>NC_139512.1:108336325-108733825 GCF_947247035.1 Vipera ursinii | reverse complement strand
CCATTCCTTTATCACTCCATCATCTGCCAAATCTTTCTTCTATCAGTTTCCATGAAAGCCACAGTTTACGAAATATACAATAAGCAGGAATTGAATATTTCCTTTGGGGAGTCTTCCAATCAGAATCAAAACTGTAATCTTTCTCTATCTAGCTGTAGCTTTCCATTTACCAATCACTGAGGCAGAGATAAAAGGTCACTCCTTTTGCTCACCAGTGCAATTTAAGTAGATCAGAAGGAAGACAAGTTCTTCAAGGAGTCTTCTTCAAGACCCCTAGATTGCTGGCTGGAGGAGGTAAGAATCATAAACAAGATATTCAGAGATGACCAGAGTGAGAAGGTCCGACCCAGCAACTGTACCAAATATTGCAAACCCTTTGACCTTGGAAGGCTTACTGTGGCATTCTCGTTGGTCTTTCTATGTAAACCCAAAGTGATTCTCCCTTCTTCCACAGTTATTTTGACTTGTTGAAAAACAACAACACCTGAGGCCTTCCAGGTTTGTGCTCTAATGAACATGCTATATGTTAGAGAAATGTAGAATATTATTACCTTTAGTGTAGCATGCTGCAAACCAGTAAAGGATTAGATTCTGATCCATGGTTGACTTTTGATTTAAACTTCCCTTGAAGCATCTGGAATCAGTATCTTCTTTGTGATGATTAGGGGAAGGGAGAGTTAGTAGAAAACACCATTACAGAAATCTATACATTGGGGGTAATATAATCTGCATACAGAACATACATCCAAATCATATACCGATATTATTTGAGGGATTTGTAGGTCAAAAGGGTAGAATGGATTTTAAAAGAATGGTAGAAGAGAGTGAGATTTTTTTTAATTCTGACTGGACAGTTCTGACTAAATTAAAATCAATATCATGTTATCCTGACATCATTTTATATCCTTGGGTTTTAATGCCATGTAGTATTTAATAATGTTTGGGACTTTGTCCAACATTGATAAGGGAGTAATGAAAATCAGATAACTGGTTAAAACCTTGCAGAACCAAACAAGATGAAATACATCAAAACAAAATGGAATGTGAACAAAGATGACATAGCCATGATATATATGAGAAACACAATACTGATTGAACAATTAAACGTGATGGGCTTAGCCTTAATTGGGTAGATGATGATGTAGAAGCTGAGCAGAGCTTCCTCTGATTGGATGAAATGCAGATATAAAATTCACTGTAATCACAAAGATCTACTTTAGGACACTTTTTCTAGATTCCCTCGTCCCTTTCGTCCTATTTGACCAACAAGCAAGATGGCTTAGGTGGGTATGGAGAATGAATGAGGTGTAATGTATGTATTGGAATACAGTCTAATAATTCAATGCCACAAAAGATGCCAAATAATTTATTATAATTCTTGCAAAACAAAAAAAAAAGAATTTAGCTGTTCAGTAGCTGTAACTGATATCTAGTTATCTGGGAGTGAATTCTTTGAAAATAACTAACTGACTTTGTATAGATATGTAGTGTGCATCAATCAACTAGCTAGCTTATCAGTGTAATTACTTTAACATATTAGGTCAAAATATAAAATAGTGATTTAACATAATCTTATCAATTGCCCATTAGCTTGTGCCACATATAGGAATTCTAACTTGAATGGCTATTTATTCAAGGACTGCAGATCAGGCAGCATTAATATTTAGTGTTCGTAACTGTTACTTTGTACTGCAGTTCTTAAAACAGATGGATCTATTTGCACTACAAAAATGAATTTTATTTCCTTTACATTCAGCACTAGAAGTGGTACATTTCTCATTTTAATAACATTTTAAAACTGCCTGGCTTAAGGATTTTTCACTTGAAAGATCAGCTGAAAATCCTGGCTTACATGGAAAACCTATTACATGAAGATATGATCTAAAATGTCATCAAATTTCTAAGATTTATTGTATTTCATCTGACTTGAGGCATGAGTGCAAGGCTAAGAGTGATGAGATGAGGAATGCAGAAGCAAAGGTGGATTAAATAAAAGGGGGTGGGGAAGAGAACAGAGATTCAGGATCGTGACAAATAATTCTGATTACCGGTATAAGAATATACATTTGTTTTTTAAAGTCTTAATTGCCTACCTACCAAATTAGGTGCTTGAGGCAATGTGCAAAAGAGATTGAGAGAGCAGCAGGACATTTATATTCTTTCCCAATCTTGCAGTCAACAGAAGTCTTCAGGGGAACTATAGTCCCTTCTGGGCAAATTCCTCCCCAGTCTATCTGTCCTGTGAGACATTCAAAGTTACTAAAAAGCTGGAGCAGCTTGCTAGTGTTTTTCCTAGCCTTGCTTCAAATAAGGTAGTGAAGGCTTTTTTGGCCTGGAAATAAAATTCTGGAGGTGAAATGACCAATTCGATTTCCATCTTGAACTACTAGCTGAAAAAATAAAGTAAAATAAAGATGCTCTTGAATCGAACTGAATTCCTAATGATTACATGGAAACGCATAAGTGTAACTGTAACTCTAAAAGAACATTGGTGCTGTTCCACATTTAAATAGCAAAGGGTTATAATTTGTTGGCTAATGTAGAAAGCAAAAGTGAGTAGAACAAGAATATCCATCCCACTGTATCTTCCCTCCCCAAAAAGTTCATCAAAATTTCCATGATGAATGAAAGCCTACTAGAATACAAGAACCCTATTCTTGACCTGGAAAGTTGTCAATGGTCCAGTGGTGGAAATGCCAGAAAAGATCTAGTTCAGCCTTAAGGTTGTTGTCCAGTGTGTGTTTGTTCTCCCAGCTTCACCTTATTTTTGGAAGCTTTGCTCTACTGCTATTCTTTGGGAATTTTGTGTGAAGATTTAATAGAATCACCTTCTGCATTAGTGATAATGAACTTCTCCAAATTTTTGCCCCTCTGTTGGCTTATGAATATAGTAGAATGTGAAACTAAGCAGCAAAATACAGTAAACTCACAGTAAACATGTAGGTTCAGTAGTGTGCATGTGCCCATATATTACAATCACATCCCACTGTGAAAGTTTGCTCCCCACCAATGTTCCAGGGATTTAATTTGGAGATGGTTTTGAGGGAAGGCTTGTTTTTGTTAATTGCTACATACAGAACTACAGAGGACAGTAAAAACTGAAGAAAAGATCCAGTCCAATATTAAGGATTTTTTTTAGTGAACATGTAATGGAAAATCAAATATGGAGAACATCTACCCTGAGGAAGTAAGTAAAGGTGGTCCTGTTGGCCAAAACAATTGTAAGCTATCTTCTGTCTATCTTGGTGGGCAGAATCAGCTAATTGATGCTGCTGAAATTTGGCTACAAAATGCTGATTGTTAATTGAGGTTAAAAAAAAAACTTAGGGTTTAGAATAATACTGAAATGGGGAGAGTGCTAGGAAATCCCAGGCTGGTAGGCTAACTATATGGACATACCAGTATGCAAAGTTGATTGTTACTTAAGGGAGGCTTTCCTAATAAAAGTATTGTCCCAAATGAGAATTTGGGACGGGTGGATCACAAGATCTACAAAACTATGAACCTGACTAATTTTGTTCTGATATGAATAGAATAGAATAGAATAGAATAGAATAGAATAGAATAGAATAGAATAGAATAGAATAGAGCTGGAAGGGACCTTGGAGGTCATCTAGTCCAGCCCCCTGCTCAAGCAGGAGAACCTACACCATCTCAGACAGGTGAATGTCCAGTCTCCTCTTAAAAATCTCCAGTGATGGAGCACCCATGATTTCTGGGGGCAAGCTGTTCCACTGGTTGATTGTCCTCACTGTCAGGAGGTTTCTCCTTAGTTCCAGGTTGCTTCTCTCTTTGGTCAGTTTCCAATCATTGTTTCTCGTCCTGCCCTCTCGTGCTTTGGTAAACAACCTGGCTTATGGCAGCCCTTCAGATCCTGAAACACTGCTATCATGTCTCCCCTGTTTCTTCTTTTCTTTAGACTTCGTATGTTTTAGTCTCCAGGCCTTTGATCATCTTAGTTGCTCTTCTCTGAATTTTTCCCAAACTCTCTACATCTTTTTTGTGATATGGTGAGAAAAATTGGCTGCAGTATTCCAGGTGTAGTCTTTACTAGGGTTTTTATAAAGTTTATAGTTTGCATGATCTTGATTCTATGCCTCTGTTTATACAACCCAGGATTGTATTAGCTTTTTTGGTTGCTGTGGCACACTGCTGGCTCATAGTCATGTGATCGTCCACTAGGACTCCAAGGTCCCTCTCACAGTTGCTGTTTTTAAGCCAGGTCTCACCCAATATGTATTTGTACCTTTGTTTTTTCCTGCCTTTGCTTTTGTCTACATTGAAACTTATTTTGTTGGATAGGGCCTTTTTGGATCTTTTTGGATCCTGAGTTTGTCTTCTGGGGTATTGACTACTTCTGTCAGTTTGGTGCCATCTGCAAATCTGATGAGTTCCCCTTCAGTTCCCTCATCTAAGTCGTTTATGAAGATATTGAAGAGTACTGGGCCTAAAACGGAACCTTGTGGTACCCCACTGCTTACTTCTCTCTATGTGGATGTAGTGCCATTGAGGACTACTCGTTGAGTACGGTTTGTTAGCCAGCTACAGATCCACCTGGTGGTGGCGTTGTCTATTCCACTTTTTCCTAGCTTACCAAGGAGTAGGTTGTGGTCTACCTTGATAAATGCCTTACTGAAATCTTAAGTATACTAGTCCACTGTGTTACACTGGTCTACTAGTTTAACCACTTTATCGAAGAATGAGATGAGATTGGTTTGGCATGATCTGTTTTTAACAAACCCGTGTTGGCTACTAGTTACGACTTAGTTTGTTTCTAGTTGTTCACAGATCTGTTTTTTTATTATCTTTTCTAGGATCTTCCCAAGTATTGATGTTAAACTGATTGGTCTGTAGTTTCCTGGGTCTGTTTTCCCCCCCTTTCTTGAAGATGGGAAGCACATCAGCCCTTTCCCAATCCTCAGGTATTTCCCCGGTGCTGCAGGATTTATGAAAGATATGGTACACTAGTTCTGAGATAAAATCTGCCAGCTTCTTCAGAACTCTCAGATGTAATCTGTCAGGTCCCAATGATTTGTATTCGTCAAGGTTGGATAGGTGTTCCCTAATGCTTAACAATGTAAAGTGAATTCCCTTAGCTGAACATGTGAATATCAATAGCACTTAGATTTATATACCACTTCACAGTGCTTTACAATCCTCTCTAAACAGTTGACAGAGTCAGCATATTGCCCCCAACAATCTGGGTCCTCATTTTACCAACCTCGGAAGGATGGAAGGTTGAGTCAACCTCGAGCCAGTGAGATTCGAACTGCCGAACTGCTGGCAGCCAGCAGTCTGCAGAAGTAGCCTGCAAAGCCCACGTGCTTTGCATTTTTGGTATAGTTCAGTGGTGGTGAACCTTTTGGAGTGGTAACGGCAACTTTGCGAGATCTTTTTTCCTGTGAGAAGTTGAAATTGTTTGATTGAACCTTTTTTTTTTGCACACAGTGGCGGAGGCCTGAAACGAAAAGGTTTTATAAAACCCAGCTGAAGGCCTAGGACTGGGGTGATGGCGCGCATGCTCACAGAGAGGGCTCTGCGTGCCACTTGTGGCACGCGTGCCATAGGTTCGCCGCCACGGGTTTAGTTGATCCAAATCCAGATTCATCAAATAAATTCTACTATTCATCTTAAGAATTACATTTTTGTAGCTATACACACCGACAATAAAGTTGTCATTCTTGTCAAGTGGACACACACACACACACACACACATAGATACACACACATATATATACATACATACATACATACATACATACATACATACATATGGAAACAAATCAATCTGCTCAAAGAAGGGGTTAAGCATTTGGTTATGTCAAGCAGGGAAGGATAAAGTAATGGAAGAAGGTTGAACCACATTTTGTAGGACTTACTCTTTAATCACAACACTTTAGTTATGACTTCCCAATTTTCTTCAGTAAATATTATTCATCAGAAATTCTTAAATCCACAGTCCTGCTTAGATGAAGCCTAACAAGAATGATAACTTTATTGTTGGTGTGTATAGCTACCAAAATGTACTTCTTAAGGTCAGTAGTAGGATTTACTTGGATCAATCCGGATTTGGATCAACTATACCAAAAATATAAAGCATGTGGGGATTTTATGACGTACTTCCTCCAAGTTTTTCTAAAGATAGTGATTTCCAGGATTATCCTGGGAAAAAGAAGCATTTGGAGTTTCTGTGGAGGCGGCAATACTAATGTACCAGTATTTTTACTTGGTTGTAAATCCCATTAAATTAAATAAAAGATTAGATAAGATTAGATGAATTTAGAATTGTAGAGAAAATCCACAAAATATCCCTAGGAGGCTTTCTGTGAGCGTAAGAGGTTAAAATATTTGGTTTACGTATGAGTTGCCCTGTGGCTAAATTACATAGATAAAATCAAATAGCAATTAAAAAAAGCAAAGAACAAACAGACTAAAATTGAAGAGGGCATCAAAGGCTGAAAGATTTTAAAATCTTTATAGAGACAAATGGATAAAAAAGAGTTACCTTTTTTGGCTTAGTTCAAATCAAGGAATTGATTTTTTTTTTAAAAAAAAATATAACAGAAGATATATGTGCAGAATCCTCAAAGTCCCAAGCCTCTAGTAGAGGACCCAAATATAAATCTTTCTGTTCCCCACCATTCAGTCAGAACTGAAGATGCTTCTTGGATGAGAAGTAAAATGTCTTCAACAGAAAAAATAAGGATAGTCCAGTTGCCTTTTGAAAAAGTACCTTTGGGACAAGCATGACCTGGATGACTGAGAATCACCGTAGACACAGAGGACTCAAGATTGAGGAAGACATATACCACCCATAGAGGTGCGAAATTCACCTTCCTCCAAATGGACAGCCATTTGCCTGAAATGGTATAGGGCAGGGGTGTCAAACTCAATTTCATTGAGGGCCGCATCAGCATTGCGGTTCTCCTCAAGGGGCCGGGTGGGTATGACCAGGGTGGGCGTGGCCTACTGGGCGGGCGTGGCTAGAGTGCATATGGCCTACTGGGTGGGCGTGGCCAGCTCTACATCGTTCGCATCAAGGGTGCCTATGGGGGCCTGGGCAGGAGTGGGACAGATCTGAGGGTCTCTGGCAGAAGGAGGGTCTCTGGGCCAGGGCCAAGGCAGTGGGGGCTGTTCCCTCACTGTTTCCAGGATGGCTTCGCGGGCCACATGAAATCACTTCGCGGGCCGGATCTGGCCCCCGGGCCTTGTGTTTGACATGTCTGGTATAGGGTTTCCTGCCTGAGCAGGGGGTTGGACTAGATGACCTCCAAGGTCCCTTCCAACTTTATATTATTAATTATTATTATTATTTATTATTATTATTATTATTATTATTATTATTATTATTATTATTATTATTATTGGAATTTTTACAGACACACACAAACACAAATGTACACACTGAAATATGCATATAGGAACAAAGAGAGAAAATAAGAAATGCAGAAACAAGAAACTGAAAAAGAAGACAAAAAAAAATATCATACATTTGTGCCTTCTGCCCTGCTTTCTATCAAGTAATTATCTTAAATTTTCTCCAAGCTCTTTGTCTCATTTTTAACACCCAAATCATCTATTCATTTTTTCTCTTCTTTCATCAAAAAGTTCATATACGGATTCCAGTCTTTTAAAACAGTCTTGTTTTTTCCTTTGACTAAACTGGGCAGCTTTGCCATTTCTGCAAGTTCAATTAATTTAATAATCCATTCTTCCATGTTATGCACTTCATCATTTTTACAATTTTTTTTGCAAACAATAATATCGCCACAGTTAGCGTATTCAATATTAATTTCCCATATTTCTTTTCTAATTTCTTGTTGATAAAACCTAGTAGGAATATTTCTGGTTTAATCATAATATTAATCTGTACCTTTTTTTTTGCATTGCTGCATGGAGTTGTACCTAGATTTCTTCTTTTTTTCATAATAAAAAGTCCCTTCTTCCTTTTCACACTTCCAAAACATAACAGAAACTAATACTTTCTAGAAGGGTTTATTTATTTGGTAATGGTTAACTTTTAAAATTGTGATATATGACTTTTCCCATTTTGAAATTGACAAGATATGTAAAATGGTCCATAGGCGAAAGAAATTAAAAAAAGAGAAGGCATAGTTATCATCCTGAAATATATTGAGAAATGCCAAGCCAGCAATCCCTTATAACCTTTTATAATATCACAGACATTTAAAATTACAGTGTCCTTCTTCCCATATTCCTTTCTAAGTTGACATCTAATTTTATTTATTAGAATTTGTAGTGATGTCTTTCTTATTGTTGAAATTGAAGGCTGTCCCTGTAAATCTTTCAGATTTCTAATCATATAATTTGGGGCATGAACTCAATTTCTAAAGAAGTAAACTTGGAGAAATAGGATTTGGGGGACTATTTTGTTCTTTTGATTGTTTATCTAATTTAATGCATTGAGTAGGAATAATAGAAGACCATTTGTGTAGCCTTTTCCAGAAATTTATGCTGCTTGTTTTTATCAGTAGGGCCCCAATCCTGCTAGGTTCAAAAAAGGATGTTTTTCAGCAGGACTTTGAGGTATAAATTTTGCACCTTCTTATAGTTGGGGGTTTATTTAATGGAGTTTTTAAATTGTTCCTCCATGTGAAAGTATAACATTATGTAAATTTTACCTTATTTACAGAATAATTTAGGTAAACTGCTCAGTCTAGTATGATTGGAGCAGCACCATTATCCCATTTAAATGAGTCCATCTATTCTGGGATTCTGCTTCTGAAGAGAAGTATTTTGCTTATGGTGTCTTTGAAGTGTGAATGCCCCTCACCACTCAATAATCCGTGTAATCCATTAATGTAGGCTATTATGATAATAGTGATCCAGCAATGACTTCATGCCATATAATGTATTATTAATCTTCTGATATTTGTGTTACTGTAATCCATCTAAACCATTTTTAAACACAGAATTCCCACCTATTTTGCACTCTTATCTATTCTAAATGCAAGTGTCAGGCCAGATCAGGTCAAGAACCAAGAAAGACACTTGGATTTACTTCTGTGCATTTACTCCTTCTTTTATTGTTTCTCACCTATAGACAAAAATCTTGGCAAACTAAAGCAGCTATTTGCATCACTAAAGATATCTTCCGAGAATTGTTAGGGAGGAGCCATCTTAACCGTCTTTCTCCCAACCAGACTATCACTTCGCTGCCTCTTTTTCCTCTGGAATGCACCCCCCCTTCCTGGGAATCCAGACTACATTCCAACACAGCAAGAAAAGGTAATACTAATAATATGGGTGATATGGGAAAAATTAAGTAAATCGAAACTGAATAATTTGAATGATGATGTTTATAAAGAACCACAGTAGACAGAGCTTAAGACTTCTTCCTATTTCATGAAAGAAACGTCCTTTCTTGAGTCTTAAGTTCTGTCTTCTTGAAGAACCATTTTCATTCTTCTGATTGGTGCACCAAAAGGTGCAGCTGATTGAACAACATGACTTTGCAGGGAGGGACTGGCTGAAGGAGTATCAGGGAGGAACTTAGTTGGTTAGCCAAGAGGTGAGTCCAATTAGGAAAACAAGAAATTAGGGAAGGCAAGTTTCCTGCGATGAGGTGGGTTGGAAAATGCATAATCTTGGTATATACCTGCTGCCGGCGTCAACTTCCCTCCGCCCTGTGCGTTCCCACAGAGAGGGCCTCCTCAGGGTGCCTCCGGTCAGAGAATATCGGCTGGTGGCCCCCAGGGGGAGGGCCTTCTCTGTGGGTGCTCCGGCTTTATGGAACCAGCTGCCGGTCGAGCTCCGGACGGCACCGGACCTTCACTCCTTCCGACGCAGTCTGAAGACCCATTTATTTGAACAAGCTGGCCTGGCCTGATGGGGGATCTTAGGGTTTTTAATGGGTTTTTATATTGTTATTGTTTTATCTGGGCGATTATTTAATTCTTTTTAAAAAAATTTGTATATTCTATTTATATGTGCCCTGTTCACCGCCCTGAGTCCCTCGGGAGAAGGGCGGTATACAAATTTAATAAATAATAATAATAATAATAATAATAATAATAATAATAATAATAATAATAATAATAATAATAATAATAATACAGCCAGCAAGAGGCAGTCCCTTTTCTTTTGATAGCATACTCATGGAAAGGGTGATAGGTACACTGATGAATAGCAAGCGTTACTACTGATGGACACTATTACAGCAGTTATCTGGACAACATTATATCTCATAAAATATATCTGTTTACTCTTTCACTCCTGGACTTGTTCACATTGGGTTACAAAGAGTATTGGGTTACTGGATCACACTGATTACTCTGGGAATGACTGCATCTCATTTCTTATAGCTTCATCTCCGGTAACTGAGAATGGTAGTGGGACTTATCACGAAGTGCTTTTCTGACCATCAGAAGATGGGGTGAACAATCCAACCTTATTTAAGAGGAGCAGAATTTTAAGAGAAATCTTAAAAGGTTGAGATCAAGTCACTGTACTGTACTATGCTAAAAATAAGACATTGTTTTTCTGATCGCATATGTTTTATCATTTCCAGGTCTGTATATTTATAGTAAAATATACAATAAAGGAAGAACTGAATTACATTCAGCTAAAGTTGATGCACGTGACTGAGGGAAGTTTATTCAATAGAATAGGAAAAAAGTCTTCAGCCCTGTTTTTTAGCTAGAAGACAGAGACCTTTTCTTTTGGGTTCATTTATCAATGTCCAGAAAAATATTTCACAGTAGGTGCAGGTACTGTTCTTGCCCAAAGCCTAGAAAGAACAAAATAATCAAATGTGCCAGTCATAAATTACAAGAGGCAACCGTGTAACATTACACATGAACATGTGAAAGATAAATATCCTTGTTAAACTAATGAAGCAAAATATCTTAATATAAAAAGTTTCTTGGGGAAGGGAGATATAGGAAAACAGTGAATGACAGTAATTACACTAGAGTTCCAAAGAAAACCAGACCAGCTAAACAAATCATTTATTGTCTGCCTGAGGAAAGTACTGGTTTAGGATTTATCAGTTGCTTTAGGGCACGGGTGTCAAACTTGCTTCATCCTGTGATGTGTCACGATGTATCGTGACTTTTTTTGCATTGCCGGAGCTGGGGTGGGCTTGGCCTCTGTATGATGCAACTGGCCCGTGGGCCGGCAGTTTGACACTCCTGCTTTGGGGCATACTGTTATACTGAAGATTAAAGGCTTGTCAGGTTTCCCTTTTTATTTTAAGTTTATTTGATCCATTTTGATCAAGTCTCTGATTAAAAAACCCTGATTTTTCCATAAATCTGCTGTGCTATTCAGTATATCCGATAGTAGCTATTCCTTGTGATGAATTTATCTCCCTTAATAATCTGTTAAAATGCAGTTTAGCAATTGATGGAATTATGAACCATAAAAATGGATATAAGTGCAATGTAAACAAGGCCTAGCAGTTTTCAGTAATACTGGCATGTTATAACAAAATTGGTTCTTTTACTCTACTTTTCTGTTTTTAGTGTTTGGCTAAAATCCCAAGAGATGGGAAGCTCACATTTATTTTTAAGTTAAATGTAGACATTTGGTCTCTGGAAGAATCTTTTGTGACGAAGCTGAAAACTTGTGTGTGACACTATGAATGTGTTCATACATTGCTGTAAAGCAGAATGTGGTTGGACTGTTCTTAGATTAGTATGTTGTGTGAATCCAACTAGTTGCGTCTTATTCAACTTAAACAAACTGATTTAGGTGTGAATATACTTAAAGGTGGGGCTTTATTGTCTAATGTTTATGTAAAAGAAATCTATGGAACAAAATGCAAATCACTGTTCTTGAAGCAGATTTCCATCCTTATTTCCATAAATAGCTTTCTTGGCAGCAGGATGACAAGTTTACGATTAGCTTCTTACATGAAACCCTTGGTTTCTTCTTGGATTTTGGCTTTGATATTCTAAAATAGAGCAATTGCAGTGTCCCATCAAATGAGCATGATGGACAGATGGTAGTCCTAATTGAAGTTGTAAACATTGCTTTTTTTTTTCCTTCCTGGAAAATGATTCAGTACTTGCAACTGGAATTTTAATTCCAGCTGATCAGTCAGCTTCTGTGCTGGACATGCTAATAAAGGTTACGGTATCTTGTTTTTCAGTAGATGAAATAAAACGAGACATTCTGATTAGCAGGGCTTTTTTTCTCATTGAACACTCCGAACAGAGTTCCGGCACCATTTTTGGATGGAACCTTGTAGGGTAGGCATGTATAACATGTGTGAGTTCCGGCACCTTTTTCTTTTACAAAAAAAGCACTGCTGATTAGTATTATTGAGGTAGTTCAGTCCATTATATGATCAAATCTCCACGTATATAGCAGTCCTGTAGGTCATATTTTGTCCCTTGCTGTCCAACTCTTTGAAGTCTTTTTTCTCTGCACAAGCAATTATAAACTATTTACTGCAGCTGTTGTAGAAAGAACTTTAATAACATCCTGTTTAGTTAGGTATAGTTGTTAGATAAGGAGATTATGAGAAGAATAAGTTTTGTGTTCTTACATGTGCATAATATGTAGACCAAAAAATAGAATGGGCCTGTCTTGAGCTAGAGGTTGATAGACACAACATAGCGTGAAAATTATCCGATCTGTAATTTGCAATACAACTTTTCTGCCATTTTGTTGTGATATCACTTTATAAAATCTCCCTGTTCCACTTGGGTTTGGTTATTGTGGATTTTTTTGCATTGTCGGAGTTGGGGTGGGTGCAGCCTCCGTATGATGCACCCCACAGTTTGACACCCCTGCTTTAGAGGAACAGTTATCAGCAAGTTGCTTAATTCTGAGTACCGTGTTGGTTAGTCAGCTGACTTTTAGATTTAATTATTTTCCAAATGATGCAGGAGCGTTCAGTCTGCCAGCTGTATTTTACAGGTGGTGGTTTTATGTCTATGAAAAGCTTTTCCGTTGCCTGGGTGATGATGGTTCATACAGTCCAGATGGAGAAGATAAGACTCACTGAGATCCATGAGACTACTTAAAACATAAGCACATTTGCATAATTATATCTTTAGTGTAACAGCTATCAAATTTGGTATATCCATCAGACTGATTGTTCCAAAGACCATTTGGTACACTGTGTAGAAGTAGACCAGAATAGATGGCATTCTTTCTCATTGTATTTTGGACTGTCTGTTTAAATATAGTGCCCCCCCCTGGGTAATTTGATACTTGAAAATAAAATGGTTAATTTCTTCTGATATTTCCAACATAAATCAGACATGTAAAGTGATTTAAAGAATGACCAGAATAGTTTTTTTTCTTGAGAAGTTAATAAAAAATACAAGTGGTCCTCATTTAGCAACTGCCTTAGACAGTGACAGTTTGCAGTTACAAGAGTGATGAAAAAGACTTTTTTTGACCGATACATACCTGTCTGTGCCTGACTCATCCCCCCACCCTTTGAGCTGACAACTCGATTCTGTGACCTCAATAGCTCCTGCTGTTATCTGAAACTGACAAATCCCTAGTCAGTTTCATCCTGAAGACTTTTGTTTGGCTCCTAAACTGCTTGTGACTGAGAGCTACAAGCCCATCTGGCAAGCAGTCAGTGCTAGTGCATTATTTTTTGATGTATATTCCCCATTGTGTGCTTGATTATTCTCTGGTAATCCCTTCCTTTCCAATGAATATACATGCAAACATCAGTTCTCTTCTTGCTAATTATCCCAGTGCCGAGTGGGGAAAAAGGGCTATGAGATTTGCGCTTGTACCTGTCTTCCTCATGAGTGGAATTCCAGAAACCTTCCCCGGTATTTGGGCTTACCCAGTTTTTTGCAGTTGTGGGAAGAATCCAGAGAAAGAAATATTTTGGGAAATATTAAAAAGGCACAATATATTTCCCCAAAGGATTTTAAAGGCAGAAACCACGCCAAGTCTCTCTGCCCCAGACAGAAACCAGGTCTGCAGAAATGCAGCTGTGATAATCTTGTCAGAAACATTGGAGTTAGGAAAGTGGGATTAGGAAGAAAGATCCCTAGAATCAACAATCCCTCACACCAAAAATCCAACAGTCATCAGCCCCAGCCCCAGGGAAGCAGAATATGACCTTTGGGACATAATAGGATTAACCCACTACCATCAGAATACCAGAAGGGCACACTCAGACTCAGGTCAAAGTTCATGCCACAGGAACAACTTCAAACCAAAGCCCAAGAAGGTATAAAAACCCACTCCCTACTACATGTGCTCTCTCTTTTCTTCCAGAGCCATCTTTCTGTCTGGCTCTCCTCTTCAATGAACTACAACCTTCTTTCTAAAGCAGTTGCCATGTTGTTTATTCCTAGCTTGGACCGGACCCTGATGAAGACTTTTCCTTCTACGCAGTCATATTCTTCTGAATCTATAAAGAAAAGGAAAGTTGAAGCAAAATTAGCACAGTCATGGTCATGTGACTCCCCACCCCAAAAAAGACTACTTTGCTTAATAATGGAGTCGCTTGTACTAATTGTAGTTGCTAAATAAGGACTATTTGCAACGGTAGAGCTGCTTGCAAGGTGGCAACAGCAAGCCAACCTTGACTGATCTTGAAAAGCTAAGTAGAATTTGATCTAGTTAGTACCAAAAATTACGATTGGTTCACGTTGTGAAGATGAAAAAACATCATGGGAGAATGAAATGGCAATTATTTCCATATTGTATTTTCCTTCTCCATTGAGACATTGAGCTAGGAGACTTTCATGAGACTTTACCTTTTAATGGTGCAGCAAAATCTTTTGGTCCTATTAAGCTGCTTTATATTGGCTCAGATTAGTGGTTTATTTGATTTAGGCTCGTATATTCTTAGAAACAATCCTACATATGGAAAGGATTACTTAATTCTTCCCCTTGTGTTTATTTAAAAGATTCATCAGCTCTTTTTAGCTGCTTTTGTTCACTATTAAATCTTTCCTCCCTCTGGATAGTCATACAGTTGCAAGAAAAAGTATATGAACCCTTTGGGATTATGTAGAGTTTTGCATGAATTGGCCATAAAATGCGCTCTAAACATCATGTAAGTCACAACAATAGAAAAACACAGTCTGCTTAAAATAATACTACACAAACATTAGCTGTTGTCATGTTTTAATTGAACATAAGATGGAAACATTCACAGTGCAGGGTGGAAAAAGTATGTGAACCTTTGGACTTAATAACTGGTTGACCCTCCTTTGGCAGCAATAACCTCAACCAAACGTTTCCTGTAGTTGCAGATCAGACCTGCACAACGATCTGGAGTAATTTTGGACCACTCCTCTTCACAAAACTGTTTCAGTGTAGCAATATTCTTGGGATGTCTGGTGTGAATCGCTCTCTTAAGGTCATGCCACAGCATTTCAATCGGGTTGAGGTCAGGACTCTGACTGGGCCATTCCAGAAGGCGTATTCTGTTCTGTTGAAGCCATTGTTTTGTTGAATTACTTGTATGCTTTGGGTCATTGTCCTGTTGCATCACCCATCCTCTGCGGAGCTTCAGTTGGCGAATAGATGGTCGTACGTTTTCCTGCAAAATGTCCTGATAAACTCGAATTTATTTTCCCATCAATGACAACAATCCGTCCAGGCCCTGAGGCAGCAAAGCAGCCCCAAACCATGATGCTTCCTCCGCCATGTTTTACAGTGGGGATGAGGTTTTGATGTTGGTGTGCTGTGCCTTTTTTTCTCCACACATAGTGTTGTGTGTTTTTCCCAAACAACTCAATTTTGGTTTTCATCTGTCCACAGTATATTTTGCCAGTAGTGCTGTGGAACATCCAGGTGCTCTTTTGCAAACTTCAAACGTGCTGCAATATTTTTTTTTGGACAGCAATGGCTTCCTCCGTGGTGTCCTCCCATGTACTCCATTCTTGTTTAATGTTTTCCTTATTGTAGATGTGTCAACAAAAATGTTAGCATGTGCCAGAGATTTCTGTAGGTCTTTAGCTGACACTCTAGGATTCTTCTTTATCTCATTAAGCATTATGCGCTGTGCTCTTGCAGTCATTTTTACAGGACGACCACGCCTAGGGAGAGTAGCAACAGTGCTAAACTTTCTCCATTTGTAGACAGTCTGCCTTACCATGGACACATGAACATCAAGGGTTTTGGAGATACTTTTGTAACCCTTTCCAGCTTCATGCAAGTCAACAATTCTTGATCGTAGGTCTTCTGAGAGCTCTTTTCTGCGAGGCATGGTTCACATCAGACAGTGCTTCTTGAGACCAGTAAACCCAAAACAGGTGTGTGTTTTTAAAGGGCAGGAGAGCTGTCAGCAACACATCCAATATCATCACACTGATTGGAATCAAGGTTGGCTCACTCCTGGCTCCAATTAGCTCTTGGAGAAGTCATTAGGCTAGGGTTTCACATACTTTTTCCACCCTGCACTGTGAATGTTTCCATCTTATGTTCAATTAAAACATGACAACAGCTAATGTTTGTGTAGTATTATTTTAAGCAGACTGTATTTTTCTATTGTTGTGACTTACATGATGTTTAGAGCGCATTTTATGGCCAATTCATGCAAAACTCCACATAATCCCAAAGGGTTCACATACTTTTTCTTGCAACTGTAGCTATCCAGATCTTTTCTCCACAGAGCAAATTCTGATGTGTTTGTTGGCATTTTGAATAGAAAAGGTCAGAGGTCAATTAGAGTTGTTATAAGTTGGCCAGTCTTATAAATATGAATTATAAGCAAACAAATAATCAGCTTGCTCTCCAGCCAATTTTTAAATTTTAGTTCAGCCATAATGGAAAAACCCACTGATGCAGCATCTTATACAGGTACTCCTTGACTTACAACAGTTCATATAGTGACCATTCAAACTTACAACAGCACTGAAAAAAGTATCTTATGACAATTTTTCACAGTTATGACCTTTGTATCTTTCAAAGATCCTGGAGCACTGGGGAACTACCAGAGGACTGGAAAAGAGCTGATGTAGTTCCTGTCTTCAAAAAAAAAAAAAAGGGGGGGGGGAACGGCTCCAGAAAACTACAGACCTATCAGCCTGACCTCAATACCTGGAAAGATTCTGGAAAAGATAATCAAGTAACGAATCAGCAGACACCTAGAGGCAAACAAAGACATAACCGGAAGCCAACAAGGGTTTGTCAAAAACAGATCATGCCAGACAAATCTTATTGCATTCTTTGACCAAGTGACAAAATTAGTGTACCAGAGGAATGCTGTGAATATAATTTACTTAGACTTCAATAAGGCATTTGATAAAGTAGATCACATCCTACTACATGATAAGATAGAAAAATGTGGACAGCATCACCATCAGATGGATTCATAACTGGCTGACCAACCACACTCAATGTGTAGTCCTCAATGGAATTACACCTATGTGGAGAGAAGTATGCAGTGGGGTACCCCAAAGATCTGTTTTAGGCCCAGTGCTCTTCAACATCTACATCAATGATTTGGATGAGGGGATAGATGGGGAACTCATCAAATTTGCAGATGACACCAAGCTGGCAGGAATAGTCCACACTCCAGAAGCCTTAAGATACAGAAGGATCTGGACAGACTTGAACATTGGGTACTATCTGACAAAATGAAATTTATTTATTTATTTATTTATTTTATTACATTTCTATACCGCCCTTTCCCGAAGGACTCAGGGTGGTTTACAGGGTAATTAAAAACCAAAAATACAAAAGTTAAAAACCAAGTTTAAAAAAGATTAAATGTATCCCTGTATAAATAAAACCCCAATTAAAATAAATTAATCCTCAGCCTGGGCCAGAGAGCTCGAAGAGCCAGGTCTTCAGGCCCCGGCGGAATGAATGGAGGTTGGGGGCAGTCCTCAGCTCCACTGGCAGCTGGTTCCAAAGGGCAGGCGCCCCCACTGAGAATGGTGAACAAAATGCACAGGTATAGTATAGGTGGTACCTTGCTCAATAGTAGTAACTGTGAGAGGGATCTCGGAGTTCTAATGGACAATCACTTAAATATGAGCCAGCAGTGTGCTGCAGCTGCCAAAAAAGCCAACACAGTGCTAGGCTGCATTACCAGGGAGATATAATCAAGATCACATGAAGTGTTAATACCACTTTACAATGCCTTAGTAAGGCCACACTTGGAATAATGCATCCAGTTTGGGTCACCATAGTATAAAAAAGATGTCGAGACTCTAGAAAAGAGTGCAGAGAAGAGCAACAAAGATGATCAGAGGACTGGAGGCTAAAACATATATACCTGTAGAACAGTTGTTGGAATTGGATATGTCTAGTTTAATGAAGAGAAGGAGGAGGGGTGGCACGATAGCAGTGTTCCAACATTTCAGGGGTTGCCACACAGAAGGGGGACTCAAGCTATTCTCCAAAGCACCTGAAGGCAGGACAAGAAGCAACGGATGGAAACTAACCAAAGAGAGAAGCAAACTAGAACTAAGGAGAAACTTTCTGACAGAACAATTAACCAGTGGAACAACCTGCCTCCAGGAGCTGTGAATGGTCCAACACTGGAAGTTTTTAAGAAGAGACTGGCCAGCCACTTGCCTGAAACGGTATAGGGTTTCCTGCCTGAGCACGGGATTGGACTAGAAGACCTCCAAGGTCCCTTCCAACTCTGTGATTCTGTGATTCTGTTAATTCTGAGATTTGAAGAGAATTCCAGCTGTGAGAAAACTAATATTATAGTTTGACCTCACAGTCAAACAGATCTAACCTTATCTTAAATCTACCACTGAACCTTTTTTTGTGAAAACCATCTGTATTGTTATTAAGATGTATTTCTTTTCTAAATGTTTTAAAATAATTTTCATGCATTCATTTCTCTGTGTTATTCCCTCCCTCCTTTCATCTATCACACTTATATGTTGTCCCATTAAAATAATTTTCATGCATTCATTTCTCTGTGTTATTCCCTCCCTCCTTTCATCTATCACACTTATATTTTGTCCCATTTGTTGACTCTAAGAAACTTGCAACAACAACCATTTTTATAAACATGATTAAAAAGTGTTTTAATTTTGTCAAAATATACATCCATGTCTGGAACAATCAAAATTAAATGTTGAGGAACAGAGAGGTTAAAAAAAAGGTTGACAAGGAAAGTCAGTATTTCTAGAGCTCCTGAATGATGAAAAAATGTTGTTTTTCTTCAGATCTAGGAAATCTTTGGTCCAGTGCCTCAATCCAGGATGTATAACAAAAGCAAATAGATATTTTTCACTTGTTTATCCCTGCCTCCATTTCCATTCACTTTCTGTTGTCTCCTTTATACTGAATTCTAAATTGCAAGCAACCTAAAACACAGAGCTAATACTTTTATACTTTTAAGAAATTGTTGCCATAATGAATATTGTTTTTTGCTGAATAGCTTTGAAAATACATATTTTGCTAGAACCAAAATATATTGTTTTCCTGCTATTGTTACCAGCCTATTCTTAGAAAGATCACTGTTTTAATAAAGTTTTGAGTTTTCTGATACCTTTTCATGTATGCTAGATCTTTTTTCAACTGCATTTGTCTGATCTCCATTGTTGTTCTTAGCATTGTTGCCAATATTATGGCATCCTCTCCTGACTTGGTGACCTCTGGATGGGTGGACAGTTCCCATAATTCCTAGCCAGCACAGTCAATAATTAAACACCTGTTGGAAAAGCCTATACTTGAGAAACCTCAGTGAATATGCCATTCACAAATTCTTATTTTTTTAAATTTCATATGGCGTAACACAATACAGCATTAACTGTTGTTTTTATTTACGGTACTCATGCTGCTTCTTCTTGCTGGGAGATCCTTGTGAGGTCCAACAGCCAGAATGTGTAGATTGTTTAGCTGTGACAAAGTCACATTTCCTGGGGTGCATCATAAGGAGGCTAGTTTACATCGCAACCCTGATGGCGTAGTGGTTAAAGTACTGCATTCACACATACTTTGGAAACACTTTCCAGACTCCCTCTGGTCTGTTAATAGGGCTGAATCTCAGTTGCCCACTTTGAGTATTTTTTTATTTAAAAAGTTTTACAGTACATTTTAACTTTAATCCCCCCCTCCCCCACCCCTACCTAACCCTCCCTATCCCTCTCCCCCATTCCCTCCTCCCCCCCCGACTTCCCAGAGCTAAATACAGGGTATAAAAAAGAGAAACAAACATAAGCATCCATATGCTATCAACAATAAACTATTAATTCTATCACCCTCTAGCTCATGTAAAATGATTACAAACAATATTAATATTACAGATAAAAAAAGAAGAAAACAGAAAAGGAGCTTTACTCAAATGCTAAATAAAATTTCTTAATCCCAACCCTTATTCATATTAATTTAAAAAAAAACTTTCATCTACTATTTACATTCTCCCACATTTCTCTAACTTCTAAACAAATTCTCAATTACGCGCCAAGAGCGCCTATCTCTATTAACCTTATTAATCTCCAACCAAACTGAACTATGATCAAAAATAGTTCTTGCATGTATCACGCCAAATGTCTCGCAGTTCCAGATCATCCTTGAGATCAAATAAAAAAACCCAGCTTTATCCATCTATACGTCTAGGACACCATTCCAATCTCCAATGAGAATAAAATAAAAAATTTAAAAAATTTATAATCCAATTAGGTAACCTTTATATGTAATAAGTTAAGAAAAATCAACTTGTTGTTGATTAGAAGCTTGCGTACCCAATCTTAAATTTAATAAATACTTTTAGTCCATAACCCTAATATACGTTTCTTGCAAACAGATAACACCAGTCTTAAATTGTTTTAAATATTGAAAAACTTTCTTTCTCCTCTATGATGAATTTAATCCATTGACATTCTAAATTAGAAATTTAGTCACCAATCCTGACGGTCCAAAGCTTTTGGAGCACGTCTGAAATGGCCCCTGTAACTTCTTTGGACCGCACCCCTCCCACAGCTTCACTGTAAGTACGCTTTGGAGGTTCCATAACTTTCTGTTGGTCTTGCTCTTGCTCTCGTCTCGCTCGTCTTAGGACGGCACGCGTCATCCTCTGCTCTCCAGCAGCAACCGATGAGACTGTAACTTGATCCCTTCGAACACCATTCTCCTCTGTCTGTCTATCTGCAACATCTTGAGGCTTTCCCTCGCCATATCCCTTTGCAGCTTCCAGAAGTAATAGGGGGGTTGCTTTTAACACATTGCTATAAAAATCACATGGCTGGGCCACAGTAACCAGACGATGTCTTTTACCTTCGTGCATCACCACCAGTCCAACTGGAATCTCCCATTTAAACTTGATATCACATTTCTTAAGTTCCTGTACAAGAAATGCAAAATCTTTCCTTCTCCTTAAAATCTTTGGAGGAATCTCTTTTAAAACCAAGACTTCTTGCTCAGCAACTACCAATTTAGTATCATAAGCAGCTTGAATGACTTCATCTCTAATTACTCTCTTTGTAAAATAGACCACCACATCTCTGGGTAACTTCCTCTGTCTTGCAATCCATGAATTTACACGGAAAATTTTATCCATACTTCCCTCAATTTCAGATGCTGGCTGGCCCAATACCGCTTCCAAAGCCTCAGAGATCAGCTGCTTTAAATCTTCTTTAGAGTTCTCCTTTAAGCCCCTGATTCTAATAGCATACTGCATCTGATGGTACTGAACAAGGCTCAATTCTTCGTCCATTTTTTCCCTTATATTTTCATTCTCTAATACCTTTACTTCTAATATAGAGTTCTTTTGACTGAGATCCTCCACTTTTCCATCCAACTGTTGCACACATTCAGCTACGCTTTCAATCATAGACAACATGTCTACCCTCATTGCTCTAAACTTCTCTTCCATCTTCTTCTCCAATTTCTCCTCCAGCTTTTTCAACTTTTCATCCATCATATCAGACATTAATTGTGAATGCTTTTTCAAGGCATCTTGTAAATCCTTAAGCGTCAATGCCGGAGGAGGTGCAGGAGGAAGCAAAGCTTGCAACGAGGTCTGTTGCACCGGGGAAGACCCCGCACTCCGAAGAGCTTTAGAAGTTTTGGCCGCCATCTTTCCCCACTTTCACTTGTTGCGCACTTTCACTTTAAAGCTATAAAATCCATTGAGTTAGAGAGTAAAGATAAAAGTCCACTTCACCTTGACCTCCTGTACCGCTCTGCCTGCATCTTGATACTCAAAAGTATTTCCTTCTGGCAGGGGTGGTTGCTAACGCCTGGCTCTGCTCCAAAAATCACGGAGCAGAGACGCTGCGCAGCTCGGAGCAACCCAGGCTTCGGGGGGGCTCAATCCTTCAGCCGCCCAAACTCTCAGCTCAGGCGGCCCCGGAGAGCTCAACCCCTACCTGGGGCCTCACTCCCTCCTCTTCTCCCGAGGAGGGGGCTTCAGATCCATCTAAACAGCTGATCGGCGCTGTTTACGATGAAAAAAACACAGCTGCGGAGCGGACAGCCCAGAGACGGCTGTCTTCGGCGTCGCGTCGCCACCGGAAGTCGCCCACTTTGAGTATTGAAAATGAAAGGCAGTCTTGATTTTGGCTGATATGTAACAGAAAATCTAAATTTTAGCTTGGGCTTTGACATTAGACGATTGCTTCTAACGTGATACTTTCTACCTACAATGCTGAGAACTATTACAAATCTGGCTACCTCATAAACCTTTCCTTTCTGCAGAGGCACTAAGACCACAATATTTATATATTTGTTGCCAAGTGAGTGATGCATATGTAAACTACATGGAAATGCTTTATTGGCTGGGAATTTGGTGATACGAAAGATATGCCTCCCCCAATGTTATAAAATGGTATATTATGCAAATTAATGGTCCCTCTGAGAGAGGGTAGCTTTGCCTTCCCCTCACCAAAGTCATCTTCCCTAATTAATTAATTAAGTCATCCATTAGTGCTACCCACAGAGTGCATTTCCTACCTACAGCATGTAAAAAAACCCATCTTCTTAAGAAAGGAGGGAAGCAGAGATGAGAAGAACTGAATAGGGATAGTTGAGTACTAACCTTATTGGCTAGAAAGAAGAACTGTTAGCCACAAGAGCATCAACATGGCAAATTGGACATGGTTGGTGAGAAGAAGAAAAAAAAAAGGAAAGGAAAAATAAATGGAAAATAGAAGGCATAAAGTTCATACAAGCATCTCCAAGTTCAGAAGGCAGTCTAAAGAGAAGAGGGACGAAAGGGTGAGCTGTGGAAGGGAAATTGCTTTTGGAACTGTAGGTGTGCGTAGGTGAGAGAAAAGCAGAGAAGCTTTCAGCAGCCAGAAATCCAACAGATGGAAAGCCTCTGAAACCTGGGAGAGAAGAGGATTTGCTTGGGAGGGGGAGCGATGTAGTCAAGTCACTTTCCTATTTGTTATGCAGAGCCTGTTAATACAGAAAAAGGAGAAGCTACCGATAGAAGGGAATATCTAGCTCAGGTTTGAATCGTGGAGCTTGGGGCTCTCTGAGCTTGGTTGTCTCGTTACTTTCATTACACAATCAGTGCTGTTACCTAGTGCTTACGTAGTATTGAGGATGTTACCTCGATGGGTAATGAAACCTCTGCAAACAACCAAGCTCAGAAAACACCAAGGATGCCAAAGGAAGCCTGGGGGTGGGGAGCTGGATTGAGACAAAGGAGGCCTGTAAAAGAAAGAGTCCTGCTTTTCCACAGAAGGAGGTCTCCCCAGAGGCTCTTGGGAGAAAGGTGAAGACAGAGAAGGGGTAGAAGAAGGGGCAATACTCTCCTCTCCTCCTCTCCTCTGAGCATGGTTTTCAGACCAAATCCTTGGGGAAAGACATTGGAAGAAACAAGAGAAGTGATTAGGGAAAAGGAGAGGCGTAGCAGAGTGAGCGCCTGTTACTCGTCACAGCTTCTGCCAACCTAGCAGTTCGAAAGCACCTAAAAATGCAAGTAGAAAAATAGGGACCACTACGGTGGGAGGGGAAGGTAACAGCGTTCCGTGCGCCTTTGGCATCTAGTCATGCCGGCCACATGACCTTGGAGACGTCCTCGGACAAGCGCTGGCTCTTTGGCTTTGAAACGGAGATGAGCACCGGCCCCTAGAGTCAGAAACGACTAGCAGGCATGTGCTGGGGAACCTTTACCTTTACCTAAAGAGAAGAGAGGAAGTAAAAGTGACAGAAGTCCAAGAGTTAAGTTGAGAAATAATAAATGTCAAAAAGGTGTTAACCAGAGTTTAATAAGAGGAATAACAGTGGGAGGGCTGAAGCGAAAAAAAAGGGGTTGGATAGAGAAAGATGTTAAGTACAAAGGAAGTTTTAGAGTTATAAACTGAATTCTAACTAAAAGGAATTAAATCATTTTGGAACAAAAGCCTGAGTTTTACCTGGCTGCCATCATCCCTTATATATTTTTTTTAAAAAAACCTTATGAATCACTCCCATTCCCACAGTGTTATCTTCAGTATATGTGGTTTTATTTATTACTTAAATATTCAAATGCTTTTGCAAGCTCTGTCTGCATTTGGTCTCCCTAATGGTGTAAGAAACTTATTTTAGGGGAAAAAATAGCTTCCATGTGATTTATTACCAAGTACCTTAAAAATGAACAGGTTCCTTTTGCTGACGTTTGATGGAAGATCTAGATCAATAGATGAACAGGTCTGTTCACTATGCCTACCAGTTGTTGAAAAGCTTATTTCACTTGTGGGTAGCGAACTGTGTCACAGTTCTAGTCAACTGTCAGTTGTGGGTTTTTTTCCCCTCCAGGGATCTTTTATTAATGTGTGTTTTGTTTTCAAGCCTACTTCAGTTTGATTAATAACACTTATGAAGCTTTTTTGGCCTGCATAAGAAGTAAATCAGATAAGTGACAAGCATTTCTTAATATCTCTCTTCCAGTTCCCATCCATGAAAGAAATGAGGTGAACATTCTTGTGCTTTTGGACAAATTGGGGCAATGAGGCAAGGCAACTACACCTCACTTGCTGACCCACAGGATATTATTAAATTGGCAAGAACTGTAATGCTTTTAAATCAGTCTTTAGGAGGCTACATTGGGAATATGAAAATAAGTCTACCAAAGCAATATGAATAAGGCGATTGTAATGCCAGCTCGCTTGGTATGTTTTTGCTCTGAAATTTTGTACAGATGAGGCCTTTATAGTATGGTGGTCTGTCACATTATTATTATTATTTTTCTCACAAACTCTAGAAATGCTACCAACACTTAGTTTCCTAGGGGCTGATAGCTTTATTGACATTTCTAGCTGTTATAGATATATATGTACCATAATATATAGACAGCATTTCCACTGATATGTATAACATGCTGGGATCTGGAGATATCACAGAAATATAAAAAAAAATAACCACTGTGGTCTGGACAAGAAAATTTGTTATTCATTTTGAAGGCAGGTTTCAAAATGTTACCTGGGGCTGAATTAGCTACCTATAAAAACAAAACAAAGACCATAATTATATTCCAGTTATGATTGAACAATAGCATTTGCCCTCCCCCTAAAGGCAAAGAATGCTAGTGCTCCCAAACTAGGTGCTATGTCATGCTAAAAACGATTATTTTAAAACAGTTTAAAGATAAAGACAACTAGCGCTTGAAACTGAAACTCTTTGTACACTGATCTGCCTCTTGCACGTTTGCCCAGTGCCCAGCAGCAGAAGCAGCAGTTTGAATGCATCCAGTATTGTCTTTGATTTGTGGTGCTCCTGCTCATCAGTGAGACTAGACATATTTTTGGTATGATTGTTTGCTTCTTTCAGCATCACAGAACAATGGGAATTGAGCCAGATATTGTCTCCAATCTGCTGGAACTTCTCATCAAGTTCCATTCCTGCATTAAAGTTGGGTTGACAATATGAGTGATGGAAGGTTACAGACAGGAGTAAAGGGCAGCCAATCCATTAATGGAAGCTGAATAGAATAGAATAGAATAGAATAGAATAGAATAGAATAGAATAGAATAGAATAGAATAGAATAGAATAGAATAGAATAGAATAGAATAGAATAGAACAGAATAGAATAGAATATTAGAGTTGGAAGGGACCTTGTAGGTCACCTAGTCCAACCCACCCCTGGCCAAACCAGAGACCCTACACCATTGCTGACAGATGGCAGTCCAGTCTCTTCTTGAAAACTTCCACTGATGAAGCTCCTACAACCTCTGAAGATAATCTATTCCACTGGTTGATTGTTCTCACTGTCAGAAAATTTCTCCTTATTTCTAGCTTGAATCTCTCCTTAACCAGTTTCCACCTGTTATTCCTTGTCTGGTCTTCAGGTGCTTTGGAAAGTAGGTTGATCTCCTCCTCTCTGTGACAGCCCTTCAAATATTGGAACACTGCTATTATGTCTCCCCTGGTCCTTCTCTTCACTAGACTAGCCATGCCCAGTTCTTCATATGTGTTAGCCTCCAGTTCCCTAATCATCTTTGTTGCTCTTCTCTGCACTTTTTCTAAAGTCTCAACATCTTTTTTTTATAGTGGGGTAACCAAAACTGGTTGCAGTATTCTAGATGTGGTCTTCCTAAGGATTTATAGAGTGGTATTAGTACTTCATGCGATCTTAGTTGAATCCCTCTGTTAATTCAACTTAGGCTTGCATTGCCTTTTTTGGCTGCCACCACGCACTGTTGACTCACATTTAATTGATTGTCCACTAAGACTCCAAGATCCCTCTCACAGTTAACTGCTATTAAGCCTTGTTTCACCCAAACTATATGTGTACTTTTGGTTTTTCTTGCCTAAGTGTAAGACTTTACTTTTCTCTACATTGAATTTCATTTTGTTAGATAGGGCCCAGTGTTCAAGTCTGTCAAGATCCATAGGATCTTGAGCATATCATCTAGGGTATTGGCTATTCCTGCCAGTTTAGTTTCATCTGCAAATTTAATAAGTTACCCTTCTATTCCCTCATGATAGCAGTGTAGCAGGTTTGAAAATGGCTTCTTCTTAGTTTGGTTCTCAAACAAGTGAGTAGTCATGGGATCTTCTTATACTAAGTATAGTAGCAGGAGTTGGTATAAATAGGGAGCAGATGCTGCTTAGCACTTTAGAACTGCTATGATCTAGAGCAGGGGTGTCAAACTGCCGGCCTGTGGGCTGGATGCATCATGCCAAAACCATGCCCACCCCAGTTCTGGCAATGGGAAAAAAGTTGCGATACATCGCAACATGTCACATGACGTGGCGAGTTTGAAACCCCTGGTCTAGAGTCTGCCATAGTCTGTCTGCTATAGATTTACTAGAACATGTAAGGACGTGAATAACTTTGCAAGGCAAGTTGCTTGTTCAGCTGGTTGACCTTTAAAAATAAGTATTGTTAAGTGTAAGTGGCTCTGTTCGTATAGTATCCTGTTCCTTTTTTGTGGTTTGGCTGTAAATCTTTGGGGTCTTGTATATGTCCCATTGAGGGTGGAGTATTAAACCATTCAAATCAGAGAACTGAATTCTGTTGCTGTGTTTTGACAATATAGATGACCCAAATAAATGCTATCCCCTTTCAGCAGGGTTTCCCAAATTAGGCAACTTTTAAGATGTGCGGATGGGGAATTCTGGGAGTTGAAGTCCACACCCCTTAAAGTTGCCAAGGTTGGAGATCCTGACTTAGAGAAACACGTATCCCTTTCTGTTGGCATTCCCAGTAATAAATTCCTTGATCAAAAGGGAAGCAAGCATTTGTTATTGCAAATGTGACTCTCAGTTCCTGCTGCTTAAAAAAAAATTTGGAGAGAGAAAAAAATGCAGCAGTGACATTTCTATAGAGAGAGCTTAAGGAAGCTTAATCTGCTTTTTTCCCCACTCTCTTTCCCCTACACAAGGGTGAAGGGCAAAGTGGAGAGAGGGATGGAGTTCCCAGAGGGCAGCTGAGAGATTTGTCTCTGCATTGGTAGCAGAAAGAGAGGCTGGTGGAAGATCAGGTTTCTCTTTTGGGGTTACAATACAGCACAGCACATAACCACGGAGGAAATTAAAAAGGTAAAGCCACCTTCAAGTGGCTTCATGGGCATGTTCTTCTGATTTTCTTGGCAACAAGTGTGGCAGTAGTTTGCCAAGGTCTTCTGGAATGATCCTTTTTGTTTTTTTCTGATGGTCTCCCATCCAGTTATTAACAGGTCTGCCCTTGTGTTGCTTTTTCTAGATCAGTCTCTCTGGAGCTAAAACTGTCCCTTCTCTGGGGCTTATGGTGTTCACATGGTAGATTAATTCTACCATATCCAAATCTAATTACCCTGTTGTGTCTTCCTTAATCTTAGGGAGGGGTTTACAGGCAGTGAGGAGCAATTCGTTGGGAGTGTAACAAGGTATTCCTATAAGAAAGCGGTGTTTTGTACATTAATAGTGGTTCTAATCTCAATAAATGGTTGGGCACAATCCTTTGAAGGAAGAATGAAGGAATATACCATATGTTCATTAGATTTCCTCTCTATTTGTTCTCTCTCTTCTGAACAGCAACAACTGGAGTAGTAGTCTCCCCACCCCTACTTTTATTGTATATCATATTACCTATTCTTGAAACTGTTATTTTTTTTTACTCCAGCAAATCTTTTCCTAAAACCTCTTCTTTCCTTTCCTATCTTGTCCTACAATCCTTAACCTTTCCTAAAATGCAATTCTTAATACTTTTGATTTTATTCTTCCTATCTTATGAGTCTATTTGCACTTATGCAGACAGTGTGACGTTTATTTCCTTTATCTCTCACCTCTCCCTCTTAATTTTGACCTTTTTAAGATTTACAAACATTGTGCTTTGTTTTGATCTCCTCTATCCAGTTTCTTGTTGATGAGAGTTTTGGCTGTGGCTGGCTTCTGTGTTCTTTGGGAATTGGTAAATTATTCTGGGCCTGCTTCTGAGTGGGAGTGTCTGTGTGCATGTGTGTATACGCATATATTTATTGAATAGTAGTGCTTGTTGTTTCCATTAATCTGCGTGTTGAGACTTAACTTACAGTTTGTAGGATGGATATCAAAGAAGAACAACAAGAGAGATGTGAGGACTTTAACAAAGCATAAAAAATGTTACAGTGTTTTAAAGGAACTTAAACAAGAGCTATTGTAGAGAATGGAGATTTCAGGTTGGCTTGTGTCTTGTTCATTATTATTGCATTTCCTTAGCCTTTCAGGTAAGATTGCTTTTTGCCAAAAGCAGAATAAAGGTCTTTTCTTACTTAGTGATTAATTTCTGGAGGCACTGTCAGACAGGACCAAAACAGCATCCACATATAGTCGGTTCTTGCTACCACTCACAGTACTTTCACCAGACTGCTATATTGTAACTGTAGCAAACTGGCTCCTTTCTTGAAGTTGTGATAATTTATTCTCCCTTTATTTAGACAGGAGGAACCCAGGAGAATAAAGAAAGCCTCTTCTGGCTTTTTTTAAAAGGGTGACTGGCATGGAGAACTTTGATTTTCCAATGGGTCTAGCAACACAGAGGTGGGACACCCGTGTTATTGGACTTATGTGCAAGTGCAAGTAGGTTTTGTCGGTGGTTGGAACCAAGATTTCCAAAAATATGATATAAATTGGGAGAGGAGAGAATTGGTCATTCTGTAGTCTTATCTGTGAAGAGAGTTTCTCCCCCCCTCCCATCCACTCAAAAGCCCTCCCTGCACAAAAGGAAAAACCAGACAATGGAACAAGCTCTCTACTCCTCTCTTGGAATGGAAATTTCTGTAGTGAAGAGAAGGAAGAATATTTGTGGTTTTTTTTTCCTCTTGGCTCATCTAGCTTATTTATTTTATGTACTAGATTTAAATGCCACCTTTCCTGCAGAAAGTCAAGGCAGGTTAAATGGGGAATTTCCATTTTGTCCCAGTCTTGCTGTAATGTTCTGTAAAGGAGGATAATTGGCTGGGCTGAGGGGGAGTAACTGGCTCAAAGTCACCTACACATTTGCATGGTTGAGAATGGACCTGAACTTGGATTTTACCATTCTGGTCTGAACCAAAACTGTCTCTCAAAGTGTTCTCCTCATTTTGCAACAAAGTTTATGTACTAAATGAAGGGGGCACAGAGAGCTGCTGCCTAATGAGGGAGAAGCTATAGCTCCACTTAAGAGGTTGGAATTAACTGGAGAGGAGCCATCCTGATGCAAAATTATCCCCATTCAGAGTTTCTCTTTCCCCTGCTTCCTCATTGCTAGCTGCCTGTTTCCCATCAGGTCTCCTCCAACACGGATTTCTTGAGACTGATGGCTTGCTTCCAAGCTGTAGAAAGAAGATGAGGTGCGTGGAACATGTCACAAGAAGGAGTGATCTGGCATGTGGTCTCATTTGCACTCCAGCAAAGACTTGCAAGACTAGGTGACATTATGGATCATCTGACATCATTGGCAAGGAGTACCAAGACAGGGGAACCCAATTCATGTGGAATGAGGCCAGTAGGAATATAAACAATTTATTGTGGGGTGGGGAGATGTCTACATGACTGACCTAAACAAGCAGTTTGGGATGCTATTAGGCTTGGCCTTGTGCTTGGCTCTCTAGTAATCATTAGCAACACCTGTAATTAAATAAAACAGGAATACCAGCTTCATTTTTCCTTGGGCAGTCATTATTTGGACACGGGGATGATCTGTTGACAGGGTTTGTGCAGAATATCTTCTGAGCCAACAAGGTGAATGCACAGAAGAAGTGGTAATGAGAGTAGTCAGGTTTTGCACAGCAACCACACTGATACACTGAGATGTGTAAAAAAGGAAAAAACCATCCAAAGATGAAAGAATGATATACAGCTGATGCAGCTCCGAGAAAATCAGCTCCTTTTCATGTAGCTCTTGCAAAATTTTCTTCATGAACGCCAGATGAGCTAACATGTCCCCATCCTTCTGAAGACGAGCCCTAAACAGTTTGCGTGTAAGGTGTATATATGTGCACCCACACTATCATGAACATAAATTCTTCGCAAAATGTCCCAACACCTAGCAGCAGACTCCTCACCACGGATATGGACAAGCTGCTGGTCATCCAGTGTTAGTCCAATTAGGCAAAGAGCTCTTTCGTTGTCTCGGTTAAATTTCTCTATTTTCTTTGCATCGTCCTCATCTTCTGGATCCCAAGCGGTCGCATCTGGTGGGTCATGAACTACAGCCCATAGTCCTTCCTTGCGCAGAAGCAAGCAGCATTTTGTGGACCAGGAAACATAGTTTGTCCCATCTAACCGGGTTATCCAGGAAATACCTGTTGCTTGTTCTTGTGCCATTTCCAGTTGAAGAGGTAACACAAAACTCAGCTATTATGATATGATACTGTGTATGCTAGCTCTCAGTATGTCTCTGGGCCCATAACCAATGACAGGGTTTGTGCAGAATATCTCCTGAGCCAACAAGGAGAATGCACAGAAGAAGTGGTACTGAGAGTAGTCAGGTTTTGCACAGCAACCACACTGATACACTGAGATGTGTAAAAAAGGAAAAAAACTTTACTTTTAGGAGTAGCACAAGTCAAGAATAAACAGTCCAGGTCATACACGGGTACAGAGAAGATATCAACAGTTCAAGAGTTATCCAATACAAAGTCATCTTACCAGTCCAAAAGTAAAAAACACAGTTCTTCAGGTTTAGCAAACAGTAGCAAAACCACAATCAACAATAATCAGCAAGCAGTGTAACAGAGTAACTAACACACACACAGAGAGAAGCTACGTCTCTAGCTCCCTCTTATGGCTGTTGAAAGAACACAGCATTGGCCAATCATTACACATTTAAAGGGATACAATACATTACAATCATGGCTTGTATATTGCCAACGCAACCAGTTAGGCTATAATCATATGACTAACATCTGTGTTGAATTGTTGAACAGGGAGCATCCTTTAAAGACTGCTTGGGAGCTTCAGATAGATCAAAGAATAGTAGCTACACCAATCTTCCCCAACCTGATACATAGATTTAAGTTCCTTGTAGTGCAGGGATTATGCTCTCAGGAAATTCTGTGAGTTAAAGTTCACATGTCTGCAGATGCTCGTGTTGAAGAAAGCTACACGGAGGGCATGCATGATTGAATTCTAAGCACAATTTAAGATGCCAGTCTTAAATGTTAAGTCATTAAACTGTTTGGAAATGGATCATCATCTGCCCTTATATTAAAATTTTATTTGCGAGATTTCCCCCCCCCCCCCATGGCACAGTTAAAATAGTCTTCATCTTGAACTGGCAGAATACTAAATCAAGATAAAATTGGCCATCTCTACTGTCGATGCCTATCCTGCCTTTATAAGGCTCACTTCTGGCTTACTGCTGAAGGATAGTGCCCTGGTTTTGAGTGTTCAAGTCATGGGATGCAAATTGATTGGTTCATACTTTTAAACTTATTAACCTTTTCTGGAGGTCATCAGCCAGTTGAAAACTGTCTGGCAATCATGAGACTGCTGTGATTGACAGATGGCCAGACCCATTGGTTCAAATTGCTAACAAGGCAACTGATTTGCAACCCAGGCCAGGGTCTACACAACAAAGCAGCTTTTCCTGCTTTGCTGGGCATCTCCCCCACTCCTTAGGCTTAGATCAACTGCCCTGAACTCAAAGCAAGCTGCCCAGAGGCATTATTTGCAGGAAAGCCCTCCTGTTACCCCATGCAGTACCTGTTGAGTGTCTGTTTTTGTGATGAGGCTAATGACCTCTATTCTGCAGTTCCCTTGCCTCCCTGGGCAGCTGTTCAGTGGCATGGAGAGCCATAGATACAAAGCAGCCAGTCACTCCAGAAGATCAACAACCCAAAGTAATTTGAATGTGTGTCATGGATGGGGAACCCAGCAGATTCTATTCTAAATTGCCCCTACTTGCTTTCCTCCTAAGCTGAAAATGAAGGCAGTGACATAGGAACATGGAAGACTAAAGGGGTGGTGTAATGTACTGGGATTTTTCTTGAACTGTGTTCACGTGTCTTTTGAATGCTGCTTTAGGTTGCTCAATTGAGGTGTCTGTGTAACGGTTGCTGACTAGCCAGACATGCAGTCTCCAAGAAGATCATTGAATGATTTGGGGCGGGAATGGGTTCCTTTAAACCTATTGGCCACCACCTAGTGGCCAACCATATAAATAACTGCGCAGAAGCCTCTGATTCAGTTCTGTTCCTGTTTGCCTCAATAAAGAAATGTTCCTGTTTGAAACCTCTCGTCTTTCTTCCTGCCTCCAAAGAACTCACTACACAACAGGTTGTCAGGACAGTTTTATAAAATCCTCAGACACAAGTAGACAAAGTATATGGTGGATAGCAGCAGATGAACTTCGATTTGCTGATTCTTAAAACATTTTTTTCAGAGTAGTGTCTGTATTTCTGGCACCAGATAAAGACCTTTATATTTGTATGAATACATATGCAGTATATTTCATTTTTTTATAGATTGCTTGACTTTCTGCTGTTTTTGCTTTTACTATATATTTAAAAAGTGCTCTCGGACTCCCATAAGACACTGAAATGCAAGACTAGCTAATAATATCCTAAGCAAACAAAACATTATAATTTACTATTATAATCAGTTGTGTTTGATGCATTTCCACCGCTCCTAAATCTTAAATGCACAAAGTAATAGAAGGCATCAGAGAATAATGTTTTTGTGTTCAGAGTTTTGTTCATGATCCATGTGCAGTGGTTTGAAATATTGTGCAATTGGCATTCTTAAAGGTCAACTTTTCAGATGAAGATAGTGGATGGGTAATTACCCAGTTGAGCATTCTGTTTTAATGACATCTGAAATAAAGATAGGCTTCTTGGGGGAAAAAACAGTTAACAGGTCCACTGGGAAGTTAAGTTATGCTGTAAGTTTTGCAAGGCTTAAAATAACTGCATCTCTTTCATTTGTATGACTGTTTCTTTTAATATGACTTTTGTCCCTAACATCTCCTGCCCCAGTGCGGTTTGCAAAACATAATTTTGCATCATCAAACTAAGTTACACAAACTGGGTTTAAGCACTCTTCCTTCAGAAAATAAAAACAATGTTTTCCCCTGTATTCTTTTCAATCTGTTGAAAAGGTTATCTGCATGGAAATGCAGGTTGTCACAGCTGCTTGAAATAAAAGTAGAACAATGAAATCATGCTAGCATTTATACTGTTGAAAGATTCATGGCGTTGTAATCCATGCCACAATCAAATGGCAGGTGGAGAATTCCAGTCTCTTTTTTGTAATTTGGATTCAATTGGGCAATCACCTTCTAAATAAGAACATGGCTGCTCTTGGGCACTGATGCTTGCCAGATAGATGGGAGTGCAGTTCTCATCATCCCTAGCTGGGCTGAACACGGTTGCCTTAAGGCAGGCTTGTCCAAACTCGGCAACTTTAAGACCTGTGGACTTCAACTCCCAGAATGCCCCAAAAGGAGGCAGCTTCTCTTATTCTATCATTGGATGAGAAAAGCGGCATATGCCTCTTTCTTTTTATTATACTTTTTGTTTATTCTTTCTATTCTCTTTCTTAAACTTCACTGAGCACGAGTCCTAAAAAAGGTCACTAATTTTTACCCATGGTTTTTAGGTAAATGCATTTTTAAACGAAAGGAAGTAAGAAGCTTTATTTTAGACCGAAAAAAAACCCTGAAATACATGGAAGCCTCTTTTGCAAGATCAGACATGTAGTGGAGAGGCACAATTCAGCAAATGAAAAGGAAAAGTAATAGTCTTTGAATGTCCATTGACAAAAGTTTTATTACAATTTCCTAATGCATTTTGGACACATTTCAAGGAAGGAGGCTGTTGGGAGAACGGAAAGAGTAGAAGTCCTTGAAAAAGAATACTTTTGAAACATACCTGACAATGAAGTAAAACGACACAAACACGTTTTTGAAGACAATTGTTTTTTCTATGTTGCTTTTAAAGCTATTTTTCCATGTTGCAGTTCTCACATTTCCATAATAGCTTGTATTATGCACGTTAAAAGGTCCACTTTTTGTGCTCTTAGAAATATTAAAGCAGCTAAATTTTTGTGCAGGTGAGATTAAATCCTTTCAGGTGTGTTTCGATGTGAATTTCTCTAGCAGCTCATTCAAATAGCATCTCTTCTTACATAAACCAATTCGGCTTTTGGACTTACTGCAATAGATAGCTATGCGTCTTAAGCTCGTCCTTTGAATTAAACATGTCCAGTTAATGGGCAAAAACAATTTTGCACAACCAGATCTTTTCCCTTAAAGCTTGCACCTAATTTAGGCCTACTGAATGATTAAGACTATGAACTTACTCTTTGTGGCAGACTCTTATGTCACTGAAACTGGTTTAATCTCTGAGGCTTGGTTTGCATTAAACTTTTATGTAGCAAATACGAATAAAAATATCCGTGGATAATTATTCCATATGACGAGACTGACTCCTGTGTAACCATTAATGTTACAGATGCTTTCTTTTGAATATGTAATACACCTTTCAGTAGAAAGTAATAGTATTAAAAGAAGTTGGATATGATGCTTAAACCCTTCAGTTTTATAGTTTGGACAGTGATGTTTATCATAAGCTTTGAATTTGTGAAGTTAGCCTGTGGACAGATATTGTCCACATTGGTCAGTGAAAAAGTATTAATCTCCTCTTGGTTTTTCTTAATTTTTCAGGACATATGCCACTAAATATGACAACTTTGATAATATTTATGATAGAATATAAAAAAAATATATTCAGGGAGCCACAAATACTGAGTTTAGCCAGCACGAGAAAGGCTCTGGGGCTCTTTTTGATTTCCTGAGTATTTTTGTGATGCAGTTTTGGAGTGATTTTAACTCTTTTTTTGTGTGTCCTTGCTTTTTTTTCTTTTCACATTTTCATTAAGGTTTTTATGTAGTCACTTAGCTTATTTTCTGCCTTCCTTCCCCCCCCTCATTGGAATCATTTCGAATTGGGCTTTTGGTATCTCCTATTTAAGTAACAAGGGACGCGGTGGCTCAGTGGGTTAGGACGCTGAGCTTGTCGATCAGAAGGTCGGCAGTTTGGCGGGTTGAATCCCGAATGCCATGTAACAGAATGAGCGCCTGTTACTCATCCCAGCTTCTGCCCACCTAGCAGTTCGAAAGCACGTAAAAATGCAAGTAGAAAAATAGGGACCACTACGGTGGGAAGGTAACAGCGTTCCGTGCGCCTTTGGCGTCTAGTCATGCCGGCCACATGATCACGGAGACGTCGTCGGACAAGCACTGGCTCTTTGGCTTTGAAACGGAGATGAGCACCGGCCCCTAGAGTTGGAAATGACTAGCACGCATGTGTGTGGGGGAACCTTTACCTTATTTAAGTAACACCTAATTATCTTGGACTTCTTTTCCCATTAACTTCCTCTGCCAGTAGATCTTGTTTACAGTTTTTCTTTGTTTATTAACAACAACTTTTTAACATTCAGGGTGTATGACTGATTATTTTGATGTTGTTTTTCTTAAAATCAGAAGTACAGGATCCTCCCTTCCCACCAGTTCTTGCTGCTTCCGCAATTAAATATTCCCAGCTGATTAGTGCCAAGTCAATTATAGCTGAATCTCTTATACCTTTCCCTACCCTCTGAAACAGAAAGCTGTCAGCAAAAGAAGTCAGGAATTTTCTGGAGCAATCATATCTGACAGTGTTTGTCTCTCAACAGATGTTAGCATAATAAAAGTCTGCTATCCTTATAACTCTAACGCCTTTTTGAAAGGTCTGCAGCTGGCCTTTGGAAGGCAACATCCACTTCTTGATTGGCAGGACAATACTAGACAACGACAACAGTCCCATTTTCCTTTGTTCCTTCACTTTGTTTAATTCAGATCAGGGGTCTTCAGACTTGGCCCTTTTATGACTTGTGGATTTCAACTCCCAGAATTTCTCAGCCAGGCACGTTGGCGGAGGAATTCTGGGAGTTGAAATCCACAAGTCATAAAAGGGCCAAGTTTGAAGACCCCTGATTCAGACGCTTTCTCTGTTCATTCATTTGGATTTCTGAGTGGGACTGGATATTCAATCTAAACAGTCTAACTCCCCATCTCTTTCTTTTGCTTTTGTTACCTTTGAACAAGTTCTGTTCTTTGATTTTTCCAGCTATAATGCTAACCCCAATAGGTTTCTGTTACACCTGTTAAACCATTTTGACTTTCTGTACTAAGAGGATAAACTCATTTTATTTTTTTTATATTTTGAGCATGAATATATGGATAATAAAGGCCATGAGCTTTGGGTGTTCTGGGTTTTCTTTGAATGCCTTAAACAAGTCCTTTTGTGAGAACATTCCACTTCATACAGCAAATAATTTTTTAGAGTTACCTTAGGGTTTTCATTTTAGTCTCCCACATGACTGGGTTTAAAGTCCTCCTATAATCAATCTTACCATGATTTGGCCAATACATTTTTCCCACTCCTTGTGAGCTGCATCCTATCTTATGCCAGTAGCATACCTTGTTTGGATATTTCAGATCATGCTTACAGATGTCCAATCTGAATTGTTACCACTGTTGGTCTGATTCATCATTGAACTGCACTGATTTTCTTTCTGTTTCTGGTTCTCTTCCACAAATTGGATGTGTGGATGTGAATATCATTAAGTCTCAAATTCTTCATCCTGAGTTTTTTTTAAAGTCTGTGGTGATACAATTGTAATTTTTATTTACAATTTAATTTCCCTCCACATCTATCAGGAGGTGTGAGAGCTGATAGGATGACTGTCCAAATATGATTCTCCATATCCAAAGATGATGTAAGCTGCCTAGAATCCCTCCAAACAGCAAAATGGGCAATATATAAATTGAATGATCGAATGAATGAATGAACGAACAAATGAATGAATAAATGAATAAATTTGAGAGAAAGAGATGTGAAATTTAAACCTGGTAATGTTACATTTAGTAGGCTGAATTGCTAGATTCTGTACAACTGAACATTTTTATTAGAACTTCTTGTTTCTGTAATAAAGGCAGTCCTCACTGATTGCCTCATTCAGCAACTGTTAGAAGGTAAGTTGGCACTGAAAAGGTAGATTTACAATTGGTCATTGAACTTGCAGCTATCACCATGTTTCCTGTGGTCGTGTAATTGCCATTCGGATGCTTCATAATCAGTGCATATTTATGACAATCGCAACATCCTATGGTCACATGATTGCCATTTATGAGCTTCACTGCTGAGTTCTGACAAGCAAAATCAATGGGGAAGCCTGCAGGTCATCATAAGTTATGGTTACATAATGTCTCACTTAACAATCCACAGCGATTTGTATTGACAGTGTAATTCTGGCATTTTACAACCATATTCCTTAGCGATGCTAATGCCTGTCCTAATTGTGGTTGTTGCATGAGGTCTACATGTAAAAGCAACTTAATCTAGTTGAGCCTTAACTTTTAAGTCTTCCATTATTTTCTTGTGAATATTGATGGAGTTTCTAGAGAGAGGTTCCTTGCAGTGCCCTAGGGGATAATTTACTCCAAAATCATGGAAGGAAAAAACACACACTGTATGCTCCAGCATTAAATCATGGCCAAATCCCATACTGATTTAATTGATCAGTTTAAATATCTCACCTTAGATATATTAATTCAACTCTGTTTTGAAATCAGTGGAAAACAAGAGCTATTGTGCAGGAGGAGAAGATACTACTATTATCTTTTGTTCCAATGATCTGCTAACAGAATCTCCAATCAGACACAAATATATTTTGGCTACTTAACCTGTGAGAGAGTGGAAACATTCGGTTAATCTGTTAGCCTTGTGAGGTAGTTCAGACAAGAAGCCCAGCCAGGAGTATTAGGTCTATCTTTCTTGTAAGGCTACATTATTGCAATATTGCAGGCTAACTTTGCCTACAGCCCAGAGTTCGATCCTGACCGGCTCAAGGTTGACTCAACTTTCCATCCTTCCAAGATTGATAGAATGAGGAGCCAGATTGTTAAGGGCAATATACTGACATTTGTAAATGGCTCAGAGAGTGCTGTAAAACACTATGGAGTGGTATATAAGTCTAAGTGCCATTGCTGTTAACATTAACCTACAGTTGCAAGATTGATATAATTTCTCTCTTCCTTACCTTTTACTCTACTGAAATCTAGGGAGGATTTCTTCTGAAATGTTTCCCATGCCTTCCCTTATGCAGAGGTATCTTTTACATAGGATTTGTCCACTGTATGATTCTCCCTCATGTCTCCCAAAGTCATTCCTACATACCATTAAATCATCACAGAATGCATAGGGCCTCTTGTACTCGCCACATGTGACCATGCAGAATCCCCATTATATTTTTGATGGTTTTGAAGATGAAGACCACAACCTATAATATTCACAGAGGCTGAGCCACCATTACATTTGAATCCCAAGCATACAGAACTCAGCCACTTTAATCTGCCACCTGTTTACCATGCTAACTTTTACATGACTATATTATAACTTATTTCTGTGGTTCAGATTCCTGCAGAATACTGATACCATGTCAGGAACTGAATTGTCCAGCCTAAAGGAATTTGATGACAAACTGCAATCTTCTATCCTCGCTCTATTATTTTTGTTAAAAAGAATGATGGCCCATTATATGTACTTCATGGTTATAAACTCCTGAATTCTGCTGATCATTGTTGCAAACTGTAATTCTCCTCTTTACATGATCATCTCAGAATCTGGATAACTAACTATTGGACTGTTTTCCAGTCCCAGTGCAAAGATACATCCAATCTTCCTCAATTTTACCTAGTCCTGGATTGCTTCAATTATCCTTGTACATGTCTGCCTCTTCACTATCCTGGGTGGAGGAGAAAGAATTTGATTAGAATTAATTTTTTTACTCTTAATGCAGAAGGGGAAGATTGGAATACTAATGCCTAATAATCACAATATTACACACTTGTAGCCATTAAAATTATGAAGGTAATCACCACTCCCATGCAGTGATACTACACCAAGTTTTACAGTGTATGAAATATTCCCGACACTAAGTTCTGTAAATGATTTTCTGAAATTCTATTCACTCTCATTATTCTTGTGAAACTTAAACCAAACCTGTTGTTGGCATCAGAACATATATCTACTGCCAGAACTGCCTGCCAGATAGAAGAATTAAGCTGCAGCAGTCAGATCAATGCTATTTGCCAGTGTGCATCAATTATATGAGATTTGGTTTGGACATCTGGTGTTTCATATTTCCAAGTTGGGAGAATATGATTTCAGGGAAGAATATTTCAGGAGAGCTGACCTAGAGAAAGTGTCAGAGAAGGCCATTGTGCTTTCCCACCCAGAATGTATCCATCAGCTCCTAAATTTGTATGCATTTTATTCATAATCAGACAGATATCTGCTACTGATAAGTAGCAAAAGTAAGTCTCTGAGTTCTGAAGTCTAGGGATTTATCTGTGGGTTATGTATTTTAAAGTTATTGTCCAAATTTTCTAATGTGACGTTCTCAAACATATTGAAACTTAAATAATTGCTTCTGAACCATTCTCTCTGTCCACATTCAGTCTCTCATTAGATCCTACTCCTTCTGTGGGTCTTGCAGTTCAGCACAATGGAGTGGCTGTTTAGAAGTAGTCCTTGACTTACAACCATTCGTTTAGGGCACTGATAACTTAAAACTGCTCCTCACCCTGGTAACCATCGCAGCATCCACACAGTCATGCGATCAAAATTTGGGTGCTTGGCAACTGGCCTGCCTTTACAATGGTTGCAGCATGCTGGGTTATGTGACTGCCATCTGTGACCTTCCCAATTGGCTTCCAACAAGCAAACTCAGTGGGGGGGAAACGGATTGGCTTAACGACCGTTACACATGTAGCAACTGCAACCATAGTTAAAAAGAAAAAAGGGCAGGTAAAATAAGGCGCCAGTCATTTAACAACTTCCTTGTTTAGCAACAGAAATTCTGGTGCCAATTATGGTCTAAGTTGAGGAGTAAACTGTACATTAGAGTAAATTGTACATTTATACTAGAATATACTGTAAACACCTTAAATGGTTATTCCACTGATTTGTTCTACTGAAAAAAAATTGCTATGCCATTGAGTCCTCAATCAAACCTTTTTATTCTTTTATTGTACTATTGATTCTAGTTTACTGTTAGTTAAGGGAAGATACTCCAAACCTAATAGTGTTGTAAATAAGTTAGTATGAATAGAAAATACGCAAAAATACAATCCGTTGTTAATGAGAGATAAAAAGGAAATATAACGGAAGTCTGAATATTTATTTTATTTTTAGGGCTTTCATACACCCCCCAAGCAGCATTATTACAAAGTCATCTTAATTGCCCCCAACAATCTGGGTCCTCATTTTACCTACCTCGGAAGGAAGGAAGGCTGAGTCAACCTTGAGCCTGGTGGGATGCGAACCTGCACTAATTGCAGGCAGCTGGTGTTACTTAAGGAGGCATTAGCCCACTGCTCCACCAAGGCTCTTATAGAATAGACTGTAATTCAGATACTAATAGACTGTAATTCAGATACTAAGAAGTATTAAGCCCCTGTGTAGGCAGAATCAAAGTAGTAGAGAGCATGTCTTGTGTCAAGTAGAAGTAGAATAGTAGAATAGACGCAAGAAAAAATACTGTTCGATGAAGAAGCATATACTTTATGTTGCAAGTATGTTGTATGTATTAACAGCAGCAAGAATTGCATTTGTTTAGTGTTTGAAAAGTGAAGAGACATTACTCAAAGGAGAGGGGATTAAGAAAATACTAGAATGTGTAGAAACCGACAGAGCGATATTGAAGAACAGAGAAAAAGAAGACACAGAATAATTTTAATATGTATTGTTAAGTAAAAAATGAACCCAGACAACAAAGCGCTTATGAGTTGTAAAAATAGAAAATCAATAAATTCTATTAAAAAAATTACTAATGTTTAACTAACAGAATATTTTTCAGATGTGTTCTTTCACCATTATAAAGTTTTTACTCATCCTAAAATCCCCATGTTTGAAATGTATTTCCCCATTTCCTTTTTTTAAAAATAAATAAATAAATATGTATGTCTGTTCTTGTTTACTGTAAAGTATAATTGAATAGATAATGTGCCATCCATGCTTTATTAGGATTGCAGCACAGTTGCTTTTCAGATTTTTCCAATTTGAATGGTAAGACTGTTGAAAGAATTTAACAATGTGGTACATATTAAGGATTTCTCAATAGCTCAGAGTTTATGGGGGGCCATCAAGGATGCTGAAATGTATCAAGATGGCTGTGAAGGGGAACAGTTGGCTCTCACTGGATTAATTACTTGAGCTAGTTACTAGTATTTTTAAAAATATTCAGTGTCTTTTAAAGGGATTTATTATAGTAGTTCAGAGAATAAAATGATTGAAATTACCTTAACTAAGTGAGATGAGACAACTTTAATAAGTTTTAGAAGAGCTGAGATGCATTTGCACGTAGTCCTCGACTTACGATGATAATTGATCCCAAAATTTATTTATTTATTTGATTTATATACCGCCCTTCTCCTGAAGGACTCAGGGCGGTGTACAGGGCAATAAAATAAGAATGTCCATTGCTAAGCATTGTTTATGAATTCCCACATGGATTACTGTAAATGAAAGGAAGTTGCTCCTTCCAGGTCATCATCCATCTGACCAACCATTGGCCAGATGTGGAATTTTGATGGGGGTGGGAAAAAACTGCTCTATCCTCCACTTACAACCACAACCACAACCCCAACATTTCTGTTTCTAAGTGAGACAGTTGTTAAATGAGTTTTGCCCTATTTTGTAACCTTTCTTGTCACAGTTGTTAAGTGAACCACTGCAGTTGTTAAGATAGTGACATGGCTGTTATGTGAATTCGCCTTTGACTTTGCTTGTAAGGCGTCCCAAATGTGATCACGTTGACTCTGGGATACTTCAACTGTCACAAATACATGCCCGGTTGCCAAGTGGCCGAATTTTGATCACATGACCATGGGGATGCTGCAGTTGTCGTAAAGGTGGAAAACAGTCATAAGTCACTTTTTTTCAGTGCCCTTGTAACTTTGAACGGCCACTAAACGAGTGGTTATAAGTCGAGGACTTACCTGCATTTCGCTTCATTCCAAGTGCTACATTTTCCACTTTGTCCTTTTCTAACATCTTCCTAGTAAAGGCTCGGCAGATCTGAAATTATGGCTAAGTAGTGTTAAACCTAGGAAATGGATATAACACTATCAAATAGATGAAACTGAAGGTGAATGGGTAACTACATTAGGTTGAAAGATTAGAAAAACTGTACTTATGTGAAGGAAATGGAGGATTGACACAGAAATGATAATGAAAAGTACTTTAGCCTTCTGGCACTCTTTAGTTTCAAATGAAAAATAAGGTTCTGTTATTAGATAGATGACAAATGATGGACTTTTAGTTTGGACAAGTATTATTGGCTTTAGATTTAGCTCAAAATGAGGCAGGTAGGAGACTAATACTCAGAGGAGTTTTCTCTCCCCCCCCCCAGAACTGGGAAAAGCTTATAATGAAGTGCCTGACGATTTATTTGTAAATTTGTCTATTTGCAAATATTGTCTGTTTGCAATATTTGTAAACTGTTTTATTCATGCCAACTCTAGAGCAACTTTCCCCAATCTTAACACCTTCCAGATGTGTTCCAGACTCCCAGGTGCTGGAATTCTCCACTAGTTTGAAAGGTACCAAATTGGGAAAGGCTCTTTTGCAATCTGATGTGACTGAAGTTGGCAATGGAGAGATGGCTGAATTGGGGCCAGGATCTCCATAAATACTTTTTGGTGAGCTTGAGAACTCAGGTGCCTTCTTCTGTATCATCCCTATCCAGGAGCTCAAAGCATTCCAGAAAGGATGCTTGGGAGAAGTGCCTGAAGGTTGACCTTTTCATGATCTACATTTTTTTAAACAAGGGAATGAAGTTTATGATGGATGAGCTGGAGGCTTATTCAATCAACTCCAACCTTTTCCAGAGCAAGTGACTTCCTGAGAACGCTTGTAGTCTTAGTTATATACTGCAAGCAAACATGTATAATGTTCTTTACAAATATGGGATGTGCATTTTATATACTCGGGTTAAGTGATATGTAAGCAAATATTCTTTATAAAACCACAGTTGATTTTAGAAGAAACTTTAGAGCAAATTGGGGCTGGTAGAGCAGAAAATGGAGATAACCTATACATTATAATTATTTATGTTCCATATAAATGTAGGAATATTTTACCTTTGTTCAGAAAAGCTGTAGTCTGGGAAGAAAAGTTTGTAGTCTCCAATACCTCTTAGAGCAGGGGTGTCAAACTCAATTTCATTGAGGGCCGCATCAGCATTGTGGTTGCCCTCAGGGGTATGGCTAGGATGGGCATGGCCTACTGGGTGGGCGTGGCTAGAGTGCATATGGCCTACTGGGTGGGCGTGGCCAGTTCTACATCGTTCGCATCAAGGTTGCCTATGGGGGCCTGGGCAGGAGTGGGACAGATCTGAGGGTCTCTGGCAGAAGGAGGGTCTCTGGGCCAGGGCCAAGGCAGTGGGGGCCGTTCCCTCACTGTTTCCAGGATGGCTTCATAGGCCACATGAAACCACTTCACGGGCCGGATCCGGCCCCTGGGCCTTGTGTATGACATGTCTGTCTTAGAGTAACCTCAATCCTTTTATTTCTTCTCATTTTATCTTTTGTATAGGAAATTTCCCTGACATTCTTTCTCTCTGGCAAACACTTAAAATGTTCTGTGATTGGGTCTGGAATTTCCCTCCTCATTTATTTTTTAAGCCATAGCTTTGCCAGGGCTTTAAGCCTATCCTCTGACTTGGCATTCCAAGAAAAAAAAATTAAATTGTTTTTAAAAGTAAGAATGTCTGCTCTGCTCCTACTGTTGGCACTGGAGTGGTGATTAGGACTCTTAGCAATGTCAGTGTTGTTTCAAAGTTGAGTCCAAATGACTTCCCAGAAGAAAACTATGGAATGCAGATGCATCCTTGCAAGTACAGGTATACCTTGTCTGCTATGCAATAGGGAAAGCACCGCCTTTAATCTAACTTTCTGCAAAAATGAGCTGTCACACAGACAGTAAAATTCCCACTATGATAGCAAATTTGATCCTTTGCAAAAACCAGGAGAAACTGTTTACAAACCAATTCTCCTGCACGAAAGGGGTCCGGATAGCCTGTTATATAGGACAAGAAAGAAAAGAAGTGTGAAAGGCTCAACTTGTAAGTAAGCAGTTAATTCTGAATTATTATTGAGAGACCTCAAGTCACCTTCCATTGCTAAGTTAATGGATGCCACAGAGTCAAATAGTTCTCTAAAAGCTCCTGGATTCCAAAAGAACTACTACATAAAGCCATTGGAAAGGATGTAACTATTATTTTTTACCATGTTAATTCTGTCCAATATTGACAGCTGAATATATTTTGGTTTTCCTCCTTTCAGTCGTGTCCCATTTGGAGACTGCCTGAACAAAATCCCTGTAGTTGTTCGAAACATTTTTTAGAAGTGGTTTGCCATTGCCTCCTTCCTAGGGCTGAGAGAAAGTAACTGGCTCAAAGTCAGCCAGCTGTCTTTGGGCTTAAGGTGAGATTAAAACTCCCAGTCTCCCAGTTTCTAGCCTGATGCCTTAACCATTTCACCAAACTGGCTCTGTACATCTGTCTCCATATAAATCTTTCAGATCTCAGGCTTCTTTGTCTGTTCTGACTCCTGTCAGCCATTTTACTTCTAAAGAGCAAAAAAAAAAAAAAAGGGGGGGGGGAAATAGAACAAAGCATCTTTCGTGGCTTTTCCACATAGCCAGCACTTTCTCTCATTTTACATTGTACTGTATTGAACATTTGGATGATTCTTTTTCTTTGGCACTTGTAGTTGGATGGGACTTCAGCGCAGGCATTTCTAACTCTGTATTCTTGACTTGTTACTTCTCTGATCGAGTGAATCTTGAGAAGAGTTTTCAGAAATCCTTGTACAGTGGTTCTTGTGTGCTGTTTGAAATAAGACAAGTGAGTGCATTGCTGCAGTCCCAGCAACTATTCTTCCACCCTTGGGGCTGTCACTCTCCTCTTTGACCTTTCCTTTCAGTTCTAGAAACTGTCATCCCATTTCCAAGAAATCTTCATGCTACATCAGTGACAGCTTGAGTTCACCCCCTGTACGGTGCCCTTGTGCTTAATGTGATCCATTCCTTTGTCTCTTGTGAGCCCTCAAGGAAAGGATGGGTCTCCTCCTCTTCGCAGCAGCCAGCAGGCAAAAGAAAAAGAAAATAACTTTTTGACCCAGCATGTGCAACTTTCACTCCCTGCCTGGAGACATCAATCGTTCCTCCTGTTGTTTTTTTATTTCTACTGTACCTATAAACCTATTGTCTTAATCATCTGAATGGACGTTCTACATCTCCCAGTGTTTTCATGTTTTATTGGGCTTGTCAGTAATTCCTTTTAATTCACCCCTTCTCAAGATTAAAGTAAAAAATAAAGAGAGAAAACACTGCATAAACTGCTAGATCTATGCAGTGAAAATATTAGCTTTGATTGATTCACTTGATTCTGAGGAAAATCTCTCCAACACTGTTTGCAAATAAGATATATGATGAAAAGGACGTACGCCTCCAGTCTTCACTTTGAGATGGGAAGGACCGACAAGTGTCCTTTGTGTAATTTACATATAAGTATCGTTAACTTTATTTACATATTATTATCATGTAGGGATTTGAAGTAACTTTGAGAGCAAGAAAGAGATTTAAGTCAGAGGCCTGCTGATGATTAAAATGCTTTCAGTCTGAGCAGCTTTGTGGAAGCTGTCCACAAATATATCCCAGACTTCCAATGAAATATTCATTTTAATTGATTCAAAAGGGAAAAAAACCCCAAAGAGAAATAAAGTATAATTTTAAAGCAAATTCTTACCTTGAGTTAATTCAGTTTCCATAAATAAGTATGGAATTGTACTAAGTTGGAGTAGATCTCATTTTTACATTAGACCCAGGAGTAACTGATACAACACACACACACACACACACACACACACACACACACACACACACACGCACACACACAAAAACACACACACACACACACAGAGGGGGGGAAACAAGTATAAAAAATGCCAGATACACTCTGGTTCCTTTTGCTAGACAATCTTTAGCTCCCCAGTTGGGTCTTAAGATATTACTTTAAAGCTACTTGTAGTTGGTTTTTCTCTGATGGAGAAAATATTGAGAAGGTTGCAGAGGTTTGTGACTTTGTTTTGTCAGATGTTTTCCGCTTTATACCCACATGGTTCACTGAAATAAAGCCTGGTTTTTAAGATTCTAGGGATTTTCCATGCAGTATCTGATCCACTGGCAGTGAGAAAGCTTTGCCAGAAATAATATAGTGCTACTATAATATAGTAGTAATAATATAGTAGTATAGTAGTTGATTCTCAACTTAGAATTGCAAAATGTGCTAAGCTTTGACCTAAAACATTCTATAATGACTTACAGATGTTAAGGAGACAGTTAGTAGGTAAATAATGTACTGATATTTAAGGTCCAACACAGAAGAGTTTTGCCATTGGCTGGACTCAATAACTTACCTTCAGCTCTTCTGGATGGGAGATGCAATGACACATTTATGCAACATTGTTTATTCCTATGTCCTTTTGAGGAATTTGAATCAACAGCCTATGTCTTTGCTTGGTCGCTTTTCCTTAAATTGATGTACTGTGTATATTTAATCACAGCAAACCAGACAGAAAACAGAAACAAACCAGATATAGCAAAACAGGAACTGATTTTATTTCTCCCTCCAGGGATGAATACCTAGAGAATCATTAAATTTTGCTTCATAGCCCTGCTCTTCATTGCAAAATAGCTCAGTTTTCCCTGTTTCTAATCCTCATGGTCCTTGTATCATTTTAATAATTTACAATATTAAGTAACACTTGGTTAATAACATCATATATATTTATCTTTATCATCCTACAGTTGCTGCTTAAGTAACCTACAATTTTAACCAAATTAAAATTTTATGGGTTTTGTTTTTAGTGTAAAACTAGTAAAATTTTTACTAGTAAGTTTTACTAGTTTTGTAATTTAATAAATTGTGGTTATTTAGGGTATTTTAGATGTTTATAATGCCCCTTTTTAGTTTTAAAAAATTCTATAATTTCAAGTTCAGATTTCCTTAAAATTGTGCATAGATACGGTTATTGATTATAATAATAAAGTTAATCTAATGTTCATTTTCTACACTGAAAATTACATAGGATTTTTTAACAAATGAGTGGACTTTGTTGACATTTTTGTTTTAGAAAAACAAATGGAGAATGGAGAAGATGACTTGCATCTTTGCTTTTTGCTTTACAGAAAGAAATTAATTCATTAAATAAATAATAATTACTAATTGATACACTGATACTAAATACAAAGGGAAATTCCTATATAAAAATTAATGACTGGGAACAATATGAATGTATCCTGAAATTGCTGAGTATCAATTTAATACAAATGACTGCTTGCAGTTACGACAGCATTGTAAAAAGATAGCTGACTGATCTTACATTTATGAATTGTTGCAGTGTCTCTGTGGTCACATGATCAGAATTCAGGTGCAGGGCAACCGGGATATATTTACAACAATCGTAGCATCCCGGGATCGCATGAATGCCATTTGTGACCTCCTTAGGAGGGGTTTGACAAGCAGAGTCAATGGAGGAAGCTGGATGCACTTAATAATCATATGATTTGCTTAACAATTGTAATGATTCACTTAATGACAATGGCAAAAAGTTCATAAAATTGAGTGTGATTCACTTAATGATTACATTGCTTAATGATAGATGTTCCTTGCTCATAAAAACATAAAATATGGTTTTGGAGGCTTAATCATGATGAAATGTTGTTCTACACTGACAAAGACAAATAGGCTATTGATAAAAAGCAGAGTACTGCTTTGGGCAAAGATTAAATTCTACCCACCTTTCTGAGAATTTCATTCTCCTTAGTTCTAGGCTGCTTCTCTCCTTGACTAGTTTCCATCCGTTGCTTCTTGTCCTGGTTTCAGGTGCTTTGGAGAATAGCTTGGCTCCCTCTTCTTTGTGGCAGCCCCTGAGATATTGGAACACTGCTATCATGTCACCCCTCACTCTTCTCTTCATTAAACTACACATACCCAATTCCAGCAACCGTTTCCTATATGTTTTAGCCTCCAGTCCCCAATCATCTTTGTTGCTCTTCTCTGTACTCTTTCTAGAGTCTCGACATCTTTTTTAGCTGTGCATTTGATTTTTCCTGCCTAAATGTAGAACCTTACTTTTTTCACAATTGAATTTCATTTTGTTAGATAGTGCCCAGTGTTCGAGTCTGTCCAGATCCTCCTGTATCTTAAGCCTATCTTCTGGAGTATTGGCTATTCCTGCCAGCTTGGTGTCATCTGCAAATTTGATGAGTTCCCCATCTATCCCCTCATCCAAAACGTTGATGAAGATGTTGAAGAGCACTGGGCCCGGAACAGAGCCCTGGGGCACCCCACTACACACTTCCTTCCATGTAGATGCAGTTCCATTGAGGACCACACGCGGAGTATGGCCTGTCAGCCAGCTACGAATCCATCTGGTGGTGATGCTATCTAACCCACATTTTTCTATCTTATCAAGTAGTAGGTTGTGATCTACTTTATCAAATGCCTTACTGAAGTCCAAGTAAATTACATCTACAGCATTCCTCTGGTCCACTAGTTTTGTCACTTGGTCAAAGAATGCAATAAGATATGTCTGGCATGATCTGTTTTTGACAAACCCACGTTGGCTTTTAGTGATAACTTTGTTCGCATCAAAGTGTTCGCTGATTTGTTGTTTGATTATCTTTTCCAGAGTCTTCCCAGGTATTGAGGTCAGGCTGATAGGTCTGTAGTTTCCTGGATCTATTTTTTCCCTTTTTTGAATATGGGAACTACATCACCTCTCTTCCAGTCCTCTGGTAGTTCCCCAGTGCTCCAGGACCTTTGAAAAATATAGTTCAGTGGTTCTGAGATCACGTCTACCAGTGATCAAAAAGCCAGTCTGCCAGTTCCTTGAGAACCTTGGGGTGTAATCCGTCTGGTCCTGGTGATTTGAACTCGTCTAGGCTGGACAGGTGCCTATCTTAACTTGCGTTTCTATTCTGTTTTTTATGGCTCTGGTTTTGGTAGTTGGACTGTTTTTTCCCTTTGTGTAAAGACAGATGCAAAAAATGAGTTAAATAGTTCTGCTTTCTCCCTGTTGCTTGTCACCTTCTTGCCACTTTCCCCCACTAATGGACCAATCATTTCCTTAACTTTTTTTAGCTTTAATTCTGTCCATGATGTCTTATGCATTTGCTCATATGTGATTATTCTTAAGGACTCTTATAGGTGGGCTTGGGACAATGCTTCCTGCTAAAGAATTACTAGTTTCTCTCATCTGTTGGTTTCATTTGAGGATGGAATTCAAAATATTTATTTGATTGTAGGAAAGGAGAGGATAATTTATGCAGTTGAGTATTTATTTCATTTGAAAATACAGTAGTAAGGATTCAATTCGAGAAGAATAGGAAGGTAGGAGAATGCATCAGATAATTGTCCACATTTGTGCACGGTTATAAAGGGAAAAAAAGGTATTGCATTGTAGTTTAGCAGATGTTTTGTAGGGTGCCATGAGTAAACATGGTTTGGAAGGGCAGACAATAAAATTACATATAAAAATAAATAATGCATGGGAGAGTTACAAAATGAATAGGAATAGAAAGGTGAAATGAACAACTTGCTGGTGCTAGTTCTGGATTGGTTTACAGAAATTCTACTAGCGAAACAGGAATCGGAACAGAAGCTGCAGATGGTCAGGAGAAGGCCAGCAGATGGAGGAAATACTCCAGATTTTCTTGATGTTCTTCTGACTAGAAAAACAGCTGTCACTGAGAGAATAACCATCTGCCTGTTGTTTTTTTGTATTCTCCCCCCCCCAAGAAACCAGGCAGCTGGTTCTGGAAAAGTGAGGCTTGAATCACTGCTAAAGCTTTTGTCACTTAACTCTACTTTCTGAATGCATAAATTTTGCCAAATCAACTACTTTTGATTTCTTTCTACACTGTGGCCTGTCTTGAGGATGATCTCTATCTTGGCGTTCCTTTCAAAAGTACAGAGTAAATTATTTGCAGAATGAGAAACTATTAACAGAATTTTGTCAAAGTGTGTTTCAGGCTTTTCCCCATGATGGAAAAACTTACAAGGTAACTGGGTTTATTTGGCTTACATCCATTCATTTAATGACAGTTCCAAGTTATCACAGTGGTGAAAAAAGTCCAGTTCCTGCACTTTTGACTGTTCCTCACATTTATGACGTTTGCAGCATCCCCATAATGATGTGTTTGGAGTAGGGGTGCTTGGTAACCAACACGCATATATGACTAATTGTGTTGTCCTGTGATTACAGGAACACAATTTCTGACTATTTTTGCTGGTTTGAGGCAAAAAGCGCCTATTCGGAAGAACAGGTTTGCACTTACAACCACATTAAGTGTTTACTTAATGACCATGGATTTACTTAATAAGTAATGATTCACTTAATGACTGTTGTAAAATCAGGTCTGACTTAACTGACCACCATAACAACTTATAATAGATCTGATCTCCATTGTGGTTGTAAGTTGAGGACTACTTGTAAAGATTTGTGCTTTTGACATAATACTAAAGTTATTAGTACAGGTAGTCCTCGACTTATGACAACAAGTGAGCCCAAAATTTCTGTTGCTAAGTGAGATATTTGTTAAGTGAGTTTTGCCCCATTTGTTAAATAAATCACTGCACTTGTTAAATTAGTAACGCAGTTGTTAAGTGAATCTGGCTTCCCCATTGACTTGTCAGAAGGTTGAAAAAGTGGGTCACATGATCCTGGGACACAATAACTGTCATAAATATGAATCAGTTGCCAAGTTTCTGAATTTTGATCATGTGTCCAGGGGGATGCTGCAATGGTTGTGTGAAAAAAACAGTCATACGTCACTTTTTCAGTGATGTTGTAACTTTGAATGGTCACTAAACGAACTTTTGTAAATCAAGGACTGCTTGTACTGTAACCACAAAACTACTTAGTAAACTGATTCTCCTTGGGACTTTTTCCTCCTCTAAACCATTTAATTATTTACTGGAAGGGGGGCAGTGAGGAGGCTGACTTTCCCTGCTGATGACCAGCAGATTTATATTGTAATATACTTGAAACCTGAGACCCACCCAGGCAATTAAAAGGGCTTCCAGAGATGAAATCTGTTTATGCCCTTTGAAAGGCCATTTTGGTCTCTAGAGGAAAAAAGGTAATTTTGAATTGACTGGGGCCTCATGTATTGATCTCAACACACAGGAGGTGTTAGTAGAAGAGAGATTAATCAGAAAAAGATGGTGTTCTCACTGCCTTGTAGAACAGGTTCCAGAGTGGTTGCAAAGGATTGAAAAGCTGAATACTAATGCGTTAGTTTTGATTATGTGTATCCCTGCAAAGAAGAGAGGCAGGAAATGTGTATTTCATTTTTAAATCTTTCAATACTTTCAAGGATTGATAGTCTTATAGTTTGGGGATGCTAATGAGACGTAGTCCCGAATTTAAAGAACAGAAATGAGGGCATTGCAAGATATGAACTGTTAAGGAATTTGTTGTGCAGAAGTCTCCTTGTGCTACCAAAGAGTTGCACAGACAAGGAAGGGTACTGAGAGCAGTTAGAGTCACACAGCAAACAAAAGGGTACACTGAGTTGTAAAAGCAAAAAGTAGTTTACTTTGAGGTGGTGTAAGAACAAAAATGCACAGTCAAAAATAAACAATCCAAGTAGCAATCCAAAATACAAAGTCTTCTTACCAGTCCAGAGGTCAATACACAGTTCAGGTTACAGAGCAAAAACAGTAACAGTAGAGATCAGTGAATTCAGAGAGAGAAAGAAGCTATGTTCCTAGCTTCCTCTTATGGCCATGAGAACACTTACACACCCATTGGCCAATTAACATCTTAAAGACATAACATCTTGGTTAATATATTTTCAACCCAACATTGTAGGCTAACACCATATGCCTAACATGAACAAGAGAGTAAACCAAGTCCTGTCTGATGATTATACCCAGCAGTATTTCACCATGTCAGAAGCAAGTTACAGTGTAAGTAATTCACATCTGCACCCATTATCCCCAACTAGCCTGGCCTTATAGCCTCACAGTCTCTAGCGTCATACAGTTCATTGGATTCGCACACAATCGTGTCATTCCTCTTCCCCACTTCTGGATCTGGACGTAACAATATCTTCCCCATAATGTGCTTCTTACATTCTGAATGTGAATAACAGAATGGATGGTTTTCCGTAAACCTTTCCGTGGCAGCCAAAGAGATGCCTCAAGGAATCATTTCGTGGACCTCTCAGGATTTTCTGAGGAGTTAAACCTCCTGACAATCAGTGGAATGACTTGCCTCCAGAAGTTGTGGGTGCTCCAGCATTGGAGGTTTTTAAGAACAGATTGGACAACTGAAATGGTTTAGCGTTTCCTGCTTGAGCAGCGGGTTGGATTAGAAGACTTCCAAGCTCCCTTCCAACTCTGTTATTCAGTTAATGGACCTAATTTAGTCTGGTGTATATGATGGAAGCAGTAGAGAAGTACAGGACTATCTACAGACTTTTCCTGCAATTGCTATTCTGAAGCCACACTCATTCCAATCAATCAAATTCTTCAGATTGATATTGCAGAGCCATGATTTGAGGTTGTCTGCAAGTTCATCTTGTTTGGGTCCTTCAGGCTGCATTGTTTGAAGAGAACTGATAGATTCAATATAGTGAGGACGGGTAGCAAGATCTGGCAATAAGCGTGAGTGATAAGTCATGGCAAACAAGATGTAAGCAAGTGGAGGAAGGGTAATAGTTATAGTTACAATGTGAAAGGATTCATTTCATCCCTTCCCCCCCTTTTCCCTTCCTGAATTTGAGTTGGACAATGGACTTTACAAGTCCACTGTAAAGTATCATATGGTTTATACATCACTTTCACAGGGCCTGCTGGAACATCAGAAACATGAGGGAGGCATGAGGTGCAAGAATTAAAGTTACTGATTTGCCTATCAGCCAATTTCTGGGGCTCTTTCCTCTCATAGCATGTTTGACTCTGGCAGCCTTTTTACAAAACCCTTCTAAACCGGATGAAAATCATCATAACATTTCTTCAGTAATGGAAGTATTAAGTATCCACTGTTAATTCAGCCGACTTTATCCTGGAGCTGGAGCGGGGAGGTTGAACTTTTCAGAACATTTTATCTTTCGGGGGATTCAAAAAGGCTTGTGCAAAGAGCCATGGAAGGGTACATGCTCGGCATTACGGGACAAGATAGGAAGACCCGCACATGGATTAGAGAAGAAACAAAAGTATACAATATCATCAAGACAGTAAAAGAATTTAAATGGAAATGGGCTGGTCACATAGCAAGAAGAACTGATGGCAGATGGACCAAGGCGGTCATAGAATAGATCCCATTTGATAAAAAGCATCCACAAAAGAGAGCTAAAATAAGATGGATCAATGACATCAGCAAGTATTGCGGACCCAATTCGCAAAAGAAGGCTCAGGACTGTGTGGGTTGGAAATGTGCAAAAGAGACCTTCATCCTGGCTAAATGGCTAAAATGATGGTGATGAGTCTCAAGCAGAGAGAGATTTCCCAATCAGCTGGCTTTTAAAAGGGAGAATTATTAGGAATTGAGTTTTGAACTTTTTCTATCTATAGCAGCCATAGTCCTTTTTTGATCAACAGGTGTGGCTATCCATATTACATGGACAGATTTCCTGAAAAATTCTCTTAACTGGACTTGTAAATCACCTTGAAGGCCGGGCGATTGGATGTTAAGTTTCCCCCCCCCTCAGTTTTGAGCAATATGTATCTATAGATTCTCTAGACATGTCAGATTAAAGATGTCTTGCATTTTACAGGCCTTAGGTGTGAACCTTGCATGAAATTTCCTACTGTGGATAAAATTAGGGACACATGTTGTATCCTTATCAATGGACAAAAACTACAGTTTCTCACAATCTGATATGGCTAGGGAATTGTAGGAATTTGACACATGTGGATAGGGAAGGCTGGTTAGTGTAGTAGGTTTGCTTGGATAGGTAAAAAATGCATTGGAATTTAATTTACCAGATTTTTTGGGGGAAATCAACTATCTGTAGAGTTTAAATTATAACTGTTTCGCAATTTAATACTATTGGAAAGAAATTAAAAGACAAATTCACATGTTAAATTTGGGGATCTATGATGATGATGTCTTATTATTTATTAGCAGCTTACTTATTGATTAGAATGGTTAAGAAGCCATCTGTGATACCACAGACTCCTGGTTCCAAGTCAGTGGTGAAAATCTTCTACATTTAAATAACTCTGCTGGTGTGGTGGTCTTTATCTGTCCGAATAATGATCTGCAGTGCCAGTCTAGGAATATGAGTTTTGGAACTCAACCATTAGAAGAGGATGGTTTTGTCATTCAAAGTGGTTTTCACTTACGAAAGCTGTTTGGAGGGGTGATAATAACACAAAACTCATCAGAGCTTTCAAAGATGATCATATGGATCAGACTGTCTAAAATTGCTCCCATTTCAGAATTCCATGAAATCCTGGTTCTGCTGTCCTTCACTGTTTCTTCTCCAATCTGTTAATAGTGTTGCAGTGTGTGAGTTGTCTGTTTGTATGTTTTTGCTCAAGGTCAACTAGATTCCCATTATTTTTTCTTGATTATTTCTATTTTTCCCCTCCTGGGTTTGTTTGTTATGAACTGATTACCTTCTAAATTTCATAGTCTAAGCAGAATTTCAAAAAAAAAGGTGCAGGGCAGTATCCATTCTATCACTGTTCCTCTGATGTAGTGTTAGATTGGTTTCCTCAGAGGTTATGCTAAAATGAAATGGCTCACTAGATGCAAAAACCAAGTAGCTCAATTAATCATGCAAATTACAATGGCATGATAGGCGAAATGCATGCGTATTAGCTTTGCATTGATTTGTCCGGTCTTGGGAGTTGTCAGTTTAAGCTTCCCTTTAACGAGAATCTCATTTCCCTGGTGGGTATCCAAGTTGTAGGGCACTGCAGTAAAAATCAGTAGTGTTGACAATGTTGCAATTAATTCAATTGATCTCACTTCTAAGGAGCAGGCATGGGATTGGCTGTTTGCACACATGATATGTTTTTAAACATGCCTTTGAGTATTCCCTCCCTATTTGCGTTGAATTGTTTTGTTCAACAGGAAGCATCTGAGGCTGCATTTAAGTCATCTCATTACATGATGAAGAAATGCAAAGGGCACTTTCTTGTCAGTTCCAAAGACAAAGGGAGCTATCCATCTTCACAATACCTCCCAAGTTCCATTGCAGCAAGATGCCAGAGGTAAATAGTGTGGATTTGTATTCCACTGCTTGATTTAACAGCCAGCTTGCAGCCCAAATCATCCCCCTGTTTCCTTTCATCTAGTTCACCACAGAGAAATCCAATCATATGCTAAAATTCCCAAGCCTGCTCTGATCCCTAGTATTGCCTTCTTTAACAGTGAGTTTAACTGTGAGAGCTCAAACAATAGAGCCAAGAGAGGCCACTGAGAAATAAGCGGAAGCTCATTGTCAAGGTGCTCTGGGGAGCGCAGAAGTTTGCAGATGTTCCAAAAGTTTGCTTCAACTTTAAGGGAAATACTTGGGGCACTCCCTTTTTCCCCATTGCTCAGTGAAGATTGATCATGCTTACTAGGCCTGCGCAATGCTTCAGTTTCCACTTGGCAGGGATGCTTTGGAATGTCATAAGTTGTGTCTGAAATAAGGCATATCCAGGATCATACAATTGCTTGAATGAACTGGTTGAACACCTAAACAGGATCATACCGCAGTGTGGCAGGTCTGGCGTGTTCCGCTCTGTTGTTTATTTTCTCATATCTATCTTTGGGCAGATCAGTTGGACTAATCCCTTTAGATAGTGGTAATAGTAATTGTAGTCATCATTGTACGTAAAGACCACCTAGAGCTGAGTTTGACTCCAAATGACTATACAGACATATCCATGGATTTTAGTTGCTAACCATATGGACATGATTTGCTTTTTGTAGGATTAGTATTTTTTTTTTAAAAAACAAAACCTTTCCAAACTGGCATAGAGCTCTGGGATTTCTTGATGGTATCCCATTCAAGCATTATCAGGTCTGATCTTCCTTAGCTTTTGTTTGTTAAATCAGCCAAGAATAGTCTGAATACTAATTATACAAAACAAGATACCCTGTTACAGATTTTATCCACTGGTAGATGTAGATCCTTGTCACAGTTTTGTTTTTTCCATCTATATGAGTTTGCAGAACATTATTTCAACAACCTTTATAAAAAACCCCTCATTTTAACCTCTGTACCACATAGATCACTGTAGTGATATTTCTTGAGAAAATGTATTTAATTACATTGATTGTAGTTTCAGGCGCCCACTACAATATTGCTTACATTTTCTGATTCCATTCTGATTTCCCAAAATGCACTTAAGACAATTTCATGTTTTGCTGATTATAATCTCTCACATTTATTTCTTGTTGCCTGTGTTGGTTATTAAAAACAACTCCCTGAGATTCTCAAATGAACTATGTAAGCATTTAGGGAATCAGAGAGGATGAAAAAGAGACAGAGACTTAGGAGATACTTAGTGAGAAATCCAGAAAGGAAGTGAACTAATTATTTGCCAGTTTAAATGTGTAAACTGAGGAATAGTTTGATCTTCTAGTGTTTTTGAAATAAAGATTTTTTTGTCATGTGTAGACAGTTATATCCAGGGTGTAAACATCTATGTGCAAATATGTCTTAAATCTAGATAAATAGCATATAAGCTTTAACAGTACATTTTTGAAAAATACATTTCCCAGAATCTATGTACTTACTGTGCAGATCTTGTGAAATTTACTTACATTTCCCAGTATCTATGTAGTTACTGTCCAGATCTTGTGAAATTTACTGGAGCCTTTCAGAAACACAATAGGGAACATTTCAAATCTAACGAGTTACTGGCTCAGGTCTTTACGTGTGAGACAATGTGCTTTGTATTATAACTGCTTACAAAAAGCCTAAGTTTAGTTTTTCTGGCTCTGAAAAAAAGAAGACGACATCCTTTGGAGCTTTTTCATTTGGAAAGAAAATTGTCATGATAAAGACAGAGAAACAGGCATGGAATGGGAAAAAGGCGAATAATAAAAGTTATTCACCTCTTTCCAAAAGTGTCTGAGTTGTTCCGTTTATCTATAGAAAGGCTTATATAATTTAAAAAGTTAAACCAAGGAAACCACACCCATATCCAGAGCATGCTTTCTTAAAAAATGCAAGGAGCCAATTTAGAAGCAAGCCCTAGCAGCACTTGTAAATATTCCCCTTCATGTTTACTTAAAAGTAAATTGGCAGGCCAGTTGCAAATTCCAGTGTGAAAAGGCGGAATTCGTCCCAAAAAATATGTAGGAAAGAAAAAGGGGAGCGGGAGGAAAGCATCAGGAACCATTGTGGCTACTCTGGTATTTTGTATGGTCTGTTATTTAGAGCTATCAATAAATTGTTTAAAAAACCCAACATGTTTTTTTGAACTTTTCTCAAGCTATAATTTTTGCAATAGTAAAGCAAACAAACTCTTATTTACAACTTGATATAATTCACCTGAACTGCCAAAAATGTACAAGTATTGTGCTGATCTGTTCCTGTTGCATTGTGAAGTTTTCAGCTTGGCTACCTTTGATTGTGCTAAACACACATACGAAGAAGTTGTTTTAACCCTGTTATATCAATGAGTAGACAATATCTGTTTGTTTTACTGTATTTTATTTATATCCGGCCTTTATTATTTTAATAAACAACTCAAGGCAGCAAGCATATCTAGTACTCCTTCCTCCTCCTGGGAGATGAGTTGGCCTGAGAGATAATGACTGATCCAAGGTCACCCAGATTTCATGGCTAAGGCTAAACTTGAATTCACAGTCTCCTGGTTTCTAGCCTGATGCCTTAACCATGAGACAAACTTGCTCAATCAAGTCATTGACTGGAGCCACATGGCATAATAATGCTCAACCCTAATGTTTTTAACCATGATTGTGGAACCCATCGCAGTAGCCTGGATTGTGCAAAACATTAAGCTATAATTGGAGACTATTTTAAGGATTACACTAAGTTAAAAGCATCTATCTTGCATGTGGATCATTGCAACACACTCTACGTGGAACAATTCTTGAAGGCCACTTAGAAGATTCAGCTCAACCAGAATGCAACAGCATAGGCCACACATGTCAAGCTCACGACGTCATGTGACATTGTGTGATGTATTGGGACAATTTTGCCATTGCCGGCAATGGGGTGGGCGCGGCTTCCACATGATGCGTCCGGCCTAAAGGGCAGCAGTTTGACACCCCTGGCATAGGTAATTAAGTTCAAGTAACTCTCTACTTTATAAGCTGCACTAGTTCCCTGAGGGCTTCTGAGTGCAATTCAAGGTGCTGGTTATCTCCTATACAAACCTTCATGTCATGATTATCTGAGAGAAACTTCTGTAGTTTCTGTCCATCCTGTAAGATTGGGTGGGGTTGGTATGTTATGGGTCCCATTGATTAGGCAGTGTTACCTGATTGGTCCCAGGAGGTGGCTTTTATCTTGCAGCGCCTGCCCCTCATCGACTTTTAGATAGGCCCCAAGAACTCCTTCAAAAAAGTTCTTAAAACCTACTTTTTCCAAGGAAGCTATATTGGATGTGGTTACTTGTGCATTATATGCTTCCACTTCAAGCTTGTGGAGCTTTTTTCTGGATGCCTATTTTTTTTTACAGTTTTCCATTTGTAAAATACAGGTAGTTCTCAGCTTATTACCATAATAAAGCTTGACCATCACAGTTGTCACGATGGTTGTTCTGACCTTTTTTGCAGCATTTATAAAGTGGCCACCATAATCATTAAGCAAAACCTGCACCTGTTAAATGAAGCCATGGTTTGCTGTAGGGTGGTTTTCTGAAAAACAGAAGTAAAAGTGGAAAAACGTGACCGTGGAATGCTACATATGGCTGCAAATGCAGTTGTGTTTCTGAACACCCAAAGTTCAGTCATGTGACTTGGGCAGGTGGCTGACCATCAACTTTGGAACCAGGTAATAAATAGTCCCAAGTTAGAGATTCTCATGACTTAAATGATTATTAAGTGATTAGTTTTAAGTCAAAGACTATCTGCACTGTATGTTGTCCAGAGTTTGAGTGTACTTAATAACCCACTAGCCAAATAAAAAATTATATTATGGCTTATAGTGATGCATGAACCTTACAGACCTATCAGCCTGACCTCAGTACCTGGGAAGATTCTGGAAAAGATAATCAAGCAATGAATCAGTGAACTCCTAGAGGCAAACAAAGTCATTACCAAAAACCAACATGGGTTTGTCAAAACAGATCATGCCTGACAAATCTTACTGCATTCTTTGATCATGTGACAAAATTAGTCTTATTTGGACTTCAGTAAGGCATTTGATAAAGTAAACCACAACCTACTACTTGATAAGATAGAAAAATGTGGGTTAGACAGCATCACCACTAGATGGATTTGTAGCTGGCTGACCGGCTTTACTCAGCGTGTGGTCCTCAATGGAAATGCATCTACATGGAGGGAAGTGAGTAGTGGGGTGCCCCAGGGCTCTGTTCTGGGCCCAGTGCTCTTCAACATCTTCATCAACAATTTGGATGCGGGGATAGATGGGGAACTATCAACTTTGCAGATGACACCAAGCTGGCAGGAATCTTGACAGACTTGAACACTGGGTGCTATCTAGCAAAATGAAATTCAGTGGTGAAAAAAAGTAAGGTTCTACATTTAGGCAGGAAAAACCAAATGCACAGGTATAGTCTAGGTCAGGGGTGTCAAACTCAATTTCATTGAGGGCCGCATCAGCATTGCGGTTGCCCTCAGGGGGCCAGGTGGCTATGGTCTGGGTGGGCGTGGCCTACTGGGTGGGCATGGCTAGAGTGCATATGGCCTACTGGTTGGGCATGGCCAGCTCTACATCGTTCGCATCAAGGTGTGCCTATGGGGGCCTGGGCAGGAGTGGGACAGATCTGAGGGTCTCTGGCAGAAGAAGGGTCTTTGGGCCAGGGCCAAGGCAGTGGGGGCCATTCCCTCACTGTTTCCAGGATGGCTTTGCGGGCCACATGAAACCACTTCATGGGCCGGATCTGGCCCCCGGGCCTTGTGTTTGACATGTCTGGTCTAGGTGGTACCTTGCTCAATAGTAGTAACTGTGAGAGGGATCTCAGAGTCCTAGTTGACAAACACTTAAATATGAGCCAGCAGTGTGCTGTAGCTGCCAAAAAAGCCAACACAGTGCTAGGTTGCATTAACAGAGGGAAAGAATCAAGATCATGTGAAGTACTAATACCAATTTACAATGCCTTGGTAAGGCCACATTTGGAATACCGCATCCAGTTTTGGTCACCACGATGTAAAAAAGATGTTGAGACTCAGAAAGAATACAAAGAAGAGCAACAAAGATGATTAGGGGACTGGAGGCTAAAACATATAAGGAACCGTTGCTGTAATTGGGTATGTGTAGTTTAATGAAGAGAAGGGTGAGGGGTGACATGATAGCAGTGTTCCAATATCTCAGGGGCTGCCACAAAGAAGAGGGACTTAAGCTGTTCTCCAAAGCACCTATAGGCAGGACAAGAAGCAATGGATGTAAACTAGTCAAGGAGAGAAACTACCTAGAACTAAGGAGAAACTTCCTGACAGTTAGAACAATTAATCAGTGCAACAACCTGCCTCCAGAAGCAGTGAATGCTCCAACACTGGAAGATTAAAGAGGTTATTAACTTGCTAAGAGGACAATTTGATAAGTTGATGGCTGATCAGGTGGCAACTAACTTACGGTTTGCTAGGCATAACACTTTTTGCAATGCCAATAAACCAGGTAGGTGGCTAGCTTACAGGTTAAGGAAAAAAGAAAGGGCTTTTAACATAGATAAAATTGAACATAAAGGCAAGGTTGTGTTTCAACAGGATCTTATCAAAGAAGCCTTTGTGGACTTTTATTCTAAATTATATGTTAAGGATAAGATTAATGAAACAGATATTGATGTATACTTGAAGAACGCTAGCATCCCGGTTCTTACACAAGAACAAAAGGAAGAGATTAATCAATTGATAACAGAAGAAGAAATTCTTTTAGCAATTAAGCAATTGAAGGTGGACAAAGCGCCAGGTACGGACGGACTGACTGCGGTCTATTACAAAAATTTACAACTGGAGCTGATAAAGCCATTAAGGGAATTGTTCCAGACAATTCAGAGGGGAGGAAGGGTGCCTCCGTCTTGGAGAACTGCTTTTATTTCTTTGATTCCGAAGGAAGATCAGGATGTTACCCAAGTAAGAAACTACAGACCAATATCACTTTTAAATACAGACTACAAGATATTTGCTAAGGTTTTAGCTAATAGATTGATGAGGGTTTTGCAACAGATGATTCATGGGGATCAAACTGGGTTTATTACTGGTAGACAAATGAAAAATAATGTGAGGCATATAGTTGATGTGGTGGAGTTTTTGGAAAGGAACAACCAGATCCCTGCGGCGTTAATCTTTCTAGATGCTGAAAAAGCTTTTGATCAATTGGACTGGCAATTTTTGATGAAAGTTCTAGATAAAATGAATTTTGGGGATAAATTTTTACAACCAATTAGGGCATTATATCAAAAGCAAACTGCCCGAATAATAGTAAATAATAGCTTGACTGAAGTATGCAATATTGAGAAGGGCACAAGACAAGGGTGTCCGTTGTCACCTCTATTATTTGTTTTAACATTGGAGATATTATTGATAAAAATACGGAATTCGGAAAAAATTAAGGGTATTCAAATTAGAGATCAGGATTATAGATTGAGGGCGTTCGCAGACGATCTGGTTGTTACGGTGACCCAGCCAGAAAATTCTGTTGTGGACCTGATGGAGATAATAATGCAATATGGGAAGGTTTCTAGATTTAAGGTTAATGTACAAAAAACTAAAATTTTAGCCAAAAATATGACAGTATCGCAAAAGGCCCTTTTAGAAGGACTAACTGGATTTGAGATTGTTAAAAGGGTTAAATATTTGGGGGTGTATTTGTCACCCTCAAATGCAAAGTTACATAAAAATAATTATGAAAAGTTATGGGGAAAAATTCAAAAAGAATTGGAGAGTTGGAAAAAATTGCAATTGTCTTTACTGGGAAGAATTGCAGCAGTGAAAATGAATGTCCTGCCTAAATTTTTATTTTTATTCCAAATGATACCGATTCTTAAAAAAGACTCTAATTTGGAAGAATGGCAACGGGGTATCAATAAATTTGTATGGGCAGGGAAAAGGCCACGAGTTAAACTTAAAATTATGCAGGATATGTGTGAAAGAGGTGGTCTTAAAATGCCTAATCTTAAATTATATTATGAAGCTGCTGCGTTGTCAGGAATAAGTGATTGGATTAATTTGACACAAGGGAGATTATTAAATCTTGAGGGCCACGACTTGTTATTTGGCTGGCATGCATATTTGTTATATGACAAGAAGGTAGATAATGTGTTTAAAGTGCATATTTTAAGACAGGCATTGCTGAGAGTTTGGAAGAAGTATAGACACAAGCTAGACTACAAGATACCGTTGTGGGCAATCCCAAAACATGCAATAGAAAACATAAATGTTGGCTTCAAACATGATGTGACTACGTACAAGGAGATCTTAAGCTTGGAGAGGAATGTCTGGTGTTTGAAGCCGTACAATCTTTTGCAAGATGAGAAGATCGTTCAAACTTGGTTTCAATATGGTCAATTACGGGCCAGGTGGAAAGAAGACCAGAAAGTTGGTTTTTCAATGACTGATGAAAATTTGGTAAAGCAAATTAGAAATCAGGGTCCAGCACATATCAAAAGGATTTATCTTGCATTGATAGACATTGATTTAGAAACAGAACTTGTTAAAGACTGCATGATAAAATGGGCTCAGAATATCCAAGAAGTTATTACAATGGACACTTGGGAAAAGATCTGGGTGAGGAACGTAAAATTTACACAAGCTCAAAACTTAAGAGAGAACTTTTATAAAATGTTTTATAGGTGGCATTTAGATCCTAAAAAGCTTGCAAGTATGTATCCGAACTATCAACCTAAATGTTGGAGATGTGGTGGCGAAGATGCAACGTATTTTCATATATGGTGGACCTGCAAAAAGGTTAAGGCTTTCTAGATAAAAATTTGGTGGAATATGCAGAAGATCTTCAAGCAAAGGATAAAGTTTTGTCCGCAATTGTTTTTATTGGGCATAATTACAGATGCTACTGTTGTGGACATTAAATTGATGTTGAATTTAATTACAGCAGCAAGACTCTTAATAGGTCAATATTGGAAGAAGGAGGAACTGCCGACTAGAGAAGAATGGACTCTAAAGGTTTCTGACCTGGCGGAAATGGCAAAGATTTCGGCTTATTTGAAAGATCATTCGCAAGAACGTTATATTATGGAGTGGAAAAAGTGGATTGATTATATCCAGAACAAATATGGGACTAAAAAGTTTCACTTAGCATTTGAATAAGTTTTTTTCCCTTTTTTTCCCTTTTTTATGTAATATTAGTATTGCTTGTAGTTATTTCATATGAGCTAGAGTGCGATAGACTTAATAGTTTATTGTTATTAGCATATGGATGTTTATGATTGTTCTTTGTTTTTATACCTTGTACTTAGCTCTGGGAAGTCGGGGGGGGGAGGGGGGAATGGGGGGGAGGGATAGGGAGGGTTAGGTAGGGGTGGGTGGAGGGAGGGGGGGATTGTTAAAGATAAAATGTATTTTAAAACCTTTCAATAAAAAAACCACTGGAAGTTTTTAAGAAGAGACTGGACAGCCATTTGTCTGAAATGGTATAGGGTTTCCTGCCTGAGCAGGGGTTTGGACTAGATGACCTCCAAGTTACCTTCCAACTTTTTGTTGTTGTTGTCCCATCATTACAGCATTTTATTCTGTGGGGCAGGGATGTGTCAAAGCAAGGAACCATCCTCTTAGGGAACACCTCGTAGCTGACTGGAAGCACCAGTTTCAGAGGCTAAAGTCAAGCAGCATGTAATAATTGCATGCTGCGTTTTGTCCATGCAGTTTTATCTGTTTATTGGTGCAGCCATTGACAGCAAGCATATTTACTTCTAACACAGAGAGAAGAGAAAGCAAAAGTTGGGATACATGTTTTACGAACCATGAAGTGAGAAATGAAGTGGTTCGCTATCTGCCAGAACATCAAAAAAGAAGGATTTGTGTGAGGGGAAGTATCAGCTATATATAAAAAAGGGCATGATAGATAGCAAAGACAGAATGATATACTTGAGTGGACTTGGTGTTTACAACACAAATAAATCAGATTTCAACTTACAGGAGAGCACACTGTTATGGTTAATAGGGGATTACAAGAATATATCTTTGGGGGGGAGGCTGGTGTTTGTAGGTATCCAGGGTTGACTTACGAAAATAGATGCTGTTCCTCTGCATATTTGTGTACAGTAGGTTTGAATTGCCTTGACTGAAATTATTTATATATTCATAGATAAATAAATATATATTTATTATATTTATATTTATATTTATTAAATTTTTATACCGCCCTTCTCCCGAAGGACTCAGGGCAGTGTACAGGGCAATAAATATCAAAATACAAAGTACAAAAGTTAAAAAGTATTAAATAATTATGCCCGATATAATACAATAGTTAAAAGCTATGTTAAAACCCAAACCCAAACCCAAACCTGAAACCCATCAGACCAGGCCGGCTTGTTCAAATAAATAGGTTTTTAGATCCCGTCGGAAGGAGCGAAGGTCGGGGGCCATCCGGAGCTCAATGGGACGCGGTGGCTCAGTGGGTTAGGACGCTGAGCTTGTCGATCAGAAGGTCGGCAGTTTGGCGGGTCGAATCCCGAGTGCCGCGTACGCCTGTTACTCGTCCCAGCTTCTGCCAACCTAGCAGTTCAAAAGCACGTAAAAATGCAAGTAGAAAAATAGGGACCACTAGGTGGGAAGGTAACAGCGTTCTGTGCGCCTTTGGCATCTAGTCATGCCGGCCACATGACCACGGAGACGTCCTCGGACAAGCGCTGGCTCTTCGGCTTTGAAACGGAGATGAGCACCGGCCCCTAGAGTTGGAAACGACTAGCACGCATGTGTGGGGGAACCTTTACCTTTACCTTAGATAAATAAAAAATAAATTTGGAATGGAAGATGCCTGCCCATGATATGCCATCTGTTTTGCACAATTGGAAAGAAAGTGGATGCTTGAGTTCAGGGAGAAACTTAGCATAATGGGCAACATAAAAGAGACTCCTTAATCTGGAAGATGATTATAAGTGAAGAGAAGTTCTAACTATAGATGCGTATGTCTTGGAAATCAACATTAAATTCTGTCCTTTTTTGCATATAAAGAGAATAAAAATTGGTTCCTTTCATTTTATTCTAACAATATAATGAAACCTTGTTTTGATGAAGTAATGGTGTTGTGTGTCTCTGTGTGTGTATTTTCATAAAAATCTGTTAAACAAGAAATTATATCACAGTGACAATTTCTGTTGTTTGTGTGATGATGTCATACAAATTGCAGCATTCACAATTTTACAACATCTTGTTTGCATCATTGCAATGTTGTAAATTGCATAATCTGTGTAATGTCATCATTTAGGCAGCTAACGTAAATTGATGGAAATGCAGAGATGCAGTTTGCCTCATTACATTATTATGTCAATGAAATAATTCACCAGAGAAATTTAGTCTGTTGAATGCAAAGCACGCGAGGTTTCATGTGCTTTGGTTTCATGTGCTTTATTACATTGCATAGGAAAGGCCTGTCTTCCTCTTTTGAAATCAATTGTGGTTCTAATAGGTTTGAATTCAGTTCTGCCCTTTCAGGCTGGCAGAAGCGGGCAATAATCTAAGTGTGTCAGTCTTGCATAAAGAGGACTTCAAAGTGTCCGGTGCTTTGATAACATACTGATAATTCCTCTAAATTTCATGGCAGATACTGAGCAGTGCTGAACAACTTGAAATTATGTTTTTATAGTCATTTTGAAAGCACATTCTGTGCCAGTAAATCACTGAAAGCATTTGTTTTCATTAGAGATGTGTGGGTAGATTCTAACAAGAACCGATTAACCAAGCAATTGAGAAATATATCTGAAACATGGCAGAATGTGAGCAATGCAAATTTGATAGCAGCAATTGTCTTCTCCGAATTTAGAGAATTTAGAGATATTTTAGTGAAAAAAGGGAAATCGGTCTGTTTAAGAACTGAAGGAGGAGAATGGATAATGTTGAAGGAAACTGGATGGCATTTTTAGTATTAGTTCCCAGGAATTAGTCTGAAAGGAAGTGCAGCTAGTGACTGAGCTAGCAAAGAATTTGAATCTAAATGATGCTAAACATTTGAGCTTTCTGTCATGTCCTCTTCCCCATCAAAAGGACATTCAAACTAGCCTGATTTCTTTACAATAGCGTATTTTTAAAAATGAACTTCGTATTAGGAAAGTGAGGTAGAGTTCAACATGTCTTTCCATTCTCATTTCTGCCCTTCCTGATGTGCTTTTTAATTCTATCAGTCTGAAATCAAAGATTCCTGAAATGGCCTAGGAATGGCTTGTTTAACAGACCACGAGAATTCGTTTTAAATCAGTACAGTGATTTATCTGTACTGATTTACCCCTGCCGTATACTGTAAATCAAATAATTTAAAATAATGGAATAAAATAGTCTATACATTTGCTGGCATTTGCATGGCTATATTATGATTGTTAAATCCTCTTTTCACATGCTGGTTCTATTAGCATACTGGTAGTCTTCCACTTATGACCAATGGCTTAGCGACCCTTCAAAGTTACAATAGATCTACTTGGGGGATATTTACAACCCAAATTCAAAGTTCTGACAGTCGTGGGTGCCCCCCCATGGTCACATGACCAAATTTTGAGTGCTTGGTTACTGTGACACAGTTACAGCCATTTGCGTTGTCCCACAATCACATGACCACATTCTATGTTGGTTTTGCTAAAAACTGACATTTATTTCTGATTTCCAGCAAAACTGGGTATTTAGCAAACCATTGGTTGACTTAATGATGATGGTGTTCATTCATGGTGGCTACTTTACGACCACCGTGTTCACTAATGACTGTTTCAAAAAAGATTATAAAGTTGGGCTGTTCATATTTTATGATCTTCATGATTTACGATTATAATGGGCAGACTCCATTATGGTTGAGGACCACCTGTATAACCTAAAACTATGTTGTGCATAGTCTACTTGTGGTTTGTTGTACCAAACCATATTTAAGTAAGAAGCCACCATCTGACACCATAGTTTGCTAATGACCTGTTCCTAGCATGCTGTTACTTTAAGATAATAAAGCCCCATAGATTAATTGTCCCTGATTAATTTCCATGCACAGTTGATGTCAGTCATTTGGAAGCAGCTGAGAGAAATGAAACTCTCATAAGGCTTGATTTTGTCTAGATTGTGTTAGCTGTGGTATTCTGGGAGTTGAAGTCCACACATCTTAAAGCTGCCAAATCTGAAAAACAGGCTCTTAATAGAGATTTTCTATGTGATAGTTTTCCACTTGTCAAAAAGAGGCACTCAGCACATCAGCGGGTTCCTTTATCTTTTTATCTTTTTATCTTTATCTTTTATTAAATTTATATACCGCCCTTCTCCCGAAGGACTCAGCAAATCCTTGTGCTTTCAAGAGTGAATAGTCATTTTGGTTGCATTACTTTCTTTCTGGAAAGATTTTCTAGAAATGTTTCGTAAGAACTTGCTAATCTTGGCTTGAAGATAATTAAATGATTGCCTCCTTGACAAAACTCTGAAATCAGCCTTATTGCATTTCTGTCCATACTGTTTTCATAAATCTTCTCAAATACATGTTCAATAAGATAAAACTCACAACAAATGCTTGCAAAGTACTGATCATAATCACACTCACGACATCACTCTGAAAACATCACGCTTCTCCCCTGCCCTAGAATTAAACTTTACTTTCAGTGTGATCTCAGAAAGCCAAATAACATTGAGAAAATCTCCAGGCTTGATTGGGAAATTAAAAAGAAATCCTGAAAGAAGGATCTCATATTGTTGCTATTTGTACATATCCCTGTATGGCCAGGAACTGAGCTCAATTCAAGAGTGATCTTAGCTTTATGGCTTATTAAAGGACTAAACAACATTTCATTAGTAAAAGATGGCTAAATCTGGTAAAGGGACTAAGATGAGATCACCTCTTAATATTTATTTATTTAGCAAAGTTATATGGCTGCCCATCTCATATAATATGACTCTGGGTGGTGTAGAAACACAAAAACAATTAAAATAACATAAATCTTAAAACACTAAACATAAAATCAAAATAAGAGTACGAACAAGCCAAGATTATGGAATAATAATAATAATAATAATAATAATAATAATAATAATAATAATAATACAGACATCAATCTTTTTCCAGGATCGATTTTATTTTGCTGACTAATGACTTTTTTTTCCTAGGATTAAGAAGGTGAAGATATGTGCAAGAACTATTTCTGATCACAGCCCAGTTTGGCTAGAGATTAATAAGGAGAATAGAGATAGGCGCTCGTGGCGCGTAAATGAGAATTTGTTTAGAAATCAGAGAAATGTGGAAGAATGTAAACAGCGGATGAAGGATTTTTTTGAAATTAATATGAATAAGGATACTTCTATGGACATGGTTTGGGATGCTAGCAAGGCCTATATGAGAGGGGTGTTGATATATATGAATAATAAACACAGACGTACTTTGGAAGCCAGGAGGAAAGAATTGGAGAATGAAATTAAGGAAAAAGAAAAGGCTTTGATTTTGAATCCAGCGGATGTGAAGACTAAGGAGGTTATTAAGCTATTAAGAGGACAATTTGATAAATTAATGGCTGACCAAGTGGCAACCAATTTGCGGTTTGCCAGGCACAACACCTTTTGCAATGCTAATAAGCCAGGTAGATGGCTAGCTTATAGACTGAGGAAAAAGCAAAGGGCTTCTAATATAGATAAAATTGAGCATAAGGGAAGGGTTGTGTTTCAACAGGATCTTATTAAGGAAGCTTTTGTGGATTTTTATTCTAAATTATATGCTAAGGAGAAGATTAATGAAAAAGACATTGATGTATATTTGGAGAATGCTAGCATCCCGGTTCTTACGCAAGCACAAAAAGAGGGGATTAATCAATTGATAACAGAAGAAGAAATTCTTATAGCAATTAAGGAATTGAAGGTGGACAAAGCGCCAGGTACGGATGGTTTGACTGCGGCTTATTACAAAAATCTACAATTAGAGATGATAAAACCGTTAAAGGAACTGTTCCAGACAATTCAGAGGGGGGGAAAGGTGCCTCCGTCTTGGAGAACTGCTTTTATTTCTTTGATTCCGAAGGAAGACCAAGATGCTACTCAAGTTAAAAATTATAGACCGATATCACTTTTAAATACAGACTACAAGATATTTGCTAAGGTGTTGGCTAATAGACTGATGAGGGTTCTGCAACAGGTGATTCATGGGGATCAACCGGGGTTTATTAGTGGTAGGCAAATGAAAAATAATGTGAGGCATATAGTTGATGTGTTAGAGTTTTTGGAAAGGAACAACCAGATCCCTGCGGCGCTATTTTTTTTAGATGCTGAAAAAGCTTTTGATCAATTGAATTGGCAATTTTTGATGAAAGTTTTAGATAAAATGAATTTTGGGGATAATTTTTTGCAACCAATTAGGGCATTATGTCAAAAACAAACTGCCCGAATAATAGTTAATAATAGCCTGACAGAAGCATGTAATATTGAGAAGGGCACAAGGCAAGGGTGTCCGTTATCGCCCTTGTTATTTGTGTTAACATTGGAGATATTATTGGTTAAAATACGGAATTCGGAAAAAATTAAGGGTATACAAATTAGAGATCAGGATTATAGATTGAGAGCGTTCGCAGACGATCTGGTTATTACAGTGACCCAGCCGGAGAACTCTGTTGTGGACCTGATGGAGATAATAATACAATATGGGAAGGTTTCTGGATTTAAAGTTAATACACAAAAAACTAAAATCCTGGCCAAAAATATGACAGCTTCGCAAAAGGCTCTCTTAGAAGGATTAACTGGATTTGAGATTGTTAAAAGGGTTAAATATTTGGGGGTGCTTCTGTCGCCCTCTAATACAAAGTTATATAAAAATAACTATGAAAAATTATGGGGGAAAATTCAAAAAGAAATGGAGAGCTGGGAAAAATTGCAATTGTCTTTGTTGGGGCGAATCGCAGCAGTGAAAATGAATGTCCTGCCTAAATTCTTATTTTTATTTCAAATGATACCGGTTCTTAAGAAAGATTCTAATTTGGAGGAATGGCAGCGAGGTATCAATAAATTTGTTTGGGCAGGGAAAAGGCTGCGAGTTAAACTTAAGATTATGCAGGATACTAGTGAAAGAGGTGGTCTTAAAATGCCTAATTTTAAATTATATTATGAAGCTGCTGCGTTAGCAGGAATAAGTGATTGGATCAATTTGACACAAGAGAGATTATTAAATCTTGAGGGCCACAACTTGTTGTTTGGCTGGCATGCATATTTGTTGTATGATAAGAAGATAGATAATGTGTTTAGAGTGCATATTTTAAGACAGGCATTGTTGAGAGTTTGGAAGAAGTACAGACATAAGCTAGATTGTAAGATACCATTGTGGGCAATCCCAAAACACGCAATAGAAAATATAAATGTTGGTTTTAAACATGATGTGACTCCGTACAAGGAGATTTTAAGCTTGGAAAGAAATGTCTGGTGTTTGAAACCATATAGCCTCTTGCGAGATGAGAAGATTGTTCAAACTTGGTTTCAATATACTCAGCTACGGGCCAGGTGGAAAGAAGATCAGAAAAATGGTTTTACAATAACTGATGAAAATCTGATAAAGCAAATCAGAAATCAGGGTCCAGCACATATTAAACGGATATATCTTGCTTTGATAGAAATTGACTCAGAAACAGAACTTGTTAAAGATTGTATGATTAAATGGGCCCAAAACATCCAAGAAGTTATTACAATGGACACGTGGGAAAAGATTTGGGTGAGGAACGTAAAATTCACACAAGCTCAAAATTTAAGAGAGAACTTTTATAAAATGTTTTACAGATGGCATTTAGATCCTAAAAAGCTTGCAAGTATGTATCCGAACTATCAGCCTAAATGCTGGAGGTGTGGTGAAGAAGATGCAACATATTTTCATATATGGTGGACTTGTAAAAAGGTTAAGGCTTTTTGGATAAAAATTTGGTGGAATATGCAGAAGATTTTTAAGCAAAGGATAAAGTTTTGTCCGCAACTTTTTTTGTTGGGAATAATTACAGATGCTACGGTTGTGGACACTAAGCTGATGTTGAATTTAATTATGGCAGCAAGACTCTTAGTAGGTCAATATTGGAAGAAGGAGGAACTGCCGACTATAGAAGAATGGACTTTAAAGGTTTCTGACCTGGCAGAGATGGCAAAGATCTCGGCTTATTTGAAAGATCACTCGCAAGAACGTTATGTTATGGAGTGGAGAAAATGGATTGAGTATATCCAGAACAAATATGGGACTAAGAAGTTTCATGTAGCATTTGAATAAGTCTTCCTTTCTTTTCTCTTTCTTTTCTCTTTTTTTTTAAATATATTTTATATTAATAGTGTTTGTAGTTATCCTATATGAGCTAGAGAGAGAGAGATTTTAGAGTTTATGGTTGTTAGCATATGGATGTTTATGATTGTTTTTTTTGTTTTTTATACCTTGTACTTAGCTCTGGGAAGTCGGGGGGGAGGGGAGGGGGGGAGGGGGAGGGAGGGAGGGATAGGGGAGGGGTAGGGGGGATTGTTAAAGATAAAATGTATGATAAAACCTTTCAATAATAATCATCATCATCATCATCATCATCATCATCATCATCATCATCATCATCACCTAATATCAAAAAACTACCTTGTAAGCTCCCCATGGGATCCCCATGGTTGCTGGGAAAACCATGTTTAAAGAACTTTCTGGAAAGCTAACACCAATGAGGCCAACCTCACTTTGTGGGGAATGATGTTCCAGAGGGTAGGAATCACAGAAAGAAAAGGTACATATTCTGGGTCCTCTCAGACGGAATTTCTTAGCAGATGGGATCCACAGCATACCCCTTCTGCTAGACCTGATGAGACAGACAGATACAATTGGAAGATAACCTGATCTCATGCCATGTGTAGGGCTTTAAAGGTCAAAATTCATTTTGAATTGGACCCACAAGCAGATTGGAAGCCATTATAGTTCACAGAGCAGATGTATAACATATGTCTTTCTAGAGATCACAGGGTGCAATCTGCCTCAGCCACCTTTTCGCTCCAAGTGACCTCCAAGGTTTCAGTCAGACTTGACAGCAGATCATCGGGAATAACCGTCAGCTCCCTCTAGAACCCATATAGCTCTCTCAGTTGCTGGGGGTGGGCTATCTAATAGATCCCATCTCCCTGTACCAGAAAATGTGCAGTACCAGAAAATCTCATGGTTACCAGGGCATAAACTAACCATTACAGGGAAGCCACAGAGAACTCCCCCAATTCCAGATCACATTGCTGCAAAACCAGATCAGTGTGACCACTGTCCTGTTGCGCCCAGGATGACATGAGATAGGTTTCATGGTGGCCATGAGCTCCTGACCCTACAAATATTGGACTGACAAGAAAATTGTGATCTATATATCTGAAGGCTCAGCAAGGGTTTCTGCTACAAGTGTAAATTGTAGTGTTTACTACACATGCAGATGGGTGGGTGGTTTTCATATGGTTTTCCCAGACACAGAGTTGAAGAGATGACACATGCCCTGTTTTTCCAGCCCCTCTTCAGAAGGCAGAGAGGAAATCAGGTGGAGAATGAAGGCAAGAGCTGGGTGTCAGTGAGTGTCAGTGATTCAGAGCAGGAGTTAATGATACAAAGGCATTGGAGGGCATTCATAGCATAATCTCTAAAATGTTGATGCCTCCAAGGGATTTTGGCAAAGTTCAGTTCAGAGGGAGAGGACTGTGTAGACTGTAGAAGGATGGATGACAGGTGGAAGAGAAAGGAAGTGGAGACATAACCCTATCCTTGCTAATTAAAAGGTGCATCCGATGTTACCATGGCAGTCTTACAAAAAAAAAATCTTGTGAAAAAAATAATTTCTCCTTCCGTAACTTAGAAGGTAGGAAAGGGTTATGTACTGCTGCATTCAGGAGCCCTTGCGGTGTCTTCTAGAGGGGAGAATATAAATGTCTGGCTTCTGCAAGAAACTTAACAGTAACCAAACAGTAACAAAGCTCTGCTACTCTACTATAAAGGGAAGCAGAAGACATGGAATGAGGAAATAAATCATGGGTGGGGAAAACACTATTTGTTCTGATTGCTGATGAGGCATGACACAAATCATAGTTTATTTTTAAGTGCTGCCTAACGGTTCATAATGCATAAAATGCATAAAAAACGCATTAAAAATGACAAGCAGCTTTTTTATTTCAAGGGTGGAGAGGCAGGACCATCTTTAAGCATGCCTTGCTGCTGTCACTTTTATTTCAAACAAGCTTTTGGGTGAGCAAAACTCCCTTCAGTCATTGTCATTATGTATTCCAAAATGTAGAGTGGTTGCTTATTGAGTTTCCTGCTGTATAAATGACATATTGTGTTAACTTAAAATAGGAAAAAGCCACATGGCTTTGGGAACTTCCTGTGCACAAAAGCGATTTAAAAGTGTGACTAAGCTATTCTGTGTCCATGTTTCCCTTCGATCGTTCACCAGGGCTTGGTCGGGTGGGTGTACAGTCCTGTTAACCAGGGACAGCAATGGCCAGCTCTAAGGCTCCACAAATGAATACAAGGCTGGGAGGTTCTTGACAGCTGGATATCTGAGACATCCATAAGTGCCAGCTTTTCTTTTCAGACAAAACCATCTCCTCTGGCAGCAACTATTACAACAGTTGTATAACTGCCTGTCATGACAGGCAGAAAAAGAGGATGCTGTTTAGTATATATGCTGGTGATGTGTTGATTTTGACGGAGACCTTGAATAAATGCCTTGTTATCAAGTGCAGCCATTTGGAGCTAAAGTAATTTTCATTTCTAGAGCAGATTCTTTGCTTTAGAAAGCAGTATTAATAGTCAGAGCTTGAGAAAAATCCTAGAGCAAATTAAATAAAATCTGTGTATAATGTCTTCTTACTAAAACAGAGAGATATTTGTAGTTGGAAAGTTCAGTGAAAATAAATATTGACTTATGCTCATGCTTCATGGTGATAATTCCTGCTGGATGTCAAAAATGATATTTCTGATTCTACTTTTATCAGAGGTGGGGAACCATGGCCCCTTTATGACTTGTGGACTTCAACTCCCAGAATTCCTGAGCCAGTATGTAGTTGAAGTCCACAAGTCATAAAAGGGCAATAGTTCCCCACCTTTGTACTAGATCAGGGATAGGCAAGGTCAGCTCTTTTATGACTCGTGGACTTCAACTCCCAGAATTCCTGAGCCAGCCATGGTTGCCTACCCCTGTGCTAGATGATGGCAAAAGCCATTCCCCTGCAGTATTCAGGACAGTTTCAATTACAAGAATACCTAACACCTGTCAAAGGTTGAAAAGAATAATCAAGGAGAGAAGCACTTAGAACTAAGGACAAATTTCCTGACAGAACAATTAACCAGTGGAACAATCTGCATCCAGAAGTTGTGAATGCTCCAACACTGGAAGTTTTTAAGAAGAAATTGGACAACCATTTGTCTGAAATGATATAGGGTTTCCTGTTTGAGCAGGGGGTTGGACTAGATGAGCTCCAGGGTCCCTTCCAACCCTGTCATTCTATTCTATTCTGTCTGAAAAGCAATTGAGCAATAATGAATAATGAATTCCTTTAAATTAAGACAACTCTTCATATATTTTTGGAGGGATAAAAATGATGGGCAAAAGGCATTCCACAACTCTCAGCAAACTCAATATTTAAGGTATGACATTTTAAGTTATAATTGTTTACTAGTCAGTCTAGAAAGATCTGGTTGAAAAAGCAACTGAATGGGTTTAATAATTTTTGAGAGCCAAGAATTATAACGCTTTAATTTTTTCCCAGGACAGAAGCACAGCCTAATAATCATTGGCAGCCAATTCATAACATGATGGAAGATATTGCTCTGTATTCTTGGTTCATATTCAGATGAAAACTTACGTGCATAATATCTTGATGAATACTGTACTGAAGGATCTTTTCCAGAGGTATAGTACATCCAATGGATTTTTGCCCTGTGCCTCAATGTAATTCTTTCTGGTATGAGTAATGATTAGCCAAATCTGAAGTTAGAGAGAGTAAGAGAGTTTATTGTTATAAAGAAAATGGTGGGTTAAAACACTCAGTTGCTAGTGAGTGGAACAGTAATGGTTTTTACAGTGATGAAATTTGAGAAAAAATAGCATTTGTTAAATAAGAAATAGAAAGAGGTCTTATAAAAATGACAGTGCAAGAATGACTACATAGTAACAAATACATTTGGTTATTGATGAAGATGAGCTGGAGAGTACATCAGAGACTAAGAAAAGAAATGGAGAATAGAGTATAAGTTACTATTTATTTATTTATTCTAAAATAAGAGAAACATAATTTTTTTTACTTCTGCATTGGTTACAGATAGATAAAAAGTATATATGCAAAGGATCCTCCTAGCTAGCAAATCATGGTTACGAGTTTAAAAGAGAAATAAAGCTTGAAACCCTTTAGGCATACTTAAGAAAATTGGTACACAGATGAAATTGCCAGAAGAAATTCCAGAAGGTTCTCTCTATTTCATATCTTATTCAAGGAAACAAGACACACAAGGTAGACACAAAAAGTCCATTTTTCTGACAAGGTCATGCATAACTTTACAGACATTCTGTCATTATATTTATCAGTTATGAAAAGTTTGGAGGGCCTTATAAATCTTGCAGTTCACACTGTTCACAATAGTGCTGCAACTGTAAAATAATAAGTTGACTGAAGCAGTGCTTGCTATGATGAAAGCTTCCCCTGATCGCTAATAAAAAAAACCAAATTGCAACCTTCAAAGCACAAGACAGTCCTAATTAGCACTTTACTTATTTCTTACCTTTATTACAAATAAGGCAACAAGCATATTCAGCACACCTTCCTCTTCCTATTATCCCCACAACAACAACCCTGTGAGGTGAGTTGGGCTGAGAGTGAGCGACTGGCCGAAGGACACCCAGCCAACTTTATGGCTAAGGTGGGACTAGAACTCAGCCTCCCACATTCTAGTCAGATGCCTTACACCACTAAACCAAAATGTTTCCACTGATTTTATTTTATTTTGCCTCCTAATCCTAAATTCAGAAACTTTTTGCTGTGTTGGGAATGCTCAGCTTCTTTATCTCTGTATACTTGACTGGCAGTCCCTCCTTCTCTGCTGCCCTCTCTGCTATGGGTTCTTTCCTGATTGAGGGAGGAGAGTTGTATCCCATCTAAAACTTTGTTGGCATATTGTCAGTGCTGTGTATACAATAGTAGGTAGACTGAACAGAAACCTAGCCATTATTTAAGAAGCGTGAGCTGCAACAGTTCTGCACCAAAATATATCTAAAATACAGCTGCATTCAGCTTTAAACCTTTGAAAGAATTGTGCTCACTTAAAAGAATAACAGAATTGAAGGTCATTTTGTCCAACCCCCTATACAAGCAGGAGACCCTATACCATTATGGACAAATGGTTGTCCAATCTCTTCTTAAAACTTATTCCAGTGATGGAGCACCCACGACTTCTGGAGGCGGAATTGTCAGGAAATTTCTCCTTAGTTCTAGGTTGCTTGATTTAGTTTCCATCCATTCCTTTTGGTCTTGCCATTTGGTGTTTTGGAAAATAGGTTGATCTCCCCCCCCGTTCTTTGTGGCAGCCCCTTAAATATTGGAACACTGCTATCATCTCACCTCTAGTCCTTCTTTTCAGTAAACTACACTTACCCAATTCCTGCAACCGTTCTTTATATATTTTAGCATCCAGGCCCCTAATCATCTTTGTTGCTCTTCTCTGCACTCTTTCCAGAATCTCAACATCTTTTTTATTATTCCCAGTGTGGTCTTACCAAGACTTTGTAAAAAGGTACTAACACTTCATGTGATCTTGTTTCTATCCCTCTGTAAATGCATTCTTCTCTGCTTGACTGTAACAAGATTGCTTCAGTATGTTTGCTCATATAAGACTCAACTCCATAAGACTCCAAGAAATGGAAACAGGAACCTCAAAGTTTTGGGATTTCAAGCATAGAGTCAAGCTGTGGACTCACCATACAGTAACCCATAAGTTTTCTTTTGGGCAAAGAGACCATATGGATTTCTCTGGTCATGCTAGGCAGTAAAAAGATGCTTGAGGAGAGAAATAGGATACTTATGACTGCAAAAACAGGAGGCGCCAAAATAGTGCAGAAATAAAACTAATAAGAGATCACAAGGAACAGTTTAGAAGACAAATTAATGTTGGGTCTGTCTTAAAGCTGTGTTATGCATAATGCATATTCAGGCAAACAACAACAAAAACCTAAACAACTGGACAATAAAGATGAGTGGCATCACGTTCAAAGTGTGAACCAAAGTGCACAATCCACTAAAGTAAACTCAGGAAGGGGCAAGACAATTGGATGCAATAATTAAAAATCTGTACATTGAGGGTCGAATAGTTACTGATGGGTGAAACAAAGGATACTATAAAGAGCACCTGTTTTACATAATTCGGATGCAGGAATACAGGTAGTCCTCGACTTACCACAATTCATTTAGTGATTTTTCAAAGTTACAATATCACTGAAAAAGTGATTTATGACTTATGACTGTTGCTGCATCCCCTTGGTTACAAGATCAAAATGTGGATGCTTGGCAACTGATTGATATTTATGATGGTTGCAGTGTCCCAAGGGTCATGTGATCACCTTTTGCAACCTTCTGACATGTAACACCTCTGCTCCGCGAGCTGCATTGGCTTCCAGTTGCCCATGTGCAGAACAGGATTCAAGGTGCTGGTGATGACCTATAAAGCCCTGAATGGCTTGGGTCCGGGATATCTAAGGGAACACCTGCTGCCAGCATCAAGTTCCCTTCGTCCTGTGCGCTCCCACAGGGAGGGCCTTCTCAGGGTGCCGCCGGTAAAAGATTGCCAGCGGATAACACCCAGGGGGAGGGCCTTCTCTGTGGGTGCGCCTGCCCTTTGGGACCAGCTGCCCGCGGAGCTTAGGACTGCCCCCGACCTTTGTTCATTTCGCCAGGACCTGAAGACCTGGCTCTTTGAGCTCTCTGGCCCAGGCTGAGAATTTTAATTGGGGTTTTTAATTTTTTTTCAGGGATTTGATTTAATCTTTTTAAATTGTTTTTAACTTTTGTATCAATTTTGTTTTAAATACCCTGTAAACCACCCTGAGTCCTTCGGGAAAGGGCGGTATATAAATCCAATAAAATAAAATAAAATAAAATAAATAAATAAAGTCAATAGGGAAGCCAGATTCACTTAGGAACCATGTTACTAACTTAACAGCTGCAGTGATTCATTTAATAATTGTGGCAAGAACATTTTGTAAAATGGGGCAAAATTCTCTTAACAACAGAAATGTTGGGCTCAGTTGTGGTTGTAAGTGGAGGACTAGGATAGGGCAGTTCCCCCCTCCCAAATCCCACATCTGGCCAATGGTTGGTCATCTGGATGATGACCTGGCAGGAGCAGCTTCCTTTTATTTATAGTAATCCACGTGGGGACGCATAAACAAAGAGGTTCTCCTCTGGTGGCTGATTCTTATTCTTGACAATTTTGTAAGCCTGGTCGAATGGATTCTATGGGCAAAGTGTCAGAATAATATCAGAAAGAAAAATACAAGGCAAAAACTACCCATGGATGGAAAGCAGCATGCCTCAGTAAGGATAGATGAATCCATCTTTCATTTTATACAGCTCCATTACTTTATTTCTCCATCCGTCTGCACGTTTTGGACTTAAACCCATTTTGGTGTGTATTTCTCAGGACTAGTGCATTTTTTAAAAGAATGTGCTTATCTTAATGTTTACAAAATGCAACCATCAGGGAAAATGCATATGTTTGACTATGCCATACTAGTAAAATATGCTTTTTTTGTGTATGCAGTTTCCCAAAGGCTAGGATTCTCAAAAGTGTGAGTTGGGTCCTCTGAAGAGTTAGAAGCAAGTTGGAATTGGAGGTGGACACACTCTCCTGGGCTGTATGACATAGCTGCCTGAAATAGGTATCAGTCTTACCAACCTGGCATGAGAATATAAAATACTGTAAATAAACTTTTTACCCAGGCAGTTTGCCACAAATCATGAAAGAGTTAAAAAAAACACCAGTTGAATCATGTGAGTTTTGTATAATGCTTGTTCTAACTTATGATGGGCTTGTGAGATTACAAAACCCAGAGAAAGACAGAGGGTGAAACCTAGTCCATCTCTTTCCCAGCTACTTTGGGTATGACCATTTGGAAATGGAAAATGTCCTTTTTATTCCTCCCTTTACTGATTCTGCTCAAGGAGGATGATTTTTCTGATCGCATTAACAGTGGGAAAAGAGCATGTAATGCTTTCCTTCCGGCCAGTTGATCAGTCAGCCCCATGGAAAATGAGTAAGGCTCTGTACAGTTTTGTAGGGTTCCCCCCCTCCTTTTTTTTTGGCCAAAAGCTACACAGTACGCAATCCACGGGTTTGTCAGTATCCTATTGCATAGGATGCAAGAACTTTCTCACTCTTTTCTGCAGTTAAAAAACAACAACAGAGTATGGATGTGAGAGAGACGCCCCCTCCTAGTTTTAACTGCTGAATATTTTGTGATTGAAACAGTACTTAAGAGGTATGTAGCATCTTGCAGCTAGAACTTTCTCGTAGTTAAAAAAGATACAGATGCTTTGTCCAGGCAATATCCTATGTGGATAAATCATATATACACACATGGCTGAATTGCTGAAGGGGCTGTACTGGAGTAGATTTAAGCTTGGCATAATAGCATGAACTTAACATATGACATTGAAAATAAGTAACAGTGCAATTGCTGAAGAAGTATGTGGCTGCCTGGGGAGTGTATAAGAAAGCCTTTTATAAACTGTGGATGACAGTGGAAAAGACCAATTATAGATTGGTAATCATGCCATATATCTTTAAATATATTTCGGTCTTAATGCTGACTTTTTGCTGAAAACTAAGCAGAGTGTATTACTTGGCTGTAACAGAAAGGAAGAACAGCTGCCTACAGACATTCAGCCTTTCTGGACTCTGGCCCTTCCTAAGCTTGTTTTCATGAAGATAAATGTTAGCAAAGCAAAGATGTGAAAATGTCACTTGAGCATATAGCCTGTAACATTTGTGGAAAGGATTTTGTTTATCAGCAGCACAGGAGACAGAATATCTTGGATGTATTCTTCATGCTAGATGGAAATTTAGACTTTTTTAAAAAAAACTCCTTAGATTGTTTATCCCGCCTTTACTATTTTTATAAATAACTCAAGGCAGCAAACATACCTAATACCCCTTCCTCCTCCTATTTTCAGCACCACAATAACCCTATGACTGACTGGCCCAAAGTCACTAAGCTGACCTTTATATTTAAGGTGGGACTACACTAGAGCTCACTCTTAACGCTTTAACTACTAGATGTTTGTTGGCTTATTGGAAGATACAGTCCTCCTAACAGATCTGGAATGTTTGAGGTTGGGGAAGTCTGGTTTAAAAAATGCTCTATATCAGGGCTTTTCAACTTTTTCACCCATTGTACCACTTTTAGCATATGGCAACATCCGAGTACCACCAGTCGCCTAGCAAGGTGTCAAAAAGTTGATGACCAAAAAAAAAAAAAGGAAAAAAGTGATGAAGTACAGGTAGTCCTCGACTTACAACAGTTTGCTTAGTGACTGTTCGAAGTTACAATGGCACTAAAAAGTGCCCCACAAGCCACAGCCGAGCAAGATACCTGCCTGTCCGCCCGGCGGCACTCTTCCTCCTGTCCGAGGTTTTCATTGTTGTGAGCATTTCTGTTGAGGATTGGCAGTGGGGGTGGGGTTGGGGGTGTTTGGTTTTTATTTCCCCCCCCCCCTCTGCTGGGTGGTTGCAGCAGGTTTTGGTCACTTCACATGACCCTGGGACACTGTGACCGTCATAAATATGAATCAGTTGCCAAGCATCTGAATGTAAATCACAAGACCCTGGAGATGCTGCAACATTCCAGCTGATCGGCACTTCTTCTGGGCTCAGCAGAAGTGCCAGGATCAGTGCCAAGCTCCAGATAGAGCCTGGTGCTGATCCTGCCGCTTCCACTGAGCCCTGACAGCCCTGCAGCTCCAGCCATCTCTCGCTCAGGCTTATGCGGTGCTGCCACTGGTTCAGCTCATTCCCCTCCCCTGCTACCACTTTTCTAGGATGGTCATGCACCACCTGCCAGGTGCCAATGTACCACAGGTGGTACTCGTACCACTGGTTGAAAAGCTCTGCTCTATATCAGCAGTCCCCAACCTTTTGCACACCAGGGACTGGTTCCATGGAGAGAGGTTTTTCCGTGGACCAGAGAGGGCATGGTCTCATGTGCTGCCTGCATCCATGAATGGGGCTTCACTTGATTGTGTGGCCCAGTTTTTGGCATGCCACAGACTGGTGCCGGTCCATGGACCAGGGGTTAGGGACTCCTACATTTATGATTCACCAAATAGTTATGTTTGTTGGCTTCATAGCAGAAAATTGAGCTACCTGTATAGACCACCACAAAGAAAGCCAAATGAATGCATCCCTCTCATCTTCTGGTTCAGGGGTCCCCAACCCCTGGGCTGCATCCCACTACAGGGCCATGACAGGTTCAGAACTGAACTGCAGAAACGACAGGTGAGTATGTGCACATGTGCATGCATCCCTACTTGTGTGAGCAGTGCGCACATGTGCATATACACATTTGCTGGCTGCTCGTGTGGAACCATCCCCTCTCTCCCTCCGCAAAGCAGGAAAGATTGGGGAACTCTGTTCTAATTCAAGTATTATCCTGCAACTCAGGGCTTTCCAAATGGTATGACAGAGAATCATGTGGAAATCTATCCAACAGACTTCATCCTCCTGGATGAGGAGGATATTTTCATGAGCCTTCAGTGTTCAATGATTGGGTTCAGAAATCATACTAAAGCCATTATAGAGGCTGAGCATGTGCAATGCTGTGAGCCAAAACCGAATAAATGACATTAGAGCATTGTGCACTTTAGGAACATGAGTATTGAATGATGGTGAGATGAAACAAATCTGGCCAGTGGCCATGTAGGCCCAGTGTGTGACTTAGAATCTTTTGCGGGAGGAATTTTTGGGGCAATGGGGTAGGGAACTCCATGAACATAGAGACACTGGAAGCCTGCATTATGATGTCATGGAATGCTGGCCCTCAGAAAATGTTGAACAGTAACTAAGGCAGGGGTCCCCAACCTATGGTCCATGGCCCAGTACCGGGCCCTGGCCTGTTGACCACAGGAATAGCTGGCGAGCCCCCCCCCACTCATGGTAGCCTGTCACACAGGTACTAGTGGCCCAGTGTGTGTATGCACGGGTACGTTAGCACTACCACCAGTGTCACGGGGGTACTAGCAGCCTGTTTGTGCATGTGCACGGGCACCAGCGTACCACCACAGGTGCATGCAGCCCACTTGTGCATGCATGTGTGCTAGCGCCACTGCCGTGCACACATCCGTTTGCACGTGCATGTGCGTGGGCTGCGCTCGTGCACATTTCCCTGCTCCTCCCTTTCCTTCCGGGCTGACAAGCTGGAAAAATTGGGGAGCTCTGAACTAAGGGACTCTTCTGGATCCTTGGATTGAAATGTTTTTTTTTTTTTGTGTGGTTGTTGCAGTCTAAGAAACAAGTGCTGAACTTAGGGAGATCTTAATACTTTTTTCTATCATTTTCATTCAAACATGCTTTAGTTGTTTTTTTTTTCTCCCTGTACAATTTTTTTAAAAAAACACATAGATTGTATTTCATTTTTGAGTGTGCATCGTATTGTTTGATTATCTAAAGAACAAATAATTTTATCTGGACTTTTCAGTAAAAGGTGGAGCAGATAAGTACACAGATTTGCCCTCTCCCTTTGGGCTGTCTTTTATTCATCATGATTTCTGCTTCCTGCTCCCACTTTCTGTTTTAAAGAAGTAACTACTATAATGATCAGGAATCAACATACACTGTTTAAGCCCAAGGCAATTCAATTTCACAGGCATTGTGTTGTCTCCTAAATTTGAAGTAAGATGCCTGGGTCATTTTTAGTAAAATTGGGTAATTTTTCCTTCTACAAGAAAAAGACATCACTGTTTACATTGTGACAATGATTAATGTAAAACATTTGTCATTTGTCACCACAGTTTTGTAGTCATTTCAGCAAGCAATAGCTTGCTCAAAAACACATTAATAACTTTTCAGAGGACTTGTAACACTGACATTTTGTGCAGAATGCATACAGGTATGTCAGTCACATGGAATATCCCCAAACGGCACACACTGAGCAGATAAAAGAAGCAAAAATTTAAAGAAGTGAGTTGAGTTCCAAAGACCCTTTGTGCTTTTTTATATCTAGTTTCTTTTGCATGACCCAGGAGAGCCTTCTACAGTTGGCATCCTCCATGATGGTTTGGAATTTGAGTACTTGGTTCTCAACTGCTTGAAACTCATAGAATTTGGTTCTCAGTGCATTTTGACATTAAAATTTTGTCCCAGAATTCATTGTTTGTTTGGTACTCAACACACAAGCTAGAAATTGTTGGTGTCGGTTGCCTTGTGACTCACTTATGTTTCTCCTTACGGGAATAATTTGTTTGGTACTCATTGTTTTTGGTACTTATCACACCTCCCAGAACTAATTAATGATAAGTACTGAGGTACCACTGTAGACCTAACATATTTGGAGTGCACCCAATTGGTAAAGGTTGACAAGTTCACCTACTTTTGTGGTTGGCATCCTGGGAGCCATTCCAGGTTCACATTTCTATCGGGATGGCAAATTCCATGGCAGCTAAAAACCTCTATAATAATATTCAATTTTCCGAGAGCTGGGATAATAACACTGACCCTTTGTTGACCCCTGGACCTTTGGTATTATTAGAAGAGTGTGTGGGGGGGTCATATAGCAATAGCACTTAGACTTATATACCACTTCACAGTGCTTTACAGCCCTCTCTAAGCGGTTTACAGAGTCAACATATTGCGCCCAACAATCTGGGTCCTCATTTTACTGACCTTGGAAGGACGGAAGGCTGAGTCAACCTTGAGCCAATGAGAATCGATCTGCCAAACTGCAGGCAGCCGGCAGTCAGCAGAAGTAGCCTGCAGTATTTACTGCATTCTAATCACTGTGCCACGATGGCTCACAGCAAGATAGTGTTGCAGGGGCTCTTGCCCCTTCAGAGTTTAAAATGCACAGTCCATGAGTTTTACAATAATATTTTGCATACATCATGGTGTGTGTGTGCCTGGCCAGATGTAAGAATTTAAATGATGATAGATGAGCATGTTATATGCTCCAGCACCATCCATAATTACTCAGGTAATCTGTGTATATTTATATTGGAAATATTGCAGGTGAAGGAGAAATAGAAGCAGCAGATAATGGTGGTGGTGGTGTGTGTGTGTGTGGGAGAAGTAAGGTTGAGGATATTATAAGAGGTCAATTCTAGGAGGTGGTTGAAAAAGTGGTATCCATAAGCAGAAAGGGAACCGCACAATGTATGAATCAGTCAATAGAGATAGCTGTCTGTAAACATAGAAATGGAGGACTTCATCTGGAGTCAATCAATAGTGAGGACTCTTCTGTTAGCTGGTATTGATGGGGTATATTTTAAGTCACAGACCTCCTGCATGTTTTATAACCTTTTGCTATAGAGTAGGAGAGGGAGGAAGTTTGAAACCAGCTTGTTGGAGCTGATTGAAATAGTACCTTATAACTGTTCAGTAGGACACCATTTCTTTATCCAGCCATGCGTTGGCTTCTTGGAAAATAATTTGGTGAAATTAGCATTGGCCTTCATGTATTAGAAGTATCAATTCCAGTTCTTTTGTTGGCTTCTTAAATAGATTGTGGCATGTGAAAATCTCCTTTTTTAATGTGAACATTTTGCAGGCAAAGAGAAAATCTTTTCATTTCATCACTCCTTTCACAAAGTGATCTTCAGTGAAGCGGCAATAGGCTAATGTGTGAGTCTTCTCTCCCCATCATAAAGATGGCAATTACAGTATGTGTATATGTTTGCACCCCTGACAGTTTCATGCTCTTCTCAGAAATAAATCTTTTCCATGAAGCTCCACCCAGCTGACTTTCACTTACAGGGCACATTTTTAGAGGCTTGAGATCCATTAGCAATGAGGCACAAGGTTATTTGATGGACAGCTTTTAGGCAATATGATGCTATGGTTGATTTAAAGTAAATAGACACCCTGCTAATTGTGGTTGCTTTTAAAGTTGTAGCCAGGGCTTTTTTTCTCATAGAACGCTCAGAACGGAGTTCTGGCACCTTTTTTGGATGGAACCTTGTAGGGTAGGCAAAGTGGGTTGTATGACATGTGTGAGTTCCGGCACCTTTTTCTTTTACAAAAAAAGCACTGGTTGTAGCACTTGAATTTCCATAGCTGACTGCATTGTTTTTAAAGGAAATGAGTGTCAGTGAAATTATGGATAGGAAAAAAAACCCTTATGCTATCTTATAAAGGAAAGATGGAAAACTCTGGATGGAAACAATTGCAAGGTGATGGGGTCTTTTTTTTTTTGGAGAAGCAAAGCAGGAAAGGAGGAACATTTGTTCTTTTCCGATAACCAGATCTATAGAGAACTGTATTTTGAGTGACACCTGTGTAATACACCTTCTCGAATTCAGATACTAAATTCAGATGCTAAATTCTAGGAAGCCTTTGGAGACTGAGTGAGGAATAGAAAAGAAAACAGAAGAGAAACAGAAACAAAAATGAAGTGCTGCAATATATCCAGAATTACCAAAACAAAGGTTTTCTCAATGCTACTACCACAAGAGAGAGAGAGAGATAATAAGGAACTATATATAATAGAACCAGTAAGGATTTATTTGTTGGAGTTGGTTAAATAGATTGATATCCTGCCTTGCAGTCAGAAACTCAAAGTCAGGACTTCTATCTTCCTGACTGTGAGATAGGTTGTATTTGGAGAAACTGGGAGAAAGAAAAGAAAAAAGAAAAAGGGACTGGCCCCAGATCACTCAGAGAGCTTATGGGACTGAAAATGGTCTTGAATCTGAGCCTTCCTAGTCCTAGTCCTTAATACTTTCAATATATACAAGGTTGGATATAAATAGTTTTCTTGTGTTTGTACAAATAACAGAAAACATCAGCGTATAACATCATTTCTGATCTGTTTATGTTTCAATTATAGTCATAAAAGTCATCTTATTAAGTCAGTATATATCCTGTTTTCAAGATTCTTATTTAAGCTTAATTTCCCTTCTCTGTTCAAACCATTCTTATCAGTCATAATTTTCTCAATGTTAATTACCTTTAAATATCCAAACTTTTCACTCACATACACCATCCCAATATTTTTATATTTCATATATTATAAAGAATACTATACTACTTATATATCTTATCCCTCTTACAGTAGGGCCCCTTTATAGCCATGATTTATCTATTCTTTTAACTATATTCAAACCACGTTTTAACCATATTCAATCATATAGTACTCCATCTGGTGGGTCGAACCAAATCTCTCTAGCCTCCTTCTTTTGCGAAGGTAGTTTTCCAAGTCAGTGTATTCAGGTTGCCAGGGGATTCTTCCTGTATTTTTATGAATGTTGTTGGGAATAGAAAAAACAAATTAAATAGAATGTGCTTTTTTTGTCTCCCAAACTCTAATAATTCTCCTGACTGCTCTATAATCCATTTTGTTAGATCTTTCCTTTCTTCAAGTTTATTTTGAAGTTCTGAAAAATAAGATAACTTTTCCATTTCCATTCTTGTGGGAAAATCTTGCAAGTTTTCTTTTGTTTATATTAGACTATAGTTCTCTTCATTTGTAGCTTTCCTCTTTGAGTCCCTGTCCACTAATTTGTATTCTGTTATCTGGTTTGTTTGTTCATTTTTTGTTGTTGTTTCCTAAGAGTTTTTTAATTGTAGGTTTAAGTTAAAGATGTGTTCATTTATGTTGTCGAAGTTGTTTTTAATCTCATCATGATTTGAAACTATTGGCATTTGAATCTGTTGCAGCATTGCATACATTTCCTCCTGTAAAATATTTGCCTTATCTTGAAGTATTGCTCTTACAGATCTTTGATGTTCCAGGCTACGGCCTTCAGAAGGAGACATTAGGTGTGGTTTCCTGCCACTTTTTGATAGGTATGTAATATCCATTTTGTCTCCCCTCTCCAGACAGTCTTTTATTGATACCATAGTCTCTGTAATTAGCCTTGTCAAACCAGCCAATCTTACAGTCTAAACAACCAAATATTATATAGTTCTTATTTTTATATATGGTTTTTATAATCCAATGTGTTTCCAATTATCAAAGCACCATTAAAAGCACTGTTTTATAATAGTTCATCTATTCAGAGGTCTTACAATTATCAGAGTCCAGAATGTTTAACCCCTAAGGAGCTTTCCTGTAAATTCCCCCCTAAAAGATTAGTCAAAAGTCAAGGTTTTTCTTTCTCTGCAAACAATTCTTGAGCTTTGAAATCACAGCTCAGTAAGTATTTATAATACCAGAAGATCAGCAGTTTTTAAAACAAATATAGTTCTCACTCTGTAGTAGGTAGCCCAGTGTCTTTTCTTTCCTCTGTTCCCAGCTGTTCTCTATTTGGCAAGAAGCCACTGAGGTTCAAAGGAACAAGTTGTTCTTTATTGCTGGGATTCTTGCCAATTTCTGAGTCAGTGCAGCTGTTGTTCTATGCTCTAATCCTCCACTAGATGTCAGTAGCCATTCATTTTCAAACTTTTAAAGCAAAAAGTTACTTTCTTGTAATTTCATCAATACTCTTTCAGATGTAAAGTCTTAACAGTTTTCATGATTTTCAGATTTATCCAGACTATAGTATTATTAAGATCATTTCAATATATTTCTGCCCCCCATAAAAATTAAGTTGTTGCTTTCATCTATGGAAGGGTAGGGGTGTGATCTCCTCCCTTCTCACTTTCGGAGGATTTTTTGCTTCTTGAGGATCTTTTCCAGGAAATCAGTTACAAAATAAAAGAGAGAAGATCAATATTCTCACCCAGTTCCAAGCACGTAGTTCACGGTTGTTCTAGTTAGTGCTTTTGGACTTCAGCTGCTGGTAGCTTGGGCTAGTCACTGATGTGCAGCTAGCCTTTCTCCTGTCAGGTTGGAGGGGTTCCCCTGGATTAACAGATTGACCGCTGTCTTTCTGTGATCCATGGGGGGGGCCCTCTGTTGCCTCTCCGGGGCAACTTTAGACCCATTTAGGATCCCCTGGCAGGGCGACACCAGCCGTGAGGTGCGGACCTCCGCAATCCCTTGGCCATGTGCTATGGTGCAAAACCGGAAGTCCCAAAATTTCAATTGTTAAGTGAGACATTTGTTAAGTGAGTTTTGCCCCATTTTACTACCTTTCTTGTCACAGTTGTTAAGTGAATCACTGCAGTGGCCAAATTAGTAACAAGGTTAAGTGAATCTGGCTTCCCCCTTGACTTTGCTTGCCAGAAGGTTGCAAAGGGGAATCATGACCCCAGGACACTGCAATTGTTATAAGCATGAACCAGTTGCCAAGCATCTGAATTTTGACCATGCGACCGTGGGGATGCTGCAATGGTCATAAGTGTGAAAAATGGTCATAAATCACTTTTTCCCAGTGCTGTTGTAACTTTGAATGATCACTAAATGAAGAGTTGTAAGTCGAGGAGTACCTGTACAGCCAAAAACTACTCGGAAAAATGTTTGGTGGTAACTTAGCATTATGCCTCTCACTTTATCCTACTCTTTATTATTATGTTTCTATTATTTGTCTTTACTACAAGGTGGCTAGCTGAACATTTCTTTAAGGCAGAGCATTCATTGAAAAGCTGCACGAAACTTCATGATGTGTTGAGAGCTGTGTTTCAAGTCAGAAGGGGCTTTCAGGAATTTTAAGAAGGGAAATAAATGCCATAAGTATATGAGGGGTGGATAGAACTTAATTTTATCACTTAAAATCCCCCAATCACACTGAAATATAAGGAGAGCCCACTTGTTTGGCCTCACCCACTCTAGAGGACTATAAAACTAAGTACCCAGATGTGTTGTTGATCTCATAGGATCCCTACTTTGTATCTCATCTTACAATATTAGGGCAAACCATCTTTGTGTTTTTTATTTTATTGTTTTCTGATACTTTTGAGTTGGTCTTGACTCTTGGTGACTGCCTGGACAAATTCCTGCAGTTGCCTTGGCAAGATTTTGGAAGCGTTTTGCCATTTCCTGCTTCCTAGGGCTGAGAGAGAATGATTGTCTCAAGGTCACCCAGCTGGCTTTCTGCCTTCTGATCAAAACTCAGAATCTCTTGAGTATCTAACCTGATGCTTTAGCTCCACCAAACCGCACCAAACTGGCTGTCAGGTTACATAGAAGCTGGGTAACAGGGGTCAGAATTTCAAAGGAAAAAGATGATTTGGCGTGCTGAGTGTTTATGTCACAATGTTGGTGATTCCTAAAAGGAAGGATCTGCATTGTTTGCAGCAGCCACACAAAACCAGAAAGTGATGCATTGGATTTGATGTAGCTTTAACTAATTCAGGGTGGGTTTGGAAAATGTATATTATCCTAGACCCAGACAAGACACCAATACGGTATTGCCTACAGGGTTCCTGTAAATTATAGTCTGCACTTAGGCTTAAAAGCAGGAATGAAATGGCTTTCTATCCATTAATACAGGTAGGAAATCAACAGATGGACAATGTTTATAAAACACTGCAGGGATTACTTTGGAAAAACATCAACTTAAAGCAGATCCAATTTAGCTGAAGCTTGAGGAGCACCTGATGATCTCTTTGCTTTTCTCTCTTCCATGAGCTTTCTTTTTCAAGACAAACGGGGAGATGTTGTAGGTGGTGGCCCTGGAGCATAGCATATATATTTCAGCTAAAAGAGTTGATGACTGAAGATTCAGTTGCAAAAGTGATCATCTTAAGAAGCAGAACAATTGAGCTCTGCAGTTGCTAAAACACTTTTATCACAGGTCACAACTCCTGTTTCCCCTTCTACCACAAGCCTGTTGGGAAGAGTAATCACAAATCATTTTAAAACAGGTGAGCCTTGGAGCTTTTAACAGTCATTGATCTGTTTATATTTGTCTTGTGAAGGTCATGGCCCAAGACTTGGGATCAATCCTCAGGCTAGTTCAAATGCAGGGGAAGACAATTCCTGCAAAGAAGGAAGTTTGAGCTGCTTTACTCTCTTATATGTCTTTTTCTTTGTTTTGGCTGTGGTGACGAGTGAATTTCTGTACTATGCATATTTTCTCTCTCTTGAGACAAGGAGCTTAATGTGTGGCAGGACTGAGGTGGACTGAAGATGTTACCCACAGATTCTCCTGCTGAAATAGCTATGGGAATAGGCCCTTAACCTCTGTTCAGCTGGCTTCAGTTTTAAAATGCACATTAATATACGAGAGAGCAGCTTCATTCTCAAGAGTGAAAAGGAAGGGTGAGAACACTGTGCAATCCCTCCTGGATTGGAGAACAATTTAATTTAATTTAATTTAATAACATTTATATACCGCCCTTCTCCCTGAGGACTCAGGGCGGTTCACAGGGCAGAATAAAAAAACCAATACAAACATTAAAAACAGATTAAACAATTGCCCTAGTTAAAAACAATATAAATACAACGCTAAAAACCCCCAGAAAAATTAAAAAACAAAAGATAAAACAACCCCAACACTCCCCCTCAGGCTAGGCCGGCTTGTACAAACAAAAATGTCTTGAGATCGCGGCGAAAGGAGCGAAGATCGGGCGCCATCCGGAGCTCAACCGGTAGCTGATTCCACAGCTCCGGAGCGCCCACAGAGAAGGATCTCCCCCTGGGGGCCACCAATCGACATTCTCTGATCGGTGGCACCCTGAGGAGGCCCTCTCTGTGGGAACGCACAGGGCGCAGGGAGCTTGATGCCGGCAGCAGATGTTCCCTGAGGTACTCCGGCCCCATGCCATGGAGTGCTTTGAATACCGTTACCAGTACCTTGAATCTCACCCGGAAGACAACTGGCAACCAATGCAGCTCACGGAGCAGAGGTGTAACGTGGGAGTATCGGGAGACTCCCAACACCACTCTCGCGGCTGCATTCTGTACCAGTTGGAGCTTCCGAGTGGTCCTCAAGGGCAGCCCCATGTAGAGAGCGTTGCAGTAGTCCAGACGAGAGGACACGAGCGCATGAGTGACCGTGCACAGATCATCCCGGCTAAGATAGGGCCGCAACTGACGCACCAGGCGAACCTGTGCAAAGGCCCCCCTAGTCACGGCTCCTATATGATCTTCCAAGGTGAGCCGTGAATCTAGGAGGACCCCCAAGTTGCGAGCCCTATCTACGGGGGGTAATAATTCACCCCCCATAGTTAGACAAGCGTTTGTCCTTTTAATCTAGCATTACTCTAGAGACAGATCAATGATTGCATTTGCATTAGCAAACCACAGGCCGGGCACGAAGTGAAGAAGACCAAGAGGGTCCCTTTAGAGCATCTGGTTTTTTAAAATCTTTTTTTTTAAATGTTTTATTAATTTTTTAACATAATCACCTTAATATTCGGTAAACAGTATGTTGTCTGGGTTTACATTTAAGAAACATTTCACTAACAGTTGATTTCTATAATCTATAATCTGCATAATAACTTTACTTAATTTCCTCTTTTTCCCATAATGTTCTCTTTTACCAACCTTAAGTTAATACAATTCTTGTTTTAATGAATGATGATTGAGTATAAAAGTTTTCTAATATTTCTACAGATAATCACATCAATATAATATTTCTTTTCTATGTAGTCATTCTGCTTGTCTCATCATAGATCATGTTTACAGTTCTTGTTTACATTTGTTTTTCCCACAATGTTCAAAACATTCTTACTGGTTAAGATTTTCTCAAAGTTAATTACATTTAAATATTTAAGTCTATTTTTCTCATGTAAGCTGAATTAGCTCAGGCAATGACGAGAGAGACGAAGGCTTCAGCTCAAAGGTTTATTGACTCAGCCCGGGCAGGGCAAAATGGTACAAACAGCCCTTATATAGGCAACTGTCAAACAGGTTAACAAATCAGGAGCGGGTGTTTTCCCACCGAGAGGTCGTGCCCAATAATCAGCTGGCAGCTTTTGACATTTCTCCAGTGATAGCGCATGCGCCTCTGGGCTGGGGAATCCTGTCAGCTGGCTGCCATTTCAGCTGGGACCTCGGGTAAGCCTGGCCAGCATTTTGACAGCTAGCGGCTGTCAATGGCTGAGGTGTCTGCGCGTGCGCAACTTTGACAGCTCACGGCTGCTGCCGCTTTGACAGCTCGCGGCTGCTGCTGTTCTAACAGCTCGCGGCTGCTACTGCGCATGCGTGGCTTTTGACAGCTGTCAGTGCGGCCACGTGGAGCGGCCTTTGACAGCTGTCATTCTTATGTGGAATATATTACATAAGCCAACCCAATACTTTTACCTTACTTAAGGAATAAATAAGACTAAAAAAAGAAAAGAGAAAAATAAGAATAAAAAACATAAAAAGATAGTATGCTATTTAAAATTCCTATTTCCTATAAGCTAATACATATTTATTTCCAAAAATTTGTTCTTTTTTACCATAATTAAAAATATATTTAATCTTTAAATATTTCATTTAATAAATCTAGTCCTCTAGTCTTTCAACTCTTATTCAAAACATTTTTTATCCATTATAATTTTCTTAAAGTCAATCACCTTTAGATATCTAAAACATTTCCTTTATATAAGCCATTTCAACTCTTATATTACTCATATCAAGAAATAAAATAAAAAAAGAAAAAGAAAGTACTATGTTACTTGAGGGGCTCTTCCCTCTTAAAGTCAAATTCACATCCAAAATTTTTCTATTTCTTTAACCATATTTGAACAGGTGTTTCTTTTTTGAATATTCTTTCTGATAGGCCCCAATGTCTGTTTTTAATTTTCACTTTAGCCTTTGTCTTTTGCCCAGTATCTTTCTTAATATGTTCTGCTGAGTCAAAGAATCTTTCCATATTCTTGTAGGTGTTACTATAGATATAAAAGGTAAGTCAAGTACGATATCTTTGGGAGAGGCATTTGCCCATTCTTTTTTGTTGAAAATCTTTTTCTTTCTTTTTCTCTCTGCTTCTTTTATCATTTTTTGTCTCCCCAGTTCTAGTGTTTTTCCTGGCATCTCTGCAGTCCATTTTGTCCAATCTTTTTTCTTATCTTCAAATTTGTTTTGTGGTGTTAAATTATAAGTTGTTTTTTCCAAATCCAGTATTTCGTGTAATTTTTTTCCACTTGGGTTAAATCATACTTCTTTGCTTTGTTAGGTTCCATCTTTAAATCTCTATCCTCAAATTTATATTCAGTTGTCTGTTTTATCTGTTCCTTCTTTGTTGTTGTTTCCTGGGATTTTTTTGGTTGTAAAGTTAAATTGGAGATGAACTGGTTTATTTTGGATTTCTTAGTGGTTTGAAATCATTGTTATTTGAATGAATTGCAACATATCATATGTCTCCTCTTGAAAAGTATTTATTTTTTCTTGATAGGTTCTATAAATCTCTGATTTTCCATGATGACCAAGAATCCAAATTTTCTTTTCTTTGCAAATAGCTTTGGGGTCAGAGTTAAATAGATACTTGTAATCCAGAAAGTTGAAAAAAGTTTTTTTTCTTTCCTGAAGTTTGTAAGTCTCACTTTATCTGCAGCCCAGATTGTTTTCTTTTTTTGTCACAGCTGTTCTCTATTGTTAGAGCTCTGAAAGTCACACGCAGAGCTTAGTTTTTTTCCAGATTTTGCCAAGTCCTGCATGAAAGCCATAGCTGTCGTAGTCGTCATCCACCACTAGATGTCACCACTGGTTTATTTTTTAAATTTTCAAAATGAACAAATTGCCTTTAAAATGAGAATCTTAACCATTCAGTAACTTCAAACTTATCTAAATTTAAGTATTATAGTCATTTCATTTCATTTCAATACGTTTTGGTCCTCCATAAAAGGTTTAATTCACCACTTCCGTTAGTAAAAGGGTGGGGCAAAAATCCCCCTCCTTCTTTTTTGGAGGTTTTTTGCTTCTTGAGATTTTTTTTTCTTCAGGAATGCTGATAAGTAGGATAGAGAAAATTGATGTTCTTACCCAGATTCAAATGTGCTGTTTACAATCAGTTTAAAATAGTGCTTTTGACTTCAGTTGCTTGCAGCTTGGGCTAGACTCTGAAGTTAGGCTAACCTTTCTCCTGTTGGTTTCTGGAAGGCTTCTCCTGGACCGATCGGGTTGACTGCCGTCTCACCGAGGTCCCCGGGACTTCCTTCTTTGCCGCCTCTTTGGGGCGGCTTCTGGCCCATTTAGGGTTCCCTAACAGGAAGAAACTCAGCCGAAGGGCACAGAGTCCTGAACCCTCCGACTGCTGTGCTGTTGCACAGGACCGGAAGTCTGGTTTTTTAAATCTTTTCCTTCCTTTGCTCCCTTTATTTACTTTTATAAAAATGCCTTTTCTGTAAAAGTCCCAAAACAAGTGGGTTTCATCTACCTTCTGCCTTAAAAGGCTATTATGTTCATGAGATTTGGCAGTAAGATTCTTCTTTTCCCCAGAGGATTTAAACATTTGTCAGCTACTATTTCTCAAGAAACACTTGGTATAAACTTGTTTAATTTCCTGCATAAAATATATGGTTTTAAGGGATATCTCACTGACTTCCCTTGCTGCTAGTAGACCAGACAGAAGCATGATCAAACAAGCCAATTCCACTTTATTGTAAGATTACATTAACAGAATCTTGAAAATCTGAAAGTACAAATCTCCTGTTGTCGGCTTGTTGTCCCTTTTTACCTATTGATAAGTCAGAGTGGATCCTTTCTAAGTTTCTTTCTGTGTCCATTATGCAGCTGCAGATTCCTTCTCCCTTTTATCTGATCATTTCCTAGGCAGCATCGTTTCTCCTGTCTCCCAAGCTCATTCCTACATACTGTACCATTACAACAGGCAGAACTTAGTCCATCAGCAAATGGACACTGCTGAATTACAGTCTCTTGAGATTCCAAATTATTAAGGTCACATCAAGGGTAAACATTTATGAAAACAAAATATACTAAGTATAATCTGGAATTAAAAAAAAAACTAGTGCTAGAAAGCGATCACATCTGTTAGTATCTTTATTCTTCTCCCATGGCATTTGGATGTGTTCATGGTGCTACATCTTTCACCCCAGTTTGCTTTATTCGTAAAAGGTGATGTACCAAAGCAGGAAAGCTGTTTTCAGTTAAACCATGAAAAGATGAAAGAGCAGATTGTTAGAATTTCAAAATTAAGCACAGTTAGGATATACAGCATACAGAAGGATGTAGGATATGAATTTCTATGGGTATAACGTAGGAGGACTAGGGTCTGAGTCAAAGAAGTGGTAATAGGCATCTGGAGGGATGGAAAAAAGAAATTCAAAGAGGAACACAAAACTGAAAAGTGGATTGGCAGGGCCAATTAATAAATTATAGAGCAGCCTTGCCCAGACTTTGGCATCAAGGCTGGATAACTTTGGGCCCGTCCCTCTTTTTCAGCATAGGTAAAGGTTCCCCCACACATGTGTGCTAGTCATTTCCGACTCTAGGGACCGGTGCTCATCTCCGTTTCAAAGCCGAAGAGCCAGCGCTTGTCCGAGGACATCTCCGTGGTCATGTGGCCGGCATGACTAGACGCCAAAGGCGCACGGAACGCTGTTACCTTCCCACCGTAGTGGTCCCTATTTTTCTACTTGCATTTTTATGTGCTTTCGAACTGCTAGGTTGGCAGAAGCTGGGACGAGTAACAGGCGCTCACTCTGTTACGCGGCACTCGGGATTTGACCCGCCAAACTGCCGACCTTCTGATCGACAAGCTCAGCATTCTAACCCACTGAGCCACCGCGTCCCTGCATAACCCACCTCAAAAGGTTGTTGTAATGAGGAAAATAGAAAGCAGAGAGTATTGTGTGTGTTCACCACCTTCAGTTATTTATGAAAATAATAGGGATATGCAGGGCTTTTTTGTCATAGAACGCTCAGAACGGAGTTCCGGCACCTTTTTTGGATGGAACCTTGTAGGGTAGGCAAGGCGGGTTGTATAACATGTGTGAGTTCCGGCACCTTTTTCTTTTACAAAAAAAAGCACTGGGGATATGAATGAATGAATGAATGAATGAATGAATGAATGAATGAACGAATGAACCTAGCACCCTTCAGTTATATCAGACTAGAATTTGGATCAGGCAAACAAGTTGGATCCCTCAGACTTGTTTCATGTAGTCCCATCCCTAAAATAATTTATGCATGTTTACAACACCAGAGATGCAATACACCTCCTGATACAGCTTGCTTGCCAAAATCCTCTTAAGAACTGTGATTCACACTTCCTTCTCTAGGCATGTATTACTTGTATCAACAAGATACAACTAATACTATTTTTCTTTACACAACCAATCTACAGTTATGGGTTACATGAACGAAGAAAAGTCAGACTTACACTCCTGAACTTCCTGCCTAATTGTTCCTGTTCAGTAAATAATTAAATAGCAGTCTGTGTGGCTATTTAGGCAACTGCTGCAGAAGAAAAGTGGACACATTCCAGTCACACTCCATCCAGAGAAATGAAACTGATGGGAAGGTGCACTGTCAAAAAGAAGGCTGAATGGAGAGCCAAATTGAATGTAATTGAATTGAAGAGCTGAAATAACAAGCTCTTTTTGTCCTCTTGTTTTACGCTACCAGACAGAACAAAGTGCTGAATTTTGAGTGGCACTTTTCAGTTACTCCAGATCTGGACATTATTACAGTTGTAGGGTCTTTTTGGAAGAGAGGCATCATTCTCTTCTGTTTGCAGGGATATAATCTTCCAATATTAATCTTTCACAATACCCTATCCATCAGAATGGACAGTTTGACTGTTAGTCTCTCAGTCTCATTTCTCAAGTCTCACTTCATCCTCTGTGCCCATCTTTGACATAGTAATGGTGAATGACTTGGCATCTTGCTCCTTCTGGCATGATTTATTTCATTACTCATGCCTGCCAACACACAGATCATTCTAACTTGACTTTATGGTTAGTCACAGAATATACAATCAGTACCTTCACCTTCGCTTCATTTTTTATTTTATTTTTTTGCTTAAACATGGATGCTCTTCGATTTAGTCAAGCTCTGTGTCTCCATCCATATTTTATCTCATGATAGTCCAGGTTCTGTATCAATATATATATATATATATATATATATATATATATATATATATATATATATATATATATATATATATATATATATATATATATATATATATATTGTAGTACAAGTATAAAATAAACAACCATCCCTTTGTTAGTTGGAATACTTTTTGGTAGTGTAATAAATATTGTGATGTTAAGGTAAGGTTTTGCATATGAACCAGAAGTCAAGAGAGAGATGTAGAAGTAAACAATCAGCATTATTATTTGATCATTATTTGATTAACCCTCTTTTCCTTCTTTCCCTTTTTTCAATAGGTGCCACAAAGAGGGACCAGCATTGCTTTAGACCACTGTACAGCGTGTCAAACAACTTGTAGCAAACCTGTTTGGTCCAGTAAGTTTCTTACTCATTGCATTTATCAAGGCAAGTGAGGGGTTTTTAAAAGCAAACTTTTGCTGATTAGTTATTTGTTTCCCCATAGCCACCCACTTAAAGCTTAATAAATAATCTGCAAAGGCCAAGGCTGACAACTCAGTTTGCCAACTTGAACCTCTTAATTATGGTCTGTTCTTCCCTATTGAAGTCATTTCTGTGTGTATTTCTTTGAACTCTCCTTGAACAAAGCTTGTCCTCATAATGGCACCCGTAATCTACAATGGTGCTGTGCTTTTCATGTGATTACAAGTCATCTTCATCATGCAGGGGGGAAAGCTAAAGGGTAGAAGCTGAGCACATGTGCTTAGCAATCTCATTCCTTATAATGCTGAAATAGAAAAGAGGGGAAAAAACAAAAGGAGAAGAAAGGATGGGATGTGAATAGCTCTGCAGTGTGTTTAGTAGTGTATAGTAGCCATTTAATGAAATTTTCCAGTGAAAAGTATTTGTTTCAATTCAGCAAAATCATCAAAAGTATAATGCTTTGATTGCTCTTTCTCTTCAAAGTTCTTGGCTACTTCATTGGGTCAGGTGTTGTTCTTATCTTTTAACTTACTTTGAAAACACTAAGGATATTTTCTTCTTTCATTAGTGTTTGGATGATGTCATTTGTTCACTTTCATCAATTTCATTTCCCAAGCAATAAATCAGGGGAACATACAACACTATTGTAAAATATTAAACTGTGTGAAAAACACTTCTGATGGTAGACTTCTCCTCCAGGCACTTGTGTCTTTAGTATTTTATTTTTATTTATCTTTCGTTTGGTTTAAAAATACATATATGGATTGTAGTGATTTTCAATCTGAATTCCTTCGTATGCTTTTCTCTTTAACATCCCTGTGTGTTAAGGATGGGACATTTTCATCATACTGTATATTGAGGAATGAAACTGTAGAATGTTGATATCTTGAGAGCAATCTAGAGGTAGAGGAATTTGAAAAGAAATCCAACCTAGTATCATAATCATATAAATCCTTCCATATTAGCTTAGGATTTGGGGAATGTATGAATGCATCTAGGGCCATAAATATATGAAGTTTTGCATAGGATGTATTTGTTTCCATTTAACTAGTCTTTATATTTTGCAGTGTTATGAAACATAAGTATATACATACCCATCGCATAGCTCCTTTTTGGAATTAGCAATGTTATGCAAAGTCCAGAAATAAGGTAAGAAAAAGAAATATCTAGTGTACACAGATAGCATTCACTATGGGTTTCTTCCCCATGCCCATATACTGCCTAATGTATTGAACTTTGCCTCTTTTATCTTCAGGATTTCATCAGTCTCACCCAATTACAACTTTCACTGACTCCCCCTTCCTCGCAACCTATTCATTCTCCTTCTGTGTATTTATTTTGTAGTTCAGTCTTCATTCATTCTCTCTCTATGTCAAAATCATCTCAATGTACTTCTTCTAAATTGATCAGTCACTTTTGTATTCAGTCTGTACTAGTTCACATGTATTTTTTGACTCTCTTTTTGTTTTCTCACAAATATTTAAATTTCTTATTCAATGCATTTTTAATATTTCTCCTGACATACTCAAATCCCTATAAGAAACATACTCTTATACACAACTACTTTGCTTCTTTTAACACATATACCTCACAGCAAATGTCATATACCCACTCTATGTTTATTGACAGAGTTGCATTCCAATGTGTAAGGACCTGCCTCCGTTTCTCTACCAAGAAAGCAGAACTCTTGAAACTGCTATCATTTCAAAATGAACTTTTATTGGCAGGTACAGAAAACAGGAAAGCTAGGCAGGATCTGAGGACTTCCCGCCGAAATCAATAGGTTAAATGCACGAAACAATAACCCCACCTCAATTGTCCATCTGGTTGGTTCAAACAGGCCAATCCACAGGTGACATTGAGCTGTGGGAAAGCAACCGATAAGGCGCCTCTCTCAAGGTTGTTAGGTATCCAGTTCCTCCCTGTGTGCTGAGATAAGGCAGATTGCCCCGAGGCATTCCTTTCACACCCCATAAAGGATACATCAAAGCAGATAGAGCAGACATGTCAAACACAAGGCCCGGGGGCCAGATCCGGCCCGTGAAGTGGTTTCATGCGGCCCGTGAAGCCATCCTGGAAACAGTGAGGGAACAGCCCCCACTGCCTTGGTCCTTCTCCAGAGACCCTCCTTCTTCCAGAGACCCTCAGATCTGTCCCACTCCTGCCCAGGCCCCCTAAGGCCCCCTTGATGCGAACGATGTAGAGCTGGCCACACCCACCCAGTAGGCCATATGCACTCTAGCCATGCCCACCCAGTAGGTTACGCCCACCCAGTAGGCCACGCCTACCCAGGCCATACCCACCCGGCCCCCTGAGGGCAACCGCAATGCTGATGCGGCCCTCAATGAAATTGAGTTTGACACCCCTGAGATAGAGGAAACTGTCTATGTGCAGTACAAGTCCCTGGCCACCACCCTCCCTCATAAGAGAATGGCAGAACCCAATTAACCTAAACCCAAAGAATATGCATGATTAATAATTGAGGGCTCTGACATACTACCCCCTAGAAAAATAAGAGGTCCACCTGGAAATAGAGAAAATAACAAAGAGGGAGACAGTTGAAACAACAATGTTAGTCAGGCTTATCCAGGTAACAGGCATGGAACTTTTTTAGCAGTTGGGGAGCCCTGACATACTTTTTATGCATCCATTTATTTTGCGATGGTGGAAGGTCTTTCCATGCCACCAAGTATTGGGTCAATCTATGATATTTCCTGGAGTCCAATATCTCTTTAATTTCAAAATGTTGCTCCCCTTCCACCATAATTGGTTGTGGGAGGGAGCTTCTGCTAGCCTTAAAGGGGAGGTTAGTTCCTGTTTAAGCGGGCTGCAGTGAAATATAGGGTGGACCTGTCTCAATGGTTTTGGGAGTTCCAATTCCACTGTTACTGGGTTAATTATGTGTTTTATGGGGAAGGATCCTACAAATTTTGGTCCTAGCTTTTTAGATGGCTGTAGGGATTTTAGAAATCTGGTTGAGAGATATACTTTACCCCCTATTTTGAATGGCTTAGGCTCCATTTGTTTGTTATCTGCCTGAATTTTATAAGCTTCCCTTGCTTCATCTAAAGCTTTTCTAACCCCAGGCTGGGTGTTTTGCAGCTGGTTAATCCACTCATTCAAAGGGGATGGGGGCTCGTTAACAGGTAACTCCGGCATCGGGTTGAAACTTTGTCCTGTTGCCACTTGGAACGGTGTGTAGCCGGTACTTGAAGGCACTGCATTGTTGTAAGCGACTTCTGTGAAAGGCAACAGTTCAGTCCCATTGTCTTGTTGGTAATTTATGAAGCATCTCAGGTATTGTTCTAATACTGAGTTCGAATGTGCTGTCCCACCATTCATTTGTGGATAATGACTAGATGACAGTCCAAGTAGGTCCAGAAAAGCTCTTCAGAACTCTGAGGTGACCTGGACCCCCCTGTCTGATATAATGTGTTGTGGGGCCCCTTGCAACCAATACATGTGTAGTACAAATAATCTGGCTAAGGCTTTAGCAGTGGGAATCTTCTAGCAGGGTATGAAGTGGACCTGTTTGGAGAATTGGTCCGTCACAACCCAAATGACAGTGTTCTCTGAGCTTTCTGGCAATTCTACTATAAAATCCATAGATCTCTCTCTCCAGGGTGCTGAAGGGTTGGCCACCGCTTATAATAATCCTGGTGTTTTCGGCTGTCTCCGCTTTGCCCCTGCACAGACGGGGCAGTTTGCCATATAGCTTTCAATGTCCTTTTTTTATAGATGGCCACCAGAATTGCTTTTTGGTCAAATGGAGGGTTTTCACGAACCTGAAATGCCCCACCATTTTCGAGTCGTGGCAGAGTTGCATGATTTTTATTCTCTGGGTTTTTGGCAAGTATAACCTTTCTCCTACCCAGGGCAGTTTGTCCCTCATCGAACAAAAGTTCTTATGGTTAAGGAACCATTTGTCGGTTTCTAATGCTCCTCCTTCATTTCGGTGAATATTAGGATGTCATCCAAATACACCAGAACCCCTTTGTACAAAGTATTCCTGGAGGACCTCATTTATCATCTGCATGAATACTGTGGGCACTCCTTGTAATCCGAAAGGCAGGACTCAGAACTAGAAGCACTCCAAGGGGCAATTAAATGCCATTTTCCACTCATCCCCTTCCTTTATCCTAACTCGGTAGTATGCTTCTCTTAAATCCAGTTTGGAGAATATTTTCCCCTTGGAAAGATGAGCCAGCATGTCCTTCATTAACGGCAAGGGGTAGACATTGTTCTCGCAGAGAATGTGCATGATCAATAATTGAGGGTTCTGACACAATAACCAGATCATTTAACAAAATGGTCGCAAAGTGAACATATGACACACACACAGACACACACAAACACACACACACACACACACAGAGAGAGAGAGAGAGAGAGAGAGAGAGAGAGAGAGAGAGAAAGAGAGAGAGAGAGAAAAGATCACTAATTGTTGCCATCTCATTCAGATAAAGTTCTCTCAATCAGCTACGTTAGTTTTACTCTCACTCTGGCATGTGGGGCTGTCAGGTGCACAACATTTGGTCATAAATATGTACATTGGTCAGAAAATGATTTTTTATCACTGCTTATGGTTGTTAACCAAGATAGTTGCTAAACAAATAGTGGGATTTCTAGCCATGGCCTTTCTACCACCATTTGTATGGTTAAAATTTTTCCATACCTTTAAACATTTCTTAATTTTTATTCTTTTATAAATATTCTAGTAGGGGACAAAAATTACATACTACTTATTAGCCATTGTTGGGCAACCAGCAACTGTTCACTCCATATTCCTCTATCTGAAATAATTGCCAATATAATTGATCTTTGATACATTCATTTTCAGATCCATACTCCGCATTGCATCACACAGTCTAACCAACAATATAGTCTCTCTCTCTCTCTCTCTCTCTCTCTCTCTCTCTCTCTCTCTCTCTCTCTCTCTCTCTCTCTCTCTCTCTCTCTCACACACACACACACACACACACACACACACACACACACACACACAAACATACACATACAAAAGTGTATTTTTGTTCAGGTATCTAACCAACACACTTCTACTTTCACCATCACTAAACAGCCAAAGGGACATGATACATCCTAGTCTTATGCCTGGCTAAATGTTGAACTATTCACTGTTTAGTTTAGTTTCATGGATGCTTTACATCCACCATACACTCCTCTTATCACATTCGGCAACTCCATATTAATCCTTCATATACTCCTCTTACCACATCTAGCAGTTTCATATTCATGTAAAACATTACATAATTCAAGCCTATTTGCTATCAGAGCACTGTCTCTGAACTAACCAAGGTGCAATAAATCTCCTGTCATTGATGTACTTCTCAGTTACCTGATAGAGAGCTGAAATCTGGTCTCTACACCACCTGACCAGCATAAAAATGCACTGCATTTCGCAGATTGTACTAATTGTCTCCTCCTGTACCTTTTTGATCAGAATTCTGCCAAAGACTTTCCAGGTGTTCATTCATTTATTCATTTAAAATATTTGCATGGCTACCCATCCTAAAGCCATAACTCTGGATGGCAGGCTTAGTAGACAAATTCTCCTGTAGTTTTTGCATTCACTCTTGCTTCTTTCCCCTTTATACCGGGAACAATAATTGCACTCTTCATGTACAGTATCAAGTACAGATGCAGACTTCCTCACACTCATATTAAATATGCCATGCAGTTGCTCAGTAATCATTTCAGATTCCTATCTGAACAACAACAACAACAACAGCAACAACAACTATAATAATAATAGGAAGAAGAAGAAGAAGAAGAAGAAGAAGAAGAAGAAGAAGAAGAAGAAGAAGAAGAAGAAGAAGAAGAAGAAGAAGAAGAAGAAGAAGAAGAAGAAGAAGATGGAAGGGACCTTGGAGGTCATCTACTCCAACCCCCTGCTCAAGCGGGAAACCCTATACCATTTCAGACAAATGGCTGTCCAGTCTCTTCTTAAAAACTTCCAGTGTTGGAGCATTCTGGAGGCAGGTTGTTCCACTGGTTAATTGTTCTCATTGTCAGTAAGTTTCTCCTTAGTTCTAGGTTGCTTCTCTCCTTGACTAGTTTCCATCCATTGCTTCTTGTCTTGCTTTCAGGTGCTTTGGAGAGTAGCTTGATTCCCTCTTCTTTGTGGCAGCTGCTGGGATATTGGAACACTGCTATCATGTCACCCCTCACCCTTCTCTTCGTTAAACTACACATACCCAATTCCAGCAACCGTTCCCTATATGTTTTAGCCTCCAGTCCCCCAGTCATCTTTGTTGCTCTTCTCTGTACTCTTCCTAGAATCTCAACATCTTTTTTACATCGTGGTGACCAAACCTGGATGCAGTATTCCAGGTGTGGCCTTACCAAGGCATTGTAAAGTGGTATTAGTACTTCACGCGATCTTGATTCTATCCCTCTGTTAATGCAGCCTAGCACTGTGTTGACTTTTTTGGTAGCTGCAGCACACTGCTGGCTCATATTGAAGTGATTGTCCACTAGGACTCTGAGATCCCTCTCACAGTTACTAGTATTGAGCAAGGTACCACCTATACCATATCTGTACATTTGATTTTTCCTGTCTAAATGTAGAACCTTACTTTTTTCACCATTGAATTTCATTTTGTTAGATAGCGCCCAGTGTTTGAGTCTGTCCAGATCCTCCTGTATCTTAAGCCTATCTTCTAGAGTATTGGCTATTCTTGCCAGCTTGGTGTCATCTGCAAATTTGATGAGTTTCCCATCTATCCCCTCATCCAAATCGTTGATGAAGATGTTGAAGAGCACTGGGCCCAGAACAGAGCCCTGGGGCACCCCACTACACACTTCCTTCCATGTAGATGCAGTTCCATTGAGGATCATACGCTGAGTACGTCCTGTCAGCCAGCTACAAATCCATCTGGTGGTAATGCTGTCTAACCTACATTTTTCTATCTTATCAAGTAGTAGGTTGTGATCTACTGTATCAAATGCCTTACTGAAGTCCAAGTAAATTATATCTACAGCATTCCTCTGGTCCACTAATTTTGTCACTTGGTCAAAGAATGCAATAAGATTTGTCTGGCATGATCTGTTTTTGACAAACCCATGTTGGCTTTTAGTGATGACTTTAAGGTGTTCGCTGATTTGTTGTTTGATTATCTTTTCCAGAATCTTCCCAGGTATTGAGGTCAGGCTGATAGGTCTGTAGTTTCCTGGATCTATTTTTTTCCCTTTTTTGAAGATGGGAACTACATCAGCTCTTTTCCACTCCTCTGGTAGTTCCCCAGTGCTCCAGGATCTTTGAAAAATATAGTTCAGTGGTTCTGAGATCACGCCTGCCAGTTCCTTGAGAACCTTGGGATGTAATCCATCTGGTCCTGGTGATTTGAAGTCGTCTAGGCTGGACAGGTGCTCACTTATACCACCTATTCATACAAACTGATCACTTTTTCTAATGTCCCTTTTTATTCGTTCCTTTTCATCAATCTTTTTCTTGGACAATAACATGCACAGGTCATTCTTACAACCACAGTTTTCTTTTGCTAAGCAATGCAGTTATGTGAATTTTGCTCCATTTTGCAATTATTATTTTTTTTGCCACAGTTGTTAAGTGAATCACTGAAGTGAATCTGGCTTCCTCCATTAACTTTGTTTGTTGGAAGCCAGCTGGGAAGGTTACAAAGGGTAATCATATGACTCCAGGACAGTGCAACTGCTATAAGTACATGCCAGTTGCCAAGCGCCCAGAGTTTGATCGTGTGACCATGGGGATGCTGCAATGGTTGTAAGTGTGAAAACTGGTCATAAGTTGATTTTTCTGTGCCCTTGTAACTTTGAGTGGTTACTGAAGGAATGGTTTTTTAAGTCGAGGTTACCTGCATAGTATTCCATTTTTCAAAGTATTACTGTTGTTCCATAAAGGTAAAGGTAAAGGTTCCCCCGCACATGTGTGCTAGTCGTTTCCAACTCTAGGAGCCGGTGCTCATCTCCGTTTCAAAGCCAAAGAGCCAGCGCTTGTCTGAGGACGTCTCCGTGGTCATGTGGCCGGCATGACTAGATGCCAAAGGCGCACGGAACGCTGTTACCTTCCCACCGTAGTGGTCCCTATTTTTCTACTTGCATTTTTACGTGCTTTCGAACTGCTAGGTTGGCAGAAGCTGGGACGAGTAACAGGCGCTCACTCTGTTATGCGGCACTCGGGATTTGACCCACCAAACTGCCAACCTTCTGATCGACAAGCTCAGCATCCTAACCCATTGAGCCACCGCATCCCTGTCGTTCCATACAGATCTCTAAAATACTTTTGTTCCAATTTTTCTCACTTCAGTTTCGTGCCAAAGAATGTAGTCATTTTTAATTATATTCACTTTACTCCTTGATTAGACCTCTTCATTCTTTTCCCAAAATAATGTTGCATTTCCATCAAAATTGTTCTGATTTTTTTTCTGACCCTTTTAATTGTTCCTTGTTGTCTGCTGTTCTTTACAATTAACTTTTTTTCTATAAACACATTATGGTATCTTTCTGTCATCCTTATTTTTTTTTTTCACAGTCACTTTCCTAAATGCATCTTTTTGTCATCCGAAATCTCTTTTATTTCACTAAGCATCCTTTCTGATGCCATTGACATAGCTTCATACATTTGTGCAGCAGTGTAAACTTCAAAATTTAAGTCCAGCCACCTTAATCCAGCATAAGGATAATCATAATAATAAAATGACCCAAATAATAAATTGTGTTAGATCACTATGGGAGGAAGTTAATTAGAATTTAATTGGAAGCTGCATAGAGGCAATGTTATTGCACATACATTATCTAGTCAGGAGGGTTATATTTATTTTTTGTATTTGTATTTAAAACATTTATTTTCAGCCATAGGTTTTAGCAAAATTTGTCTTTATGGATTTTGTTAACTATAGCAGATTATAAAATGAGCATTTAATCTTGATGGTTATTGAGCCTTTCCTCCATCTTTTGAATAATTTGTTCTTATTCCAGCTTCTACAGTATAATGCCTGAAATGGTATAGGGTTTCTTGCCTGAGCAGGGGGTTGGACTAGATGACCTCCAAGGTCCCTTCCAACTTTATATTATTATTATTATTATTATTATTATTATTATTATTATTATTATTATTATTATTATTTTAAAAGAAAAGAGTTGGAAGATCAAATTTCAACTCACTTTTAAATAGAACCTAACTATACACTGTTGGGAAAGAGGCTTCATCATTCAGAGCTCCTATCACTAACTGTCAAAAAGAACCTAAGAGCAATTCCTTCTTTTAGTCTCTAGCAACTAAAGAAGATGTGATATGAGGTTGCAAATGAAGGATGACCTTGTTTGGACTTCCTATAAATTCTGGCGAATCAGGCCAACTTAGTGCATGAGTAAACCTTTATCAGGGCACACTTAAGTCACCTTTGGAATGGGGAAAATGCAACAAGAGATTAGAGGTCTTAGAAAAATACCTCTCATAAAATTGAAAGGAATGCAAATGAGTATTTTAAAGCCTAGACAAAAAACTCTGAAAAACAAAATTTGAAAGAATATTCAAACATGAAAAGTGCCGGATTCTAGAGAGATCATTTTCTGTCTTTTATTTCAAGCCAGACTTCTGTATTCTTCTTGTGTATGTATGGTAGAAAAGTTAATTGCCTTTGTTCAGAAGAAACATGAAAAGGAGCCTGCTTTTTCAGACAGATAAAACAAAGGTTAGAATCTTTGTCTCATACGTGCTCTTCTGGCTGGCTCTGCTCTCTTTCTGATACCGTTTTAGAATGACTTTTTTTTAATGTTTCCATTTTGATCTTGTAGCGTGACTGCAGTAAACCCATTCCTGGGAGTGAGGAAGGGATGAACGAACTGTTAGAGAAGATTTGGAAAATATTACTCAGTCCAGGAAAAAAATGGAGAGCATGAAAAACAAAACTCAAAATAACCTCATCTAGATTTTATGTGGTGTGAGATGATATAGTAGAGAGAAACTCTGACAGCTTTCAAGATTCTGTTATTATACTCTTCAGAAATAAAGAACCATCTTGAAACCCTGGCTGCTCCTAATTTCTGACCTTGCCTACTTGAAGATTTTATTCTTTTTCCTTTCCCTCCCCTGAAGGAAATAACACTATTTAAAATGCATCAAATGAAACAAGCTCAGTAAAAATTGGATGATGGGGGCCTCTGATCTCACAAGTAAGAAAGACATCAGAGACTACCTATAAGCTCTAAGCATGGCTCAACTTATAGTATCTTTATGACTACATCTATGTAAGTTCTTAAGCAGCGGAACTGAAGTGATTTGGCATCACCTTTTCAGAGGATATGTTTTATTTCCTCCACTCTGGCCTAAAGTCCTGAGATTTCCTGGTGATTTCCTGTCCAAGCATTAATGAATGGGGCTACTGCTTCCCTTGTGAGCTTATATCAAGTTGGCCAGCTGTTACTACTGTTGAGGATTCATCAGCCAGATACAGAGGCAATTTTCAATAATTCGATATATAATAATTTTTCAAGTGCTCCATGTAACTTGACAGATGCCTTGTTTGGCAGAACTTTTGATCTTACATACAAAGATTTAATCAAATTAAAAAATTAGGTTTCCAGAAACATCAAGGTACTGATTGCTCCTATCTTAATGCTTTAATTCGAAATAGAAAATGAGGATTTTGATAACTAAATGTAGTGGGGCAGTATTTTTTTTTTCTATGGCTGCATTTATGCATCATAGAATCAACAAGTTAGAAGGGGCCTTTTAGGCCATGAAATCTAGCCCCGTGCTCAGTTGGTGAGCTTCCTTGCATAAGCCATCCACTTTAGGCCTTTTCACAATATTTCTGTAAGATAAAGATGAGAGTTAATTATCATGTCTCCCTGCCTATATATCACTAGCTAGCTTATCAGCATTCTTTCTCAAGTAGATCCAGTCTGCCTGATCTATACAGTCAGAGAGCTTCTGCTCAAAGATCTCCCTTTTTCAGATACACAGTATGGTGGGAGACGACCTGATGCCAGGGATTTGCTGCAGAGATACCTCCTCTTGTGCAAAAGGTTGTCTCTGGAAGTGAACCAGACTCAATTTTTCATGGCCTTTCATATATGATAAAACTCAGGCTCTTCTGGAAGGCCTTGAGATGTGTCAGTTTAAATAAGTAAGTCTGGGCAATTGGTGCCAATGTTAGCTTTAAATGTCATTGTAAATTTGTACTATTATTCCTATTGTTTCTCTTGTCTTATGAATTCCAAGTGAATCATCGATTGAGAAGGTCTGCTCCAACATAATTGAGTAGCCCTTTTTGTTACTTGTTAGCATTGTTCTATCTTCATTGTGCAGTTGATATTCTTGTTCGTTTTCTTTTACTCTGAACATCTTCGAGGCAACTCTTTAAGATGTTGTTTGTCTATTTAGTTAACTGAGTTCACCAGGACCAGATGGATTACACCCCAAAGTTCTCAAGGAACTGGCAGACATGATCTCAGAACCACTGAACCATATTTTTCAAAGATCCTGGAGCACTGGGGAACTACCAGAGGACTGGAAGAGAGCTGATGTAGTTCCCATATTCAAAAAAGGGAAAAAATAGATCCAGGAAACTACAGACCTATCAGCCTGACCTCAATACCTGGGAAGACTCTGGAAAAGATAATCAAACAACAAATCAGCGAACACTTTGATGCGAACAAAGTTATCACTAAAAGCCAACGTGGGTTTGTCAAAAACAGATCATGCCAGACATATCTTATTGCATTCTTTGACCAAGTGACAAAACTAGTGGACCAGAGGAATGCTGTAGATGTAATTTACTTGGACTTCAGTAAGGCATTTGATAAAGTAGATCACAACCTACTACTTGATAAGATAGAAAAATGTGGGTTAGATAGCATCACCACCAGATGGATTCATAGCTGGCTGACAGGCCATACTCAGCGTATGATCCTCAATGGAACTGCATCTACATGGAAGGAAGTATGTAGTGGGGTGCCCCAGGGCTCTGTTCTGGGCCCAGTGCTCTTCAACATCTTCATCAACGATTTGGATGAGGGGATAGATGGGGAACTCATCAACTTTGCAGATGACACCAAGCTGGCAGGAATAGCCCAAACACTCCAGGAGATAGGCTTAAGATACAGGAGGATCTGGACAGACTCGAACACTGGGCGCTATCTAACAAAATGAAATTCAATGGTGAAAAAGTAAGGTTCTACATTTAGACAGGAAAAATCAAATGCACAGGTATAGTATAGGTGGTACCTTGCTCAATAGTAGTAACTGTGAGAGGGATCTCGGAGTCCTAGTGGACAATCACTTCAGTATGAGCCAGCAGTGTGCTGCAGCTGCCAAAAAAGCCAACACAGTGCTAGGCTGCATTAACAGAGGGATAGAATCAAGATCGCGTGAAGTACTAATACCACTTTACAATGCCTTGGTAAGGCCACACCTGGAATACTGCACCCAGGTTTGGTCACCACGATGTAAAAAAGATGTTGAGATTCTAGGAAGAGTACAGAGAAGAGCAACAAAGATGATTGGGGGACTGGAGGCTAAAACATATAGGGAACGGTTGCTGGATTTGGGTATGTGTAGTTTAATGAAGAGAAGGATGAGGGGTGACATGATAGCAGTGTTCCAATATCTCAGGGGCTGCCACAAAGAAGAGGGAGTCAAGCTATTCTCCAAAGCACCTGAAAGCAGGACAAAAAGCAACGGATGGAAACTAGTCAAGGAGAGAAGCAACCTAGAACTAAGGAGAAACTTCCTGACAGTTAGAACAATTAACCAGTGGAACAACCTGCCTCTAGAAGTGGTGAATGCTCCAACACTGGAAGCTTTTAAGAAGAGACTGGACAGCCATTTGTCTGAAATGGTATAGGGTTTCCTGCTTGAGCAGGGGGTTGGAGTAGATGACCTCCAAGGTCCCTTCCATCTTCTTCTTCTTCTTCTTCTTCTTCTTCTTCTTCTTCTTCTTCTTCTTCTTCTTCTTCTTCTTCTTCTTCTTCTTCTTCTTCTTCTTCTTCTTCGTCATCATCATCATCATCATCATTATTATTATTATTATTATTATTATTATTATTATTATTATTATTATTATTATTATTATTTTCTGCTTTCCTGACAGAAGTACTGAGATTCAGGAGTACCTGTCTAATCCCTTCCTTTGTGGTTTGACCCTTGTTTCACTGCTTATAGGTGTCCTTTTTGTTTTCAGATCTTTACTAAGCTTTTTCTGTGGCCACATAGTCATCATACATAAGCCTTGATTTCTAATCATGATTTATGAAAAAAAAAGTTGCCTGAGTTCCCAACAAGCTGTAACTGCAGTGACCACACAACCTTCATTATAAAGGACAGCCCTTTTTTTCAAAAAGTTCTCCTGTATATTTATTTAATTATTTATTTTTGTGATTTTGTTCTTGAATTTTCCTTTGTAATGAGCCTTTTTCCAATTTGCTCCTTTTCCTGGTTTGTCTACTATTTCTTTCCAGGAAAATGTGTTTTGTAGCTATAACTCATGATTTATAAGCCAAAATGTCCATATACTTTACTAGGTCAGAAACAAACAAAACATATTATGACTTGGTGTGCTGGGCAGACCCACGAATATGTACATTGTGCTATCTACAACACACTGCTTCATATTCTAAGGGTATATTCATATGATGATCTCAGTTTTTAAATTAGGAGGTAAACCTTTCCTTAGTTGCCTGTGATTATGTATCCATTGCTTGTGTATTTTTTAAAAAAACTGATTTCAGAGACTCAGAAAGGAATTGTTCTGTTTAAAATGTATGAGTTTATAGGGTTGTCAACATTACTGAGGCATTTCACCACATAAAAGGGAAATTTGCTTTGCATAAAATAAAAAACAGCCTGATTTTAGAACACATTCCAAAAGAAAAGCATTTTGATGCCTCTCACTCAAAATGCTTCAGCAAGAAATAAGAAAACCACATGCAATGTTCCCTCCATTCATTTTAACAATCCTAAAATGGTGGGAGTGGGTATTTCAAGTGGTAGCCAGTAGTAACACTGCTTGAGGAAGGAAAAGCTTGTGTATTTTAGTACTACACAGAATTACAAGACACAGTTAATGCTGTAAGTTAATATTACCTTTCCCTAGAAACTAAGAAAAAATAGAATGAACATTTAAGTGATATTTTCCCACAGAAAAAACATAAATGAATGCTTTGAAATAGTAACAAAATTTTGTTCATTTCCTTTTTAAGTTTCTTGTGTTTGGCACTACAGTATTTCTTTGTTCTTTTTCATAATCAGTAAACCATTTCTTTTGTGCTAGATGCAGTAATTTTTGTATTCAAGAAGCTCTCTTTTGTAATAGCAAGTATACTTCAGCCTATAACAATAACATTCATGAAACAGTCTAGCTATTTTTTTTCATAGAAACTATGTGATAAAGACAGAAAAAAAATAACATGTTTATATCTGCTCGTACTTTTCAGATTAATTCTTCCTTGTCTTACATTTCATGCCTAGGACTTACACTAAGGATTGTTATGGATGTTTTTGCCTCTCCACATTTAAGGAAAAAGCTTAACTCAAGGAAAAGAGATTTTTTAATAAACAATGCTTGGGTTGTTGCATTTTTTTTGTTTTGTTTAAATTCTGGCTGATTCAGAAATATGCACAACACATTGGCCAAGCAAAGGAGTATTGAAAATATTTTGCAAGACAACTGACCAAAAGATAAAGGACTCTCCAGCTCAATTACTCAATCAGTTGACAGCTTAGCTCATAAAAGCAGCTAAGTCCAGCCGGGATGAGGAAAAACAGTTCAAAATATTCAACTAACTTTAACTAACTCACTGCAAATGAGCCTGGAAAATTCTATTATAGTTTAAAAGATTCTGCATTTTCTCCAGATAAGCATTAAACATATCCTAATCAATGCTGTATTTTTTTTGCTTGTTCGGTCTTGCCCAGCTGCATGGTGCTTGACACTTTAAGAAGAGGATAGATCAAATACTTATATATAAGGTCACTTACTCCTAGGATTTTAAAAATGATTTCTTAACTGTAACTCCCAGAAATTATTGTCCTATAGTACTTGGCATCCTTCACTATTGTAATGTCAGTGATAGATTGCTAATCCTTGTATCTACTCAGAGATCTACTAATGAAGAAGGCCGAATGAACTAATCTGGTATTAATTTATAGTTAACACTAAATCGAATATCGCACTGTTCAAACGTGCATTAACTGTGACTTATCTGTATTGAACTCATATTCCAAAACAGCACTAATCCAGTGTTTAGAAAGAGCCACACTTTTAACAGTTTGTCAGTAAAAATGCCAAGGGGATCCTTGTCACACGTTTTGCTGAAATCAAGGCAGATTACCATAACATTCCCTCTGTCAAAGGGGAAGATAAGAGTCATCTCAAATGACCAATTTCTGATGAAGTCATGCTTTGTCAATCAAGCATTGTTTTCAAAATGCTTTATTACCAGCTCTAACAACTTAGAGATCTTAATGATAGGCTGACTGGTTGATCCTTTTCCCCCTTCTTCCTTAAAAAATGGGGACTGCACTTGCTTTTTTCCAGTCTTTTGGAACTTCTCCAGCACTCTTCAAAGATAATTGACAGGAGTCCCAATAGCTCTTCAGCCAGCGTTAGTTATTTGAGGGTATATTTCATTCATCAGGACCTGAAGACCTAAAGGTATTTAATTTAGTTAGAAGATTTTTTATCACTTCCTTACTGACTTGTAAATCTTGCCTCCCTCTTCCCCCTTGGTTCATTCCCTATGTACACTATTCAGAGCAGCATTTCATTTAAGTGTAAAGAGAGAATCAAAGTAGGAATTGAGTTCCTGTGCTTTCTCATGGTTATTTGTTAATATATATTTAGTTGCAAAAAGCAAGGAGCCCTATTGATTGTTGGAACATCCCAAGGGGGGGGGTCTGAAATGCCTGGGTTTGGTTTTGTATTACAATTTTATGTTTTTACATTTCCTATGCTTTGTAGTGGGGTCCTTGATGCTCTTTGGCTTGGTTGTTTTCTTGCAGACATTACCAAACTAGGTAATATCATCAGTGTGCTGATGATGTCACCTAGTTTGGTAATGAAATGTCTGCCAGAAAGCAACCAAGCTCAGAGAGCATCAAGGATTCCACAGTTCAACCCTGAGTTACAAATATTCCCCACAATAGTTTGGAGTTTTATTATTGTGAACTGCCCAGAGTTTTTCTATTTTTAAGATGGGCAGCGATACAAATCTTTCAAATAAATAAAGTAAACTTTCTGATCACACTCCTACATTTCTGAGCTGAAACTTCATAGACCTCCTTTCTTGTTGGCCCATCCTTCCCTTTGAATAAGCATCTGTCTTTAGTCTCAGCTCCTTTGTGAGCTGCCTATCAAACCACATTAGCTTCTTAGATGTCTCCTGGTTTTCTTCCCCACTGGCATTGTTTGAGACTCTGCTAGCCTTAATTTTTAGAAGTCCCAACATGGCATAACAAATTTGCTTTTAAGATTTTCTTCCCATGGTTGCTTCTTTCCTATTTATCTTAATTTATTAAAATTGGACTTTTTAAAATACATGTTTGTGATTAACTTTTTTCTAAGTTTTTTTTATTAAAATCAATGACTCTAGCAACATGTGCTTACTTGCATTGAAAATTAGTGTTTTAATATATTTAATCAACTCCTCCCAGTTTATAAGGACCAAATCCAAGAAAATTAGTTTTCCAACCAATATCTGGGCAGTTGAAATTTCCCATCACAACCAGTTCATGTTTTTCTGTCGCTTCACTTATTGACTTTAATAAATCTTCCTTTTCTGACTGAATTAGTTATCTGTAGCAGACTTCTAGCAAGATACCCTTCTGTTAACTTGCTCTTTTAGCCCAGTTGCTTTTAGTCTTCAAAGTACCATCAGTTGAAGGGATGTACATGTGAGTTTAATCCTGATATGCATTGCTATATCGCCTCTTCTTTCCTGTTTCTTGTTCCTTAGAAATGAAGTATACCCATTCAGCTCTATGTTCCACTGGATTCACCCAGCCATATGTATATTTATTTATTTTTATCCCATTTATATCCCGCCCTTCTCCAAAGACTCAGGGCGGCTTACAATTTAAGCACAAACCAATGTGCTTAGCAATAGCCTTCATTCTATGTATATGCCTGCTTATTAGGGCTTTCGCCCCCCCCAGCGGCATTATTACAAAGTCAGCTTATTGCCCCCAACAATCTGGGTCCTCATTTTACCTACCTCGGAAGGATGGAAGGCTGAGTCAACCTTGAGCCTGGTGGGATGCGAACCTGCACTAATTGCAGGCAGCTGGTGTTACTTAAGGAGGCATTAGCCCACTGCTCCACCAAGGGTCCTTATATAAAGGTAAAGGTTCCCCCGCACATGCGTGCTAGTTGTTTCCGACTCTAGGGGCCGGTGCTCATCTCTGTTTCAAAGCCGAAGAGCCAGCGCTTGTCCGAGGACGTCTCTGTGGTCATGTGGCCGGCATGACTAGACGCCAAAGGCGCACGGAATGCTGTTACCTTCCCACCGTAGTGGTCCCTATTTTTCTACTTGCATTTTTACGTGCTTTCGAACTGCTAGGTTGGCAGAAGCTGGGACAAGTAACAGGCGCTCACTCTGTTATGTGGCACTCGGGATTTGACCCGCCAAACTGCCGACCTTCTGATCGACAAGCTCAGCGTCCTAACCCACTGAGCCACCGCGTCCCTCATATGTATATAATCCCTGTTATATTATATTTAACAGAATAATAGAATAATGGAAGGGACCTTGGAGGTTTCCTAGTTCAACCCCCTGTTCAAGCAGGAAACCCTATACCAGGGCTAGGCAACCTCAGCTCTTTTATGACTCATGGACTTCAACTCCCAGAATTCCTGAGCCAGCATGGCTCAGCTTGTAAACCTCTCCCTTTTCTCTCAGCGTGGTTGGCTCAGGAATTCTGGGAGTTGAAGTCTACAAGTCATAAAAAAGCCCTTTGCCTATACTATTTCAGACAAATATTTGTCCAGTCTCTTCTTAAAAAACTCCATTGTTAGAGCACTCACAACTTCTGGAGGCAAGTCATTCCACTGATTAATTGTTCTAATTGTCAGGAAATTACTCCTTAGTTCTAGCTTGTTTCTCTCCTTGATTAGTTTCCATCCATTGCTTCTTGTCCTTCCTTCAGGTGCTACTTGTTTTGTACTTTATGAGATCTAGCCTATTTTACTTTAACCCATACTTTGTGCAATAGTGTAGAGATGTTTAAGACAGCAAATTATATTTTACGTGTTCAGTTTCCCTTTTTATTTCTGTATTTACTTTGTTAAAGTTATAATTTCTAAAACACTTCACTTTGCTGCCGTATTAAACCTACTACTTGCGAGCTCATTATTTACCAGTCACCCTTCAATTGGCATGGGACTGGGGACTGTCTATCTGCCCTATTAGGCCCATCAGGAAGAGCGTGCTCCAAATTCTGAATAATAAGGAGTGCAGTCTGGTGGAGCCGAGGAAGAGAGAGCCTTTTCTGCTGTGATGTCCGTCATTTAGAACCTCATTCCCCCAGATACAAGATTGGCTCCAACCATTTTAGTGTTTCTTGGGGCCTTAAACACCTGATTTATAGCTAGGTCTGTGGATCTGGGTACATGCCTGATCCTGTGTCAGCCCTTCGAGCAATCAAGGCAAGAAACCAACACCTTGATTACTGGCATTACCTTTACTGTAAAGCTACAATAACAGAATCTTTTTTACTCTGAAAGCCCTTCTCCTTTCCCTTGCCTTTATTTTCCAGAGAAGTAGGGAGAGTCCCTTCTGACATGTTTCCCCCCATTCCTTCTGCGGGCCGAGACATTTCTTGTCTGACTGTTGCCATGGCTGCAGCTCTTCCTCCTGTCTCCCAAGGTTATTCTCACAGTTCGTTACAGCTGGTGCAATAGTTGTGCTGATAGGCACTGGTTTTTTTTTAATTGGTATATGTATTTTAAAAATTGTTTTCTGTATTTTTGCACTTTTTAAATCTTTTAATTATTGTTAGTTATCCAGAGTCATGAATTTGAGATGGGTGGCCATATAAATGGAATAAATAAATAAAATTTCCACTTCCTTAGACTCTAGTTAAACCCTCTTGATCAGGTTAACCAGAGACACTGAGCAACAGTGAGAGACACTGTAGATGTACTTTCCCTCCTTAGTGAATAAATGATCATTCTCAGCAGTTTACTGTATATGTTGTAAACTATGGAGGATAAAATAGTGTAAAATAAAGTTCTAAATGCCCCATAAGGCAATAATAACATTAGCCATCCTCCAGCATTATCTTCTGCAATTGAAGATAAAAGAGGCAAAATCAACGCAATACAGAGTGCTCCCACTTTTCGTCATTAAGCTAGTTTAGGAAGGATACCTTGGATGCTGATACTGAAAATCATAGAAATGTCCAAGGGAACTAATACGGTCACACCTTTTTGTCATTTTACCAGTATGGACAAGGCAGTATGTTCTAAAAATAGGCTGGACATTTGGTTGAAATATTTTTTTAAATTCAGTTTCACCTTACAGTATCTGGGATTGATCAAGTTAATTGGGGAAAGATACAACAAGATCCCCTTCATGGATTACTGCCTTGTCGTGGTGAAGGGGCTTGCATAATTCAATGAAGCTATGAGCTATGCCGTGCAGGGCCACCCAAGACGGAAAGGTCATAGCAGAGAGTTCTGACAAAACGTGATCCACTGGAGAAGGAAATGGCAACCCACTCCAGTATTTTTGCCATGAAAACCCTATGGACAGTACCAAAAGGCAAAACGATATGACACTGGAAGATGAGCCCCTCAGGTCGGAAGGCATCCAATATGCTACTGGGGAAGAGCAGAGGGCTAGTACTAGTAGCGCCAGAAAAATGAAGCGACTGGGCCAAAGCCGAAAGGACGCTCAGCTGTGGATGTGTCTGGTGGTGAAAGGAAAGTCCGATGCTGTAAAGATTTTTTCTCCATAGGAACCTGGAATGTAAGATCCATGAATCAAGGAAAGCTGGACGTGGTCAAACAAGAGATGACAAGACTGAACATCGACATCTTAGGCATCAGCGAACTAAAATGGACAGGAATGGGTGAATTTAATTCAGATGACCATCAGGTATACTACTGTGGGCAAGAATCCCTCAGAAGAAATGGAGTAGCCTTCATAGTCAATAAAAGAGTAGGAAAATCAATACTGGGATACAATCCCCTAAATGACAGAATGATCTCAGTTTGAATCCAAGGCAAACCATTCAATATCACAGTAGTCCAAGTCTATGCCCCAACCACCAGTGCTGAAGAGGATGAAATTGACCGGTTCTATGAAGCCCTACAGCACCTTATAGAACTAACACCAAAAAATGATGTTCTTATCATCATGGGGGATTGGAATGCTAAAGTAGGAAGCCAAAAGATAACTGGAATAACAGGCAAGTTTGGCCTTGGAGTGCAAAATGAAGCAGGGCACAGGCTGACAGAATTCTGTCGAGAATACGATGGTCAGAGCAAACACTCTTTTCCAACAACCCAAGAGACGGCTGTACACATGGACATCACCAGACGGTCAACACAGAAATCAGATTGACTATATGCTCTGCAGCCAAAGATGGAGAAGCTCTATACAGTCAGTAAAAACAAGACCAGGAGCTGACTGTGGCTCAGACCATGAGCTTCTCATTGCAAAGTTTAGGCTTAAACTGAAGAAAGTAGGGAAAAGCACTAGGCCACTCAGGTATGAATTAAATCACATCCCTGTTGAATATACAGTAGAGGTGACAAATAGATTTAAGGAATTAGATCTGATAGACAGAGCGCCTGAAGAACTATGGACAGAGGTTCGCAACATTGTACAACAGGTAGCAACCAAAACCATCCCAAAGAAAAAGAAATGCAAGAAAGCAAAATGGCTGTCTGAGGAAGCTTTGCAAATAGCTGAGGAAAGGAGGGAAGCGAAAGGCAAGGGAGAAAAAGAAAGATACGCCCAATTAAATGCAGAATTCCAAAGAATAGCTAGAAGAGATAAGAATGCCTTCTTAAATGAACAATGCAAAGAAATAGAAGAAAACAATAGAATAGGGAGGACCAGAGATCTTTTCAAGAAAATTGGAGAGATGAAAGGAACGTTTCATGCAAAAATGGGCATGATAAAGGACCAAAATGGCAGTGACCTAACAGAGGCAGAAGAGATTAAGAAGAGGTGGCAAAATTACACAGAAGAACTATACAAGAATGAGCTTAACATTCCTGATAATCACAATGAGGTGGTCACTGACCTCGAGCCAGACATCCTAGAATGTGAAGTGAAGTGGGCCTTAGAAAAGCTGAGCAACAACAAAGCTAGTGGAGGTGACAGTATTCCAGCTGAGCTATTCAAAATCTTAAAACACGATGCAGTAAAAGTGCTACACTCAATTTGCCAGCAAATTTGGAAAACTCAACAGTGGCCACAGGATTGGAAAAGATCAGTTTACATTCCAATTCCAAAGAAAGGCAGTGCCAAAGAATGTTCAAACTATCGCACCATTGCACTCATTTCTCATGCTAGTAAAGTCATGCTTAAAATCCTACAAGTTAGACTTCAGCAGTATGTGGATCAAGAACTACCAGAAGCACAGGGAGGATTTTGCAGAGGAACTAGAGATTGTTGGGGGCAATTAAGCTGACTTTGTAATAATGCCGCTTGGGGTGTGTGTGAAAGCCCTAATAAGCAGGCAGACACAGAATGAAGGCTACTGCTACAGAATGAAGGCTACTGCTAAGCTTGTAAGCCGCCCTGAGTCTTCAGAGAAGGGCGGGATATAAATGGAATTAAAATAAATAAATAAATAAATAAATTGCCAACATACGCTGGATCATGGAGAAAGCTAGGGAGTTCCAGAAAAACATCTACTTCTGCTTCATTGACTATGCTAAAGCCTTTGATTGTGTGGATCATAACAAACTGTGGCAAGTTCTTAAAGAGATGGGAGTACCAGACCATCTTATTTGTCTCTTGAGAAACCTATATGTGGGCCAAGAAGCAACAGTGAGAACTGGACACGGAACCACTGATTGGTTCAAAATTGGGAAAGGAGTCCGGCAAGGCTGTATACTGTCGCCCTGCCTATTTAACTTATATGCAGAGCACATCATGAGAAAGGCAGGGCTAGATGAATCAAAAGTTGGAATTAAGATTGCCGGAAGAAATATCAACAACCTAAGATATGCAGATGATGGCAGAAAGTGAAGAAGAACTAAAGAGCCTCTTGTTGTGGGTGAAGAAGGAGAGTGCAAAACTTGGGTTGAAACTTAACATTAAGAAAACCAAGATCATGGCATCCGGCCCTCTCAATTCCTGGGAAATAGATGGGGAAGAAATGGAGGTAGTGACAGATTTTATTTTCCTGGGCTCCAAGATCAGTGCACATGGGGACTGTAGCCAAGAAATTAAAAGACACTTGCTCCTGGGGAGGAAATCTAGGAAATCTAGACAACACACTAAAAAGCAGAGACATCACCCTGTCAACAAAAGTGTGTATAGTCAAGGCTATGGTCTTCCCAGTTGCAATGTATGGCAGTGAAAGTTGGACCATAAGAAAGACTGAGCGCCAAAGAATTGAGGCCTTTGAACTCTGGTGCTGGAGAAGACTCCTGCGAGTCCCTTGGACTGCAAGGCGATCAAACCAGTCAGTCTTAGAGGAGATCAACCCTGACTGCTCTTTAGAAGGCCAGATCCTGAAACTAAAATTCAAATACTTTGGCCACCTAATGAGAAGGAAGGACTCACTGGAGAAGAGCCTAATGCTGGGAAAGATTGAGGGCAATAGAAGAAGGGGACGACAGAGAATGAGGTGGCTGGCTGGAGTCACTGAAGCAGTAGGCGTGAGCTTAAATGGACTCCAGAAGATGGTAGGGGACAGGAAGGCCTGGAGGAACATTGTCCATAGGGTCGTGATGGGTCGGACACAACTTCGCAGCTAACAACAACAACAACGCAACAAAATGTGAACAACCAAACATCCCTTTAAAAAGGTAAAGAGGAAAGCCAAATATTTTGACGATGACTTTGCGATGCAAGAAGAAAAGAACAATATACAATATGATTAGCAAAATAATATCCATGAACAAATTCCGTTTAATTGTAAAGTGGTGGTTTGGCAAGTATTTTCTAGGAGAGAAAAAAATGTTCACTCCTTCCTCCCCCTAATTCAGACAGGTGATTCACACACCTGTACATAGCAAAAAATGACTCCTGGGCTCCAGCACTGGCTATCAAATCTTTTGCACTGGGCTTTTGCAGGCAATTCTCTGCAGTGATGCCTGCAGGTGTTCATAGCTGTAACGTGATTTTCAGTTGCCATAGCCTCTCGCTGCTAATTAAAATACAGATGATTGACGCATTCTACTTTGGCAATGCTTTCTGCATTCTCATTGGACAATCGGCTGCTGGTGGCCCTTATTGCCGGTGTCCCCCTCCAGCGTTCTGAACTTCAGGAAAAAAAATGGTTTCAGAACATTTAGAGGAAATTATCTCTCTTGCTGTGCATTTTCTATAAAAAGTACACCCAGAATAATTTTCCTCCAAGTTGACTAACAGAAAAATAGAAGGGAGTATGGGAGAAAAGGGAAAGAAACTAATTTTCAGACAATTCCAATGATGTATTATAAGACTTTTGGGTTGATTATTTGTATGAATGGGTGCAATTTACTTTCCTATCTTTGAAATGTAACTCATGGCCATTATCTCTCCCAGGCGATATTTGACAATCTGACACATAGTGTGACCTCTTAGTTTCCTCAGCTGTTCTACAGGGTTATAATATATGTGTATGTGTATGTTTGTGCCCAGACTATAGATATTTATGAATAGAATCCTCCTTGTGGTACCAGTTATAAACATTATCAAGCTATTCTGTCTCTTCTATGTAATTTTTTTAATAGGAAAAGTAATGAAACAGGTACAGTAGTGGAAAAATACAGGAAACTTCAGTGGAAAAATGATATCGTCTGAAGTATCCTATCTGTCCTCCAGGTGAATTTTTTTTGAATGAAAAAGGATGATTGAATAATTTAAGCTACATCTGGAAACATTGTTAGCCATGCTTTAATTCCATTTAGACTCTGATTACAATTATATCAGACTTTAATCGATAAGGCCGCCGAATTCAAAAGTCTCTAAGCAGCATACAGTATTAAAAACTGCTAAAACAATGATTCAACAAAAGCTAAGGGACACAGAAGAGTCAAAATGACTCCACATTGACAAGAATGCTCTTGCGGAAGCTGCCATCCATAATAGTCCAGGTTCAAAGAGCTGTTTTGAATAGGTCCATGCAGGAGAAATGCTGTTTTAGGAGGCTGAGCAGTCACAGAGAAAGCCTGCTTGCTGGATGTCATGAGATGATACTGTTTTATCACTGGGATCTGGAGCAGGGTCTATGACAATTTGCCATGGCCAACTCGCCACAGCCAACTCTCCATGGTCAACTTGCTGCGGGACAAGACTTTCACTAATATCAAAGAAATGGTGGAATAAATGAAACATACAATATCAACTAAACAGTTAAACCAATGGAGCGAAGATAAAATGAATATTTCAGAATAGGCTAATTTCCTCAAAGTGAATCAATTTGTAAACTAAGGCAGTGAAACAGGCTGAATTGAGGTCAAGCATTCTGAACTAGCAAGGAAAGGAAAGAAAAAAGTTAAAACATATTAAAGAATGGATGCAAAAGGAGGGACAAAATGAAATGTGAATGACAAAAATGAAAATATTTTTAAATTTATTTTAAATAATTAAATTAAATTGTTAAATTGTCCAGTGGTGAGTTATCCTGCAGCAAGTTGGCTGTGGTGAATTGTTCCATGGTGAGCTGGCTGTGGAGAGTTGGCCGTGGAGAGTTGGCCATGGAGAGGTGGCCACAGCAAGTTGGCTGTGGTGAATTCTCCCATTCCGTCTGGAGCATGCCAACTCTGTCAGATTAAACAGGATAGCCAGATGCAAAGGAGATTGATGATCTCTTGAACATCTAGGCCCCATGCCTTGAAGGACTTTAAAGGTCATAACTGGCAAGTTTGAATTGCACTTGAAAGTCCACTGGTAACCAGTGCAATTTAGTCATTGTTACCCCATTATTTTGAATGGGATTAAGATATGGCTAATTTAGGGTAATTTAGTCTTGATCTAAGATGCAAATTTTTATACAGGCTATGTGTTAGCCTTTGGAGCTTGTTTAATGTAGTTGATCTGTCCAAAGTTGAGTAAAATAGTTGGATTACAAAATGCATTTGCTAATAAGTTTTAACTTTTTTCTTTCCTTTCCTTGCTAGTTCAGAATGCTTGACCTCAATTCAGCCTGTTTTATTGCCTTAGTTTACAAATTGATCCACTTTGAGGAAATTAGCCTATTCTGAAATATTCATTTTATCTTCATTCCATTAGTTTAATTGTTTAGTTGATATTGTATGGTTCATTTATTTATTACACCTGGCACCTAGCTCATTTAAATTATTTTCTGTTGAATAGTTAAAAAAATGCTTATATGTAATGGTTAAAGTTGGTGGAGAACGAAAGTGTGTGGCATTGCAAAGGATAATTTGCAGCCTCTGTGGTATATTACATTTTTAAATATGTCTTGTTGTTGTAAACTTGTCACTTCACATATATTTGTTCAGACTTCTAATAAAATGGGAAGTTATTATTCTTCAGAGGTTAAATTTACATAGTTTAAACATTGGAAAGTTAAAAAGCTTTATTGACTAACCTGTTAAATCATTGGAACCCAAGAATTTTGAAGATAGAAGAGCCGTGGTGGTGCAATGTTTAGAATGCAGTACTGCAGGCAACTTCTGCTGACTCCTGACTGCCAGCAGTTTGGCAGTTTGAGTCTCACCAGCTCAGTGTTGACTCAGCCTTCCATCCTTCCAAGGTTGGTAAAATGAGGACCCAGATTGTTGGGGGGGGGCAATATGCTGACTGTTAACCGCTTAAAGAGGGCTGTAAAGCATTGTGAAGCGGTATATAAGTATGAGTGCTATTATAATTGCTAGAAGAAAATATGATAGCACTCTTCCAATACTTGAAGGAATGTCATAGAGAAGAATGCCAAGTCTTCTCTTTTATCATTTCACAATTAGGATGTGAAATAATGGCTTTAAGATACAGGAAGTCAGGTGAAGGTTGTATAATAGGGAAAACCTTCTAATGGTAAAGAATCATGCACATCCACAGAATCTTGCTACTTTTGTTGAAATAATGAAACCATTGCTGTGATATCGCAAGATCTTTCTCTTGGGGATGTATTGTGATGTCAGGATTTATACAAAAAAGGGAGCAGGGCTTGTTATGACAGCGCTTCTGTCATTCTGCTCCCACTCCCCCATTCTTGGTAAAAGCTGTTTGACACTGAAATCAGTTATCTATAGATGAGGTGGACTTTTACTGATTAGATCTGTCATATATTTTTAATTTGGGGTCTTTGAGAAAACTGAGGGTTGGACTACATAGTCCCCTCTAGATCTTTGAAATATATTGACAATAATATGAGCAAAGTTCATTTGAGAATGAGCAACTATAAATTTTCCCTCTGAAGGCCTTGCAAGGGTTTATTAAATATCTTCCTCAGTGTTGTAATTATGAATGGGATTTTGTTAAAAATGATACAGCCTACCGTGTTAGAAGTTAGATCATGCTGAGAGAGTAAAGAATGTCAAACATAAGTTCCATAACAATAATAATTCTATGACATGTAAAAAATGATAACATTATAGCAATAAAATTATATGTTTTTATGGACTAGATTCCATTTTATAAATGCATTCTTTCAGGTAATCAAAGATTTAGGTTCTTTTTTTTTAACCACAAAACACAGATACCCAACTGGAGAAGATGTTCTCACAATTTTACTTAAAATAGTTTGAGTGCTTTTTGACATTAAAGATAAATCCCAAATCATAATCCTCAACTTGACTGACCTGAAAAGAGAGGAAGAAAACAAAATAACCTTTAGCAACTATTTTTTTTAGAGATTGACCAATCTTCTCAAGTAAACTTTGAGAGACGCTGACTGTCAAAGTAATGCTTTTTTATTTTGCATCTCTAGTGTTTTTATTCAGATGGCATGATGTTCCTACTAGCTGCTTTATTTTTGTTTGCTTGCACTAAATGTGTTAGCTTAATATTACAGTGTCTTTGTCATTGATTTTTATTGTTATGTTTCTAAGAATCTTTAATAATAATTGGCTGGATAGCTGTTAAATGTTTTGGTACTCTGTTCTTGTATAAGTAATTTGTTTTTACTCATGGCTTGATTTTGAAATCTTTGTGTTTAAAAATTCTGAAAGTGAACATTTTCAAGGGTTTCTGCTTAGCCATCTGTTCTGTAGTCAATCATGAGATATCTAAAAAATGATTAGGAAATATTTAGCCCTTGTAATGGATAAAGTAGATGATTGTATTTTTCTACTACATGATTAAATATAAATTTACAGAGGAATAAATAAGGAAATAAGTCCACTTCAGATTTTCTAATAATATTAAGTTTTATACCACATTCCCAGTGATAGTAGTGGCAGAACTATTATCTTAACCTCTTTTTATAGGAGAAATGCCAGAAGTTTTAGAATAACTTTAACTCCTTTTCACAACACATTTGTTTCAGATTTGGAGAAAGCCTAGGTAGCTGAAATGGGACGGAGCTAGATTGTGACATAACTCAGCCACCTTTACCTAATCTATTGTATTTAGATCAAAACAAATTAGCTGAGAATCATGGAAGTTTTGATTCCAACCTTTGAGGAGGAAGGCAGGACTAAAGAATAGAATGGAAGTGCTGATGGTATAGATGAAAAGAAGTAATTGTACTTTAAGATGTTATTTTGGATACTGTAGTCAGCATAGCCAACGGTAAAAGATAGTAGGGATAGCAGTCTAATTGCTGGATTGATCATTAATTGAGTTTGGATGGTCTTCATTACTAATAGTTACATTGGGGTTGGTCAAATAACTTTATAACCTGGTGGTATTCATGACGTCAACCTGGGAGATTTCAGTTACCCACATATTGACCAGGTCAATGTTTGTTCAAATCATTACAGAGATCATTACAAATCATTACAGGGACGCGGTGGCTCAGTGGGTTAGGACGCTGAGCTTGTCGATCAGAAGGTCGGCAGTTTGGCGGGTCGAATCCCGAGTGCCGCGTAACAGAGTGAGCGCCTGTTACTCGTCCCAGCTTCTGCCAACCTAGCAGTTCGAAAGCACGTAAAAATGCAAGTAGAAAAATAGGGACCACTACGGTGGGAAGGTAACAGCGTTCCGTGCGCCTTTGGCGTCTAGTCATGCCAGCCACATGACCACGGAGACGTCCTCGGACAAGCGCTGGCTCTTCGGCTTTGAAACGGAGATGAGCACTGGCCCCTAGAGTCGGAAACGACTAGCACGCACGTGCGGGGGAACCTTTACCTTTACCTTACTATGTCTTATGTACTATAAAAAACTGTACACTATAGTACTTGGTCATGGAATAAACAAGGAAGAGGTAATACTAGACTCATCCTTAAATATAATGCAGGATTTGGTGACAGATGTATGTGTAGTCAAATTGGACTACTGACCATATTGTACAAACATTTGATATTCAAAGAAATAATGACCTATACAGCAAGTTATTTGATTTAAAAAAGGGGGGATTTTTCAAAATTAAGACATTAAGAAGAAACTGAAAGGGAAGGCTGAAACAGTAAACTCATTTCATTCAGAAAGCTTGCTAATAGAGGTATTACTCCAGAAAGTAAGTAATAAAGACTTACTGTATTCTTAAAATTAAGAAAATGGCTCCAAAATCCAAAAAGAGGCCTGCATGGTTGATTATAAAGAAAGCTATTAGAAACAAGAAAGTGTCATTTAGAATGTGAAAGTCCTGCCCCAATGAAGAAGATACAACTCTGACAAACAAAATACAAAATGAAGGAGGGAAAAAGAAAATTTGAGGAGTATATTGCCAAACGGTGAAGAGACATAATAACAGATTCTTCATATTCATTAGAAGTGGGAAACCAGCCAGGAGACTATTGGTCCCTTGGTTGAAGGAGTCAAAAACGTACAATGAAGAGAAAAGGCAAATTCAGAGAATATGAATGGATTCTTCTGTCTGGACAGAAGAAAAATTGGGCCAGATCGCTGAGCCAGAGCTCATATTCTCAGGAGCCATATAGTGGTGACAAGAGAAGAAGTGCTAGGCCCAGGGCTTTTTTTCTCATAGAACGCTCAGAACGGAGTTCCAGCACCTTTTTTGGATGGAACCTTGTAGGGTAGGCAAGGTGGGTTGTATGACATGTATGAGTTCCGGCACCTTTTTCTTTTACAAAAAAAGCACTGGCTAGGCCCCACTGACAAATTGAACATCAAAAAATTACCAGGCCCTGATGGTATCCAACCAAAGGTTATTAAAGAGCATAAAGCTGAGATTCTGGACTTCCTTATTAAAATATGAAAGCTGTTTCTGTACTTGGCATATGTAGTTGAAGATTGGAAAGTCACCAACATAGCTCATGGGAAGATCCATGAAACTGTAGAGGCCCATCAGCTTACCAACTGTTTTGGGGGAAGATTGTGGAAACTGCTGTTAAAGATAAAATTACCAAAAATTTGGAGACAGACTTGCTCAAGAATAACCAACATGGCTCCACCAAGGGACGGTCTGGTCTAGTTAATCTAGTAGAAGTTTTTGAGGGTATTAATTGCTTGGCCATTGATTTTCGCTATAGTGCTGTCCCTGCTCACAGAGATGTTCACAGGGACATCTAACCACATATGTCCTCACTTAGAAGCCGCTTAAAGTAGTCTTAACACATATAGAAACATGCTTTGAAGGGAGGAAACTGTTCCCAAGTGAAATGCCGTGTTGCATCTTTATCCTCACTGTGGGATTTTTCTTCCTTCCAAATCTTAACAGCCTCCTCCAGCCACCAAAAGGCTGGGCTTTGTCAGTTTTTTGCATTCACCATTCCATTGCTTTAGATAAATCTATAAGTCTTTCCAGAGAGATTTGTATAGATTTTCATTCTTCATATAAAAAAGCCTCTACTAATACATAAAAGTGATATTCCAATTTGCAGGCATTTGTTCTGCTTTTCTAGTATAACAGCTATCTGTTCCTTGCTATTGTGGACAACAATACCCAAAGACAGGAATACTGAGACTGGGAGTTGTGATCCTCCAAGAGGGTTGCAAGCAATTGAATGTGCTCTCTCTCTCTCTCTCTCTCTCTCTCTCTCTCTCTGTGTGTGTGTGTGTGTGTGTGTGTTTTATTTTTAAAGCTGCAGTTGCGTGCAAGCACAGAAGGAACATTGTGAAAACCTGGCCCTGCTTTCCCTGCATCGGTTTGCAGTGGACTCCCATTTGTCAAGTGAGCATTGAGAAATGGTTAAACCTATGGGCTCTGCTTTGTAATTTTAAGTGTGAAATTTAGTAGCATACTCACTATCGTTGGAGAATCTCTACTTATCGGCAAAGTTCAGGATTTGTATGCATTATTTTAAGTTTCTAGCCATTCAAAATGGAAAGTTCTTTTAGATAGTAAGGGGAAAAGTAAAATGGTACTGATAAAGCTAAGTCCAAGTCTAGAAAGTATGATGAAAGTCACAAATCTGTTAGCAAGTACATATTTCTTTTCTTGGCCATTTCCTAACCCCATTGTTTTATTCATGAGAAGCTTGCACAAATTCATTTATCATGGTAGGGGGTATCATAATGCTTGAGAAATCCTGCTCTAGACAAATCAAGGTCATTTCCCATACCTTGATTTGATCTCTAAAACTGACAGAATAAATCAAAAACATTCGTGTGTCCACAACATCTTCGGAAAGTGGTATCAAGGATTACATTTGAATTGATGTTATTATTTGAGTCACAGTAAAATAGTTTTCAAAATCTTCCATTATGTTAATTTCTTTTCTCTTTTATTCTGTTGTTATGTTTTTGGATGCTGAGGTTAAATAAATTAGTATTGTCAGTTGTCCGATAATGTTGTATAGGAGAGAGCAAACGTAAATTAGTTTCATTGAAGTTTAATAATGAACAATATAGTTTTGATTAAGATTTAGTATATTGTATAATTTTTTTTTCTTTGCACTGGCCAACAAATTCTGGCTTCTGAAAGAAATGTGGATTTCTGTCCAATCGAAACAAAGGTTTATGCTTTCTTCTGACACATCAGTCTTTGTAAATTAATGTATAAAAGTCTGCAAATAAATATTTTGCAGCATATTTTCTTCATGCAGCAGTGATTTTTAGCTAAATGATAAATGGCCTTAAACTGGCAAATGAACTGTGCCTCATGTCAAGATGGATTACAATCCTAAAGGTGATCTGCTGAAAATAAACTGTGTGTTGAGTTTCTGCTTTCTTCCTCTTTTTCTTCTTCTTGGTACTTTGTCTTTTATAAGCACAGTCTATAAATGCATTTCTCTTTTACATTAGAAATTCAGATCATTCCAAACCTGCAAAGGTCTGTAGATATTTAAAGAAATAGTTTGAGAGAAAAGAAATATTTTCTGGGAGAAGCAATAAAGATATGAGAGAAGACAAATTACCGCTGGTATATGAATTTGTTCATTTGTCCTACTGATTACATTCACTAGTTTTTTTTAAATACCTGCAACAATACAATACCTGCAACCAGTGGCGTAGCGTGGGTTGTCAGCACCCGGGGCAAGGCAAGTAATCTCCGCACCGCACCGCACGCCTGTCACCCCCCCCTCCACAGTGGGCGGTGACCCGGCGGCTCGGATCGGATTCGCACAGCCAGCACTGCAGTGAGAGAGAGTGAGTGAGCCAGGCAGGGGCAGAGAGCTGCGAGTGTGAGCGCACCCCCCCAGATGTTGCGCCTGGTGTGGCCGCCCCCCCCCCTGCACCCCCCACGCTACGCCACTGCCTGCAACATCTAAATGGTGGAAACTCTAATGGGATGAATTCATTAGGGTAGATAATTTGAAACCCATATTAGGCAAGTATATTTATTAGACTAACTGAGAGTCAGAAAATAATATACAAATGTCGAGTTCACCAGAACATTAGGCAAATCAAATCAAAGATCAAGAAGATAAAATAGTCTGAAACTGCAATCATTTTGCATTGGTGGACACATTTGAAGTTTGAGAGTATGGGATAAGTGCTATTGGCAATAGCTGTCTGAGAGTCTTTTTTCACACGGACTTAGCATGGCACAATAATATCCCGGCAGCCTCTTTATCTTGCCATTTTCTCATGAGATTCTTTTTGTCCAAATTTTACTTAAAAATGAATAATCTTTAAATATTCTTTAGATATTCTGATATTAAAGCAGGCATCTTAAAATATTTTCCCCTTTAAGCAGGCAATAATCTTTGACAATTTTGCCATGGATATAATTTGACCTGCTTCACCAGTCATTTAAAAATGAGATTAGCTCACTGTCTACTGACCACTTTAGGTTCGTGCAGGCACCTTCCCTTCCCTGCACCCTGGGACATTACTTTCAGAGCTGTTAAATTCCCAGCTTGATTTTTTTTCCTTGGGAAAGAATGGGGAATTGGGTACACTTCCAAATAAATCAATGAACTGCAACCAATTCCTTTTATTTTTTAAGAATGCCTGTGGGGTCATGTGAAACCCAGAGGCATTCTTCTATATTAAGCAGGAGGCTGCTGCTATTGTTTTTTCATTTGAAAAAAAAAAATATTATCTTTAAAAATCAGATGGTTGATACTGGAGAGAGATCATGAGGCCCCAACTGGGAGTTCTGCATTGATTTAACAATCTAAATACTGAATGTGAAAACAGACTGAAAAAAATTCAGAGATGATTGAATTGATGATTTTTTTTTACTACCTGATTAGTAATCAATGGTCTATTCTCCCCTTTGGCGGGGGGGGGGACGACGACCAACTATCAGAATTCTTTTCAGCCTTGGGCAGAAACCTAGATTTCTGGGGAGTAGTAAAGAAAAGAGATAAAGGACACCCTTTTAATATTAAGAAACTGTAGTATACTAGGGGGAAAAGAAGACAAACAAAAGCAGAATTAATAATATCTTTTTTCCAATTGCCTTTAGCACTCTAAAAAAACATAGCATTTATTTTCAGCCTATAACAGTCTCGGTAAGATAGTTCTTCACAAAACATAGAAAGCTGGAAGTTGGTTTCCTTCAGTTTTGTAATTGCAAATTTCAAATAGCGTCGGCTCAGAAAAGTAGCTGGATGTGTCCTTATAAAAATGGTGCTATGGTCCTGAAATGGTGCATTGGTCACTCGACCCCACTTTCAGAAAGAGGTCTACGGTTGGACAAAACTCATGTAGCACTGGAAAGAGATAAAGAATTATTGAAAGTTTGATAACAAGGAGAAAAATTCCTACAGGTAGTGGCTAGCAAGGTTCAATTTCAATAGAACAAATTAGTCCTCCTGGTTTGAGGTGATAAAGGGGAGCTATTACAAATACTTTTCACCTTCCAGGAGAAAAAAAAGGATTTTCAGCCTGCCCTCCCCTCAAAATGCCCCATATATCCAAGCTATAAACCTGCCAATCCCTGGATATATATCTCTGCCCAATTACTGTGTGCAGGTGTGATATATGTGCATTTGTACATATCTAGAAAGGGTAGCTGCATTAGGAAGGGAAGGGAAGAGGGAACAAAACTGGACAGTGATGATGAGAGAAGAAGCAATGAATATATAAGGAAGAGAAAGAGAAAAGAAAGAAGCCCTATTTAGATGTTAAAAAAGCCTTAAAACTAAAATTCATTAGTAACCAGCTTCCCTCAAGCATCAAGTTTTAAAGGCAAGGAATCCATGCTGTTCAGCACCACCTCCACCCCGTTATTTTGTTTTCCACATTTTCTGCTGTTCTCAACAGCAAACTTAAGATGACATGTTCAATTTTTTGGAGGAGGAGGAGGAAGAGCCTGCATTCCTGATGGTATACTGTTTTTTTTTAAAAAAATAGTGGTTTGAAACATGTCTTGAATTCAAGTGGTTTTCCATTGAAAGTGACTGTTTTGTGCTTAGGTGGGCTTTTCAGTCATTTTGGAAGTGACTTGAAACAGGTCTGGGGTGCTCCCTCTTTTGTTTCTGTGTCTTTTTTTTACTGCAAAAGGGGGATGATTTTTTTGGATTCCTCCAACTTGCACTGGAAAATAACAGTCACTCCCCCCCACCCTCACCTCCAAACATATTCTAGAAGAAGGCAATGTGTCAACCTGCTGTGTTGTCACCCCAAGGGAATTAGATGGATGTAGCATACATTCCTGCTCTCAGGACCACAAAGCTTCCTTTGAAAGGATCATACATCAGGTTGTCAGTATCAATATTTTGGAAAAGGGGTTGACTTCAACACACAACCTTCTCATAGCCTGTTATTCAGGTTAAACCTGGGAACAGCATCAATAAACCCTATTCAGATACCACTGTTCTGCACTTTCCTTAGGCAGAGGTTGTTTCCTGTGCTTTTAAGCCTTGAAGACAGGATTCGAGGCATTGAAATGACAGTTCAACCAAGCACTATTACCAAGGGACATTTATTTTTGAGGTACTGTATGTCTCATTCCTTTCCTTTAAAGACAGTGGCTTAGGAAGAGCCAATGCCAGAGAGCTGGCCTTTACACTAGCTAATTCTAATTTAAACGTATCTCAAGGAACACAAAGTTGGTACACATAGCATGGCAACTCAGGAACCCTGTGAATTGTACCAAGGTACTCCAAACAAACATAACTATGCTTATATATGCATCCCTCATGCTATTCCCTTTTGGGAGAATTTGCATTATGTAAAGCACAGAAAAGGAGGAGATAGTAAATGCTAGAAACTAAAAACATGAGATAAAAAAGGAAATATGGATTAATCTGGTTTATACAGCCTGCTGGATCAGCCTGAGTTGTAAGGCTGCCTATACCAGGATGCATCTCCTCTTCAGATGCTTCCCGTGGCCCAGCCTTGCTGGATAGTGTCATCAACTCTTGTAAGGTATAGCTATGACCTGCAGAAAAGGAAAACCCTTGTGCATGCAAGGATACAACTGGAGCCCCCTGCTCTGTCTTACAAGGTATTGTGCCCCCTTGTTCCTTTTATATACCAGGTTTGCCCCTTGCACACAGAAAGAGGAAGAATGTGTCACTTTATCTCCCTCCTTCATCACTCATTAATCAGTGCCAAACGCAGCTCTTCCAAGGATGGTTCCCAGACTCTTACCAAATTGCATACTACTGCTGTTATAATAATAGTATCTCTTTCCTCAGTAAATTTAATTTTAAGAGGTAAGGTTTTATTCAAGCTGAGCTTGACTTCTGGTGACTTCACGTCCATGTCTGTGTAATTTACTTAGAAGCACTACAGAAATACTGTTTTTCTTTCAGGATGGTTCCCCAATTTCCCAGCTTCTATAACTTTGAGATTTCCTGGTGGTGTCCCATCCAAACACCAAGCAAGTCGAAGCCCACATAGCTTCTGTTTATATTTCCTTTACCTTGTCTTCTGATAAACCATCTCCCTTTAATTTCTAAACCATCTCCCTTTAGCCACCTTTACTTTCAACCACATTTAAATGAAAAATAGTTTTTTTTAAAAAAAAATGGCTCCTAGATAATTTGGGGAAGTAGGACCTCCAACCTGTACCACAATGATTAGGTGTGGCCCTCAACCGAGAAAAAGCTCCACTCGCCTGATTTAATTTTCTGTAAGATGGAGAAATCCAGTTTGTGCTGTTCTGCTTAAGGATTTCATTTCTCTTCAGACTTCCTACTTATGGTAATTTTCCCTTTGTATATTGCATAAAAAGGCTTTTCTTAGGTTCTCATTAGTTTTGGAAAGGTTCCTGTTAACATAAATGGTGATTGGATGAAAGTCAAAACGATTAACCACAGGTGTATATTAACACATGAATACACAAACGGTGTGGGTGTTTGAGGCCCTCTAGTGTCTAGACAGTGTTAGAAGCATAATTTGCAGAAACAATAATGTTCCACTTCTAGCAACAGAAATTGCAGTATTTTGAAGATACCGTTGCTCAGCTCGAGTGATCAATGGCAAGAGATGATAATTCTCATAAAATTTCAATTTGTTTAGTTGACTTAGTCTTGATAAGATCCCACATATTGTCTAATGAGCTGGTCCTTAAAGCTACTAACTCTCTTTTTTAAATATGCAATGTGTATTTAACCATTTTCATATTTCTCTCAGAGGCTCAGCAGTGAGGGATGAGTGACTTTTTCAAGTATCTTTGACAGGAGAAAATGACTTTTAGTCTTTATATATACAGATGATTTTTAATTTTCTTGGCATAGTTGCTGATGGGAAAATCTGTAATATTTTCGGAGGATATAAATCTTAGACGCTTTTATTGAAAGTGAACATTAAAAAACAACATTGAAGGCTTTGTTGCTTATATGACTAAGATTAGGGCTTCCAGATCTGAGCTGCAAACATCCAGATGTCTGCTTTGCTGCCCCCTACAAACACACACACATACACACACACACACACACACACACACAACACACACAGAGAGAGAGAGAGAGAGAGAGGGAGAGAGATCTGCAAAATGAAAAGAATTAGAAGGTGAATGGTTTAATATTGTCCATCTATATCTTTGTCCGTATGATTATTGTCACTGTAATTTTAAGCTTGTTTATTTGACCAGTATTGCATTGTACTAATAAATTAGGATGCAGCCTTATGTTTATTTTACTTATTTAAAAAATTATATAGCCACCCATCTTATAGCAAACTCTGGGTTGCTCCTAGCAAGTTCCTGGGTAGCACCATCAATATACCATTAATATGCTGTATGCTTATACTGTATCTATTAAACCACAAACTTTAAAACCTGGCATCAAAGTTAATTTTTCCCTGTAGTCTATAGTAAGTCCTCTTGTCAGAAATAATAATAACAACAGAATAATGGATTTGGAAGGGATCTTGGAGGTCTTCTAGTCCAACCCTCTGCTCTATACGATTTCAGACAACTGATTGTCCAGTCTCTTCTTAAAAGTCAGTCTTACCCTATTCCAGTTCTTATGTGGAAAACCTAGGCCTAGTGCTTTTCAGGAGGCAAGGAGCGTGAGGGCCTGCCAAATTTCAGGGGAAGGGTGGGGCATAGGAAGATAGGGGCTGCTATGGAAAAGTCACGCTTCCTAGTACTCATAAAATGGTAACTTTAACTCTAAGGAAGGGATTAGGAGCATGCCACCCTATTTGATGGAACAACCCAGGAATACTGTAAAAGAACGGATTTGATCAAGAACCAAGATGGCTGACACTAGGACACTGAGGCAACCTTCAAAATCACCTCCCAACTGCTGTGCAAACAGCAGACCTCAGATATCAGAGAAGGCAGGAGAAAGATCATGGCAGTCCTTGGGTGTGGTGAAAGGAGCTTTGGATCCCTCAAATTTCCAAATAAAAATCATTTTTTCAACACAGTGGAAATGTATACCAGCCCTGGAACTGGAGTGATGGAATTCAAAGCCCAGGAAAGCTGTTGGAAATTGCTTGTGCTAGTTTGTTTTTAACTTTAAGTAGGGCTCAATTCTCTTAAGCTTGTGTAAGCTCTGAATAGATCTGTTGGGCTTTGGAAAGCGCACAGCAATTTTTCCTGATATTCTTTGCATATAGTGAAGCATTGGAAACATTTCATTTTCTCTGTGAAAGTGGTAACATGCTGCATTTCAATTTAATGTCTTGCCTTTAGAACACAGGCAAATTGGCTTGCAATTATTTCGGTAATCGGACAATTTAGTGTTTTAAGCATGTTGATGGAAGTGTTTCAAATCGCAACATGTGTCTGCTAAGATACAAATTTGTTCTAAGGAAGGTTGTCCTGATTGCATTCTACATTTAGAGATATATTTTGTTCCCTAAGCTTAAAATTCCCATTGCAATCTCTGGTATGAAGTATATTGATAATAATCTTATTTTTAGTTTTGAGGGAAATTTTTCTTTCTAGCTTTGTTCATTATCCAATCCTTTTCCCTAGCTAAGAATCCTGACAGCATTCAGGAAGTTCTTAGAGATTTGGCTCTTCTCCCAGATTTTGGAGTAGAGCAGAAGGTTGAATCCCTGTTGGATGGATTTTCCTAGGTCATATGTTGTTGTTGTGATTCAGCGTCAGCCTGTGGTTTCGGTAGCTGAGTCTGATGATTCTGAAGAGGAGGAGGGGGGGTTTGGAGAGCCTTTGGTGTCAGAGGAAGGTTCTGATGCACTGCAGAACTCTCAGCCAGGCCCCTCCTGTCTTGTTCCTCCTCAGACTCAGCTGTGTGAGCATGAGGGATTGGAAGAAGATGATCCACAGCTGGCTCTGTTCAGGGACGCTAGGAGCAGGAGGCAATCTAGCAGAGCAGAACAGAGGAAAGCAATGAGGCAACTCGGGAGAAGGCAATGAGAAGCCACGCCTTGGGACTGCTGATAAAAGGGGAATGTGTGGGAGGTGCTGGTTGCTGAAGGCAACTGTTTGAAGACCTTCTGCTAGAGTCCTGGTCTGTTATTCTTGTTTAACTCTTGTTTAACCTTTTGGTTTAAGTCTTGTTTGAACTTTTCGTTTAACTTTTTTTTGAACTCTTTGTAATAAATTTGGTTGGGTTTTTTACAGCCTGTTGATTATAAAAAGGGGTTGTCCCTGTCATTCAAACCGGGCTGGTCATAGGCTGGAACAGAACAGTTGTTCTGGGGCTGTCCGTGATTCTTTTTCATGGTTTGAATGGTTTGTACTTTTAATTGTAACCTCCCCAGAGTCATTGGGGGTAGAGCATCTTATACATTGTAAATAAAATAAAATGCAGCTATTTTCTAGGCCTGCCCTGCTCTCCAAATGTCTTGGGTCTGTAGGTTATAGAAATCCTAACTAGGGCAGCCAATTCATCAGATAGGGAAGCCTTTACAGACTATGTACAGGCACTGGAGAGAGTGGACAGAGCTTGTGCGTTGATTTCCATGTCTTCATATTTGACATAATAAGCAGTTGCCTCATACAGTAGAATCTGTGTGATTGAGTTCCCCTTTGCTCCATGTTACAAGTGTTCCAGCTACCCTTAAAGTTGGGAAGAGCTCCTCTAAATTTCCTTGCAGCTACAGATTGTAAAGGAAGAATAACACTGCTGAGCAAGCTGTCTTTCAAGAAAGTTGGTGATTTATTACTGATCTTCATGCAGGGGAGGACTTGAGAAGTTTCAAAGAATTCTAGGATTTCCAGAACTGCTTGAACAAGACTGCTAGATATCACAGCCCTCAGAAAACTATGCTCAATTGTTAAAGAGGTCTCTTCATTTCTTCCTTCCATCCATCACCCTTTTTTAAATAAACCTAATTGGTTCTTTTTGGCACAGCTCCTATTTTGTGTTCAAGGCCCATCCATCAGTCCTTGAGCTGGTGGAAAAGTAAGCTGACACAACATTTGTTAACCCTGATTGCCAAGGTCTATTCTGACCCAAGAAGAAAGTCAACAACTGGTGCTTTCCATACAATTTCAATGTGAGATATGTTAAGGAACTGGAATTGGTGGATTTTCCTAATGTATCCCCCCACCCTTCCACCAAGCAATGTCTATGTCTAAAAATGACCATCAGTTATTCTCTTAACATGGAGCGGTGAATCCAACTAATTTAGCTATTTGTCAAGTTGCTCAGCTGATCATCACAGACTTGGATGTACTCTATTCCTGTGACCTCTCAGTTCGGCTATTTCTGAACATTGATAGATAACTTCACTTGCTTCAGTGAAAGGGCTGATTTATTTTCTATTTTGTGACAACTCTGAACAGTTTTATAGGTGAGATTTATCTGAATGAAAACAATAGCTGCTGCTGCTGCTTTTGGTTTGTTCAGTGTAGGTTGTGACTGCATGTTGTGTTTGTTAATGATCAGCTGAGATTTATTCTTGCCATCTTGCTGTAGGACTCTGAAATCTTAGAGGCAGACTTCACTTCTTAAGGAACTGAAACTTAGCGTAATAGCATAGACTTATATACCACTCACAGTACACTCTCTGAGCAGTTTACAAATGTCAGCATATTGTCTTCAATAATCTGCATCCTCCTTTAAACAACCTCAGAAGGCTGGAAGGCTGAATCAACTTTGAGCTGGTCAGGTTCGAACTGCTGGCTATGGCCAAAGTTAGGCTGCAATACTGCATTCTAACCACTATGCCACCACAGCTCCATACCTGTAAATGTATTGGCAAAAGCTTTTAGCTTGTCCACATTCTCATAAAATCATCATCTCAAATGGAATTGTATCAACCATTTGCACTGAAAGGAAAGACTTTTATAATTTTCCCTCTTTGATCACTTAATGAGTAAGAAGCCATTACCAGATGTGAATGAGAAGGTCAGAGACAATTCTGCTACAAAAGCTATTTGTTCATAAATTGCTTCTATTAAATGGAAGTGTAATTTTACTCTGTATTTAGTATGTATGTGAGGTTATCTAATGTTAAATTAAAGAATCGCTTTTGTTTCTTTTGACCTTGTTGAATATTCTTAGAAAATGGGGCATGCTAAAGAAAATGAGGTTCAAAAGACATTTTTTTGAGATTTTATGTACTGTACATGTTTGCCTATTGTGATTGTGATGATTGTGCTAATTATTTAGTAATTATTATATAATTACTGTATTGGTAATGGAATTTCTGATGTTGCACTGAAATATACATAACATTTAAGACTGATAATAAGTGAACCAGTTTTTAGTGGGCCTCTGCATCCTTGCTGGTTGATAAGAATATTGGACTTGGTAGTTTTGGTTGGATCCAACAGTTAGAATGACACCACAGTGAGGTTGTGTTTTCAGTCAGTTTTAGCAACATACTTGGAAATACTATTTTGAAGAACACAGGCAAAGATTTTGCATTATTTACTTATTCTAAGAGATTCTAAGTATTTCCATTTTGTGAATCTGCAACATATGTACTGAAGTACATTCAGTTCTTGCTGTCCTCACTATATTATAATTACTTAAGCCATTTTCTGATATTGAAACAGATATTTAAATTGTAAAAGTAAAAAAAAACCAAACTGGAATATTTTACATATTCTTAGTTTTCCCTGTGCAATGGTGTTATGATACAAGTTACTTGCCTCAAAGGCTCCTCCAAATTGAGATTATGGATATAGACCAAAGTGCAGTAATATGAACTGTCACTAGTTGTCACTCATTTACCATTGAAAAAGAATATCTGTGGGAAAGAAAGCAAAGCAGCTGCTCTTATCTGCAATGAGAGCAATAACTACAAAGAAAACCTTTGCCTTTGCAGCGTGTTTTAAGGTGAGGTTCAGAAACATCTTGTTGCCACTGCCTCAACTCTGGGGTTTACTTGGATGTGCACGTAAACATTAAATACAAACATAAAGATCCCAGAGGTTCAGTATTCTTCTTAAGATATAAAGAACATAAAAAGAACGGTTGCTGGAATTGGGAATGTCTAGCGGTGGCTCAGTGGGTTAGGACGCTGAGCTTGTCGATCAGAAGGTCGGCAGTTTGGCGGGTCAAATCCCGAGTGCCGCGTAGCAGAGTGAGCGCCTGTTACTCGTCCCAGCTTCTGCCAACCTAGCAGTTCGAAAGCACGTAAAAATGCAAGTAGAAAAATAGGGACCACTCTGGTGGGAAGGTAACAGCGTTCTGTGCGCCTCTGGCGTCTACTCATGCCGGCCACATGACCACGGAGACGTCCTTGGACAAGCGCTGGCCCTTTACCTTTACCTTTAGTTTAATGAAGAGAAGGACGAGGGGTGACATGATAGCAGTGTTCCAATATCTCAGAGGCTGCCACAAAGAAGAGGGAGTCAAGCTACTCTCCAAACCACCTGAAGGCAGGGCAAGAAGCAATGGATGGAAACTAACCAAGGAGAGAAGCAACTAGAACTAAGGAGAAATTTCCTGACAGTTAGAACAATTAATCAGTGGAGCAACCTGCCTCCAGAAGTTGTGAATGCTCCAATAATGGACGTTTTTAAGAAGAGACTGGACAGCCATTTGTCTGAAATGGTATAGGGTTTCCTGCCTAAGCAGGGGGTTGGACTAGAAGACCTCCAAGGTTCCTCCCAACTCTGTTATTCTGTTCTACTCTATATTTGGTCTGGGTAGGAAAGTACTTGAGATGGTTATTAGACAGTGGAAAACTGAGAGAGCAAACATGGCATGGTATATGTTAAACCACAGGTCTGCACCCCGCGGCTCTGGAGCCGCATGCGGCTCTTTCAGCCGTCTCCTGCGGCTCCCTGTCCTCTGCCATGTACAGTCGGGAAAAAAAAGTGGGACTAAAAAAGTTCAACCAATCAATTCAAATATGCAGGGTAAGTGCATATCTCGCCTTGCTCCACTCTTCAGTCAAACCCTGTTCTGCGCATGCACGCATGTACGCGCATGTGCACACATTTTTTACGGCTCCCAGTTTTTCCTTTTGTGAGGGAACCAGTTCCGAGTGGCTCTTTCACTGTTTCAGTTTGCTGACCCCTGTGTTAAACGGAGAAGGCCAGACAGAGCCATATGGTGGGGGACTATAAGGGTGATTCTGCTTGAGTGGGTTTGCAGGCAAACCCAACTCAGCAAATATGTTTGGAAATGAATTCTGTTAAGACACGGGTGTCAAACTTGCCACGTGTCGCACCATATCGCGACTCTTTTTCCGTTGCCAGCAATGGGGTGGGCGTGGCTTCGGTATGATGAAACTGGCCTTCGGGCCGGCAGTTTGACACCCCTGTGTTAAGATACTGCAAATATGAAAGGATGCTGATCAAATAATGATGTTCTGATAATGGTAGTTGTTGCTTGTGTAAGGCTAACACTCCAGCAAGTCACCATATCAGGCTTTTTAAAAAATCCTTAAAAGACATCAAAATCTTATGAAGTTAAAACCTTGATGAAGGCTTCTTTGAATGCTGATTTTGGGTTGTCTTATATTGCTTTCCTTTCAGCTGTTCCTGTTTTAGAGCATGCATGCCTAGGTACCTATGAGTTCTTTGTACAGCTATAATAAATGGCAGCTGCTTCCTCAGCACTTTGGGAAAAGGATAATCTATTATAGATTACAGCTGTACATTTAAACTAGTTACCCTCATTACTTTTCTTAAAATTTAAGGTGGACAGTGTAGGATAACCTAGGATTTCTTTGCAGGATTAAGCCTTCCATTCAGCTGGATGCTGTGCATTCAATTCAGTGGGGAATTTTTTGAACATATTTAGCAACTTAATAAGTAGATATTAACCACCCCATCCGAAATGTTGCCTAGGTCCTACAACTTAGCCTAGAGATAACTGAAATTGTTATGGTGAATTTCCCTGGAAAAAAAATTATCTCTAGTTAAGGGAACTAACTTGAACTTGAAAGTTAGCCTTGATGTTTGATGCTTGCTGAGTGTGTGTAAAGCATCTGATTGTCTGACATAGCATCGGTTGGGCAGTGTTTACCATCGGTGTTACATATTTTTGGAATGTTTTATTAGTAAAGCACTATACATTAATCACTTGAGCCAAAAAGATGTATAAAGGAAGGAAAAATGAAGAAATGATTAAGAGGATGAAAATTAGCTAGTGATTTGCATTGAGGGGAAGGGGGAACTCACTGACCCTTGTCATCTGACCAATGCCAGAGGCAAAAGTGACTCTTTGCTTCTGTAGATGCAAGAATGGAGAATATTGATAAGCTATGTTAGACAGTTGTTGGGACAGGGAAACTTATATGAGATCACAGGGACAAATGTGATGTTGTAGCTGGTAGGCCTGGGCAGTACTTTAGATCCAAAGCCAAATAGGTGCTTTGGAGGATATGGCGGTGGGGGGGGGGGAAGAGATGTGTAAATTTTTGCATACATAATACAGGTAGTGCTCGACTTACGACCACAATCGAGACCAAAATTTCTGTTGCTAAGTGAGACATTTGACAAATGAGGTTTGCCCATTTTACAATTTTTCTTGCCACTGTTGTTAATTGTCAACTCTACAATGAGCATGGCTGCAGCCATTTCTCCCCACCCCGCACCCCCATTCTTGGTTGCCACATAGAATTGAGGGAGGGGTGTTGCCCAGGTGCTTTGTTAGTCAAAATAATCTTTTGTCCTGTGGAAACCAAGGTCATCTACTGTTCCTGCGACCAGGGTCTGGGCGTTGCATAAAAAAGCCCGCCAAATGAAAATATTGGGGAACATAGTTGCTTGCATAATTTTGTGGGTGGGACATTATACTTTGTAACTGGGTAATTGTTACTTGTGTATTCAGACTTGGTTTCACTTTTGACTGTGCCAATACTTTGTAACTAATAAACATGTTCTTTGAGGAATTTTCAAGCCTCGGAGTTCTGCTTTATTAGTCTCTCTCTGTCAGAACCATGACACGAATCACTGCAGGTGTTAAGTTAGCAACACAGCTGTTAAGTGAATCTTAACATTGACTTTACTTGTCAGATGGTCACAAAAGGTGATTACATGACCCTGGGACACTGCAACTGTCATAAATATGCATCAGTTGCCAAGTGTCCAAACTTTTTATCACGTGACTATGGGGATGCTGCAATGGTCGTAAGTCTGAAAAAAAGGTCATAAGGCCTTTATTAGTTTGTGATTTAATGATCAATTGCCTGTGAGAATGTGATGTTCTTGATGAAATTAACTAGTCAGATCCTTAAAAGTATTCTTTTATATTATATCTGTTGTATACACGTTTTGGTCTGTTGTGGATTTCCTGGCTTTAAGTGGCTCTTGCTCATATGGTACAGCCATCATATTGGTATGTAGGTGTATATTTCTACAGCTAGGTATTTATTAAAATCTAGCTGAAAATCAACAAGAATAAGGTTTTTTTTCTGCTTTTTTATGGTTGGTTTTATGTTAAAAATATATGCTTTTTTGTTCATAAATCTGTCATGCTTGTTTGTTATTGCTGCTGTTGTTTACTTTTGCTGATGGCAGGTTTTACCGCTGAAGCAGAAGGGTTTTTTCCCCCAGGATCAGATAAAAGCAAAGTCCCAGTGGGAAATTAAAATTCTATAATTTTCTAAAATTACTTTTAAAAAGGAGAGAAACACAAACACCAAAATGGCTAGAGCAGTGGTAGGCAACCTCGGCTCTTTATGACTCATGGACTTCAACTCCCAGAATTCCTGAGTCAGCTGACTCAGGAATTCTGGGAGTTGAAGTCCATGAGTCATAAAAGAGCCGAGGTTGCCTACCCCTGGGCTAGAGCATCTAGCTCTTAATTGTCTTTAAATGCTCAGCATCTAATTGAATCATAATATTTTTCTTTTAAGAGTTGTTTCCATGTGGGATTTTAAATTTCAAATACTGTAGTAGTCATTGTTCTGAGAGTGCATTATTTCCCTATGAATGTTGTTTGTAGCAATATTTCCTGGGACTGATGTTAGTATCAATTCTCTTTTGCTGGTAACTATCGAGGTACTTAGTATTGAATTCTTGCCAACTAACATTGAAAGATAAACCTCTAATCTACACGTGTCTTTTGCTTTGGAAGAAAAAGAGCAATAATATCTGTTTAGCATCTAAAATGTGATCATGTGCAATGGCATATTTAATTACAGTATGCCAACAACTTGTTTTACTTATGAGGATAAGACAATTGTCTTAAAAATTACTAATACCTGCTTGCCAAGAAGACCATCTGATACAATTGACAAAAATGGCAGTATTGATAAACATAGTCATACTAAGGAATAATAATTATTTTTGGCTTTGTTGTAATTTTGAAACCTACTAATTATGGTTTAGTGTGGTGTGAACCTAGCCATAAATAAAAATGCAAATTAACTCAGCTATTATAATGTCCTAAGTGTTATAAACTATAGAGGCAGATGGACTTGGAAGTGGGGGGCAAAAGCACACTATATCAGTGGCGTAGCGTGGGGGGTGCAGGGGGGCCCGGCCGCACCGGGCGCAACATCTGGGGGGCGTGCTCGCACTCGCAGCTCTCTGCCCCTGCCTGGCTCACTCACTCTCACTGCAGTGCTGGCTGTGCGAATCCGATCCAAGCCGCCGGGTCGCCGCCCACTGTGGAGGGTGTGTGTTGCCAGGCATACGGTGCGGTGCGGAGAGAGAGCGAGGGACTATCTGGCGGAGGGACAGTGCAGCGGCCGCCCAGCGGGTTAGGGGGCGCAAATTACTTGCCTTGCCCCGGGTGCTGACAACCCACGCTACGCCACTGCACTATATGAATCTTAAAGTGACATTATGATTGCTTTACCCATGTGACTTAGTTTCCTGTCATCTTGGTAACATGTAAAAGTTAGTCATCATTTGGTAATAATGGTACTTCCCAGGCTAGCCTTTCCCAGTTTGGTGGCCTCCATTTGACTCGAAACAAAATTAGGGAATATTTGGATTTTTGGATGCTGCTGAATTATAAAACTCAGCAGCTAAAATGAGCATGACCAATGATGAGAGAAGCTAGGAGTTCAGCAATATCTGGGAAAGCAGATCTTCTATCTACCACCTAGAAGAAGTGAAAAGTAGTTGAACTCCAAATTAGAGAAGATTGATTGATTCTATGTCATTAAGTCAGTATTACCTCTGAATGAACAGTTATATAAACCTTCCAGAGGATGATCTACTTTTAACCAGTTCCATCATATTTTCTGGTAGTATAGATCATATAGTATAAATTGCCATTGTGACTATAGTAAAATCCATCCACTTTGCTGATGGCTATCCCTTTCCTTCTACCTTTCCCAATCCCAAATATGCTTTTTCACAAGGCAACTGGATTTTCTTGTTTTTCTTTGAAGACAGCATCTTAGGTGACAGAACCAACCTCAGCCCAGACCACATATGTGCCATGCTGGACCTCTGCCTGACCACTGTTGTTGTTAGCTGCGAAGTCGTGTCCGACCCATCATGACCCTATGGACAACATTCCTCCAGGCCTTCCTGTCCTCTACCATCTTCTGGAGTCCATTTAAGTTCACACCTACTGCTTCAGTGACTCCATCCAGCCACCTCATTCTCTGTCGTCCCGTTCTATTGCCCTCAACCTTTCCCAGCATTAGGCTCTTCTCCAGTGAGTCCTTCCTTCTCATTAGGTGGCCAAAGTATTTGTGATCCCATGACTCTAGGATTTTGTAAGTACAAGGACCAGGCAAAAATCACTATGTTCAGTGCCACTGTAACTTTGAATTAAATGAATGATTTTAAACTGAGGACTACCAGCATGCCTTTTTCATTATCATAATAATGTCATTAACAAAGCACGGGCTATTCATGTCTCTTTCTCCAGTTTTAAAACCATACTTATGTTCTTTCAATCAGTCCCTCTCAATATATTTGAGGGAACAGGGGGAGCTGGGATTACCTGATTTTAAATTGTATTTTGTTGCCTGCTATTTGGTTTGGAGGAAAAAATGGCTGTTGTTAAGAAATATGAAACCCATGAGATTAGAAGATCATGGTCTAAGGTTTGGATGGTTGCTTATGGGATGATAAAGTAAATGTAGATTTTGTTGTTATTAGTTAGTTGTGAAGTCGTGTCTGACCCATTGCGACCTCATGGACAACGTTCCTCCAGGCCTTCCTGTCCTCTACCATCTTCTGGAGTCCATTTAGGCTCACGCCTACTGCTTCAGTGACTCCATCCAGCCACCTCATTCTCTGTTGTACCCTTCTTCTCTTGCCCTCAACCTTTCCCAGCATTAGGCACTAGTCCTTCCTTCTCACTAGGTGGCCAATGTATTTTTTTTTTTAATCCCATTTATATCCCGCCCTTCTCTGAAGACTCAGGGCGGCTTACAATCTAAGAAGCACAAATCAATGTGCTTAGCAATAGCCTTCATTCTATGTATACGCCTGCTCATTAGGGCTTTCGCCCCCCCAAGTGGCATTTTTACAAAGTCAGCTTATTGCCCCCAACAATCTGGGTCCTCATTTTACCTACCTCGGAAGGAGGTTGTTCCTCAGTGCTCCAGGATCTTTTAAAAATATAGTTCAATGGTTCTGAGATCACATCTGCCAGTTCCTTCATAACTTTGGGGTGTAGTCCATCTGGTCCTGGTGACTTGAACTCATCTGGGGTGGACAGGTGCTCACTTACCATTTTCTTGCTTATCTTAACTTGTGTTTCTAATCTGGTTTTTACAGTACTGTTTTTGATAGGTTGGACTGTTTTTTCCCTTAGTGTAAATACGGATGCAAAAACCGAGTTCAGTAGTTCTGCTTTCTCCCTGTTGCTTGTCACCTTCTTGCCACTTTCTCCCACTAATGGACCAATCCTCAACTTTCCTTAATTTTTTTCTTGTTTTTTACATGTTGAAAGCAGCTTTTTTTTGTTATTTTTGACTTTTGTTGCAAATCTTAGTTTATTTTGAGCCTTAGCTTTCCTCACTTCATCTTTGCAGGCTCGGGCTATTTGCTGATATTCTGTCTTAGTTATGTGCCCCTCTTTCCATTTTTTATACTTGTCCTTTTTGTCTTTCAATTTATCAGAGTTCTTTATGCAGCCATGCTGGTTTATAAGTACAAATATGTACAAACCAGGCTATACCCCAAAATACTTCTGTTGGTTTCAGCCCAAGAAACATTTTTACAGAAAAGACACAGTGGGCAAAGGCAAATGGTTAACATTTTAAGATTTACTAGTATAGAAAAAAATGAAGAGCTCAGGATATTATCAATAAATAATTGACTGCAGAGGGATTTCGTTTTCAGTGTTCTCATTTTCAGTTAAGAGAAAGATTTGTTGTTGTTGTTAGTTGCCCCAGGCCTTCTTGTCCTCTACTATCTTCTGGAGTCCATTTAGGCTCACGCCTACTGCTTTAGTGACTCCATCCACCTCATTCTCTGTCATCCCCTTCTTTTCTTGCCCTCAACCTTTCCCAGCATTAGGCTCTTCTCCAGTGAGTCCTTCCTTCTCATTAGGTGGCCAAAGTAATTGAGTTTCAAAGGAAAGATTTAATATAGATTAAAAAAAGGACCAGGAATAAAATGTGATAAAATGGAATTTAAAAATTAATTGTGTAGAAATGATGAACATGTGAATTGCTAAAATGCATAAACTTTTGTTGAGATTTCAAACGGAAGAGCAGGTTAAAGAATGTAAACAAAATGGGCCAAGAATTTTGGTTATAATATTCAGTTGGATCAATGGGAAAGAATATGGTTAAAATGTTTAAAATTCATATTGTCTTATGATATGAAAGAGTACTTTTTAAAAATTATGTACCATTTGCATATGATACCAGAGAAGTTGTTTAAGATGTAAAATGGTACCTCTAATCATCCTTGGAAATATGAAAAACATGAAGGGACATTTTATCATGCATTGTGTACTTGTGAAAAGACAAAAAGACATTAGACACAAATACTATATACATGATGAGGCAGAGTGTTTTAAAAAATAGAATTCAGATGAATTTGGAACTTTTCTCATTAAGATTTATGGACAGTGAACTAGAAAAGGCTCATGGATGTCTGGTTCTATGTACAATAACTGCAGTGAGGTTATTATATACACAAAAGTGGAAGACCACAGAAGCACCCATAATGGAGGAATGGATCGTGAAGAGGGCTGAGTTTGCAGAAATTGCTAAATTAACTTGTTAGATGGAAATTTAGATGGAACTACTTTTATAAAAGTCTGGAAACCCTTCATGGACTTTTCACTGAAAATTGATAAAAATGAACTGTGACTAGGGGATTTAGTGGTTGAAAAATTTTGTTTATGGGAAGAAGGGAAACATGATATGTAATTTGGGAAGGTGGAGTTGTTAATTACTATGCTGCTGAAAAGAAGAGTGGAAGTAGCTTTGGATACCTTTTTCATTCTTTTTTGTTCTATTTCACCTTTTCTTTTGCTCCTTTATATGTTCTTTCTTTTCCTACTTTCTTTTTTATTTCTGTAATTTATGAAAGCTATGTAATTTCTTATAATAAAAATCATAATAAGGAATATATTTGACGGTATACATAAGAAAAAAATATACAATCCTTGCTGATCTAGAGACAGCCACTTTCTCCAAATTACATCTAGATTGTGTTGTCTTCTGGTTTCACATGAGAAAAATGAGATGTTCTGGGATTCCCATTTTCCTAAGAATTTTCCACAGTCTGACATAGTCACCATCATTAAAGGCATTTCCATAGTCAATGAAGCATATATTGACTATTTATAAAACTAACTGGAACATCTGACATTTCTATTTCCATGTAGAGAAGTTATCTGCATTAAATGATCCTAATAATTATTTTGCTACCATGTGAAATTAAGGTTATTTGATAATTCGCGTACTCAAAGTCGTCTTTTTTGGTTTTGATATATAGGCTGACATCTTCCAACCTGTTGGCAACTGCATCACTGTCTAGATTTGCTAACATACTTTAATTAGATACTTCACTGTTTCAGCTTTTGTTGATTGCCATATTTCTATAGAAATTCCATCAATTCGTATAGTGTTCCAACCCCATGACTGGAATGTAGATCTAACTTATAGTACTAAAATTCTTGGAATGGAGAATATTTTCTAAAGCAGAGGTCCTCAACCTTTTGGGCACCAGGGTCCAGTTACTTGGAGAGAGGTTTTTCTATTTCCTAGTCTTTGGCAGTCTTTTTTTACATTCATCCATAATTTTTTTTTATTCCGTTCTACAATCCCTCTGTTGCCTCTCAGTGAGGTTCAGGACTTCAAAGCAATTCCTTATGTTCCCAAAAATAGTGAGTATATGCTCGAGATCATATTGTGAAAAAAGGTTGATTTTCTTCTTCCATTTTAGTTTGACTTTGAACTCACATATGTGCAGTTACAGAGGAATTACATAATTACAAAGTTAACAGGGACTTTGAGGGTCTTCTAGTACAACCCCCTGCTCAAGCAGGAGACCCTATAACATTCTGGACAAATGGCTGTTCCATCTCCCTAAAAACCTCTAGTCATGGAAGAGCAAATACTCCTCTTTGTGAATCCTCCATAGCAGACAGTGCTTGCATGTAGTCACTCATCCAGACAGAAATCTAAACTTTTCCAGCCCCTCAGACAACCCATACTATGTTTTTGCTGTTGTAACTGAGTCTTTCCACCTCTCTGTACCAATAATACAGTCAATTTCATTTTGGTGCACTCTGTCTGAGGATACACAAATTACTTATTTTTCTTGAAGAATCTGTTAGCAATGAAGAAATTACTGGATTGGCAGGAACTGATAAGTCATTCTCACAGGGTTTCCCCCCCCCCCCCCCCGTTTCCTGGGCCATACAGTCTAACCAAGTTTTCTTCCTTATGGTTTCTAACCTTGGCATTCCAGTCTCCAACTATGCCTACCTATGCTAAGGCGACTGAAAAACTTTCATGCCTCGGTGACCCTGCTGATGTATATATTTTTGGGGTCTACTGCGCTACACTAAGGCAGCATTATGGGACCTGTGTGTGTGTGTATGTCTGTGCATTTGTCTCCATGCATGGACACACCACCCACAAAATAAATTTGGAGATTAAAAATACATAGAAAAACGAAAGTGCACTCATTTTGAAAATATCACAGTGTTAGTATCAGATGTATCTCCCTGGGATTGACATCTGTGGCCATGACTTAAAAGACTGTCTCCTCTGAAGACAGCTTTCTCTAATTATGAGGACATTTTATAATGTCCTCTAATAATGAGAAGAAGAGATGTGAGCTAGCTGTGCATTGTATAATAATTCTGAATAAAATATTCTACACACTTTGCTTGTTTGCATTTGAGAATTTGGTATCAGTCTGCTGTGTAACTATTCATCTCTCTTAAATTTGTTTTCCCTTCCCCTGTTGCATTAAGCAAGCACACATTCTTAAATAATGTATATTTTTAACAAATACACATTCCTATAAAAAGCCATGCATTTCAACATTTACCCTCAGGAATTAACAATTGATTGATCGTGTCTCATAATTGTATTTCTAACCATCTGAAGGCACAATACATTATTTGGAATCTACGATCAGAGTTATTTAGAGTAACTGCGTTTTAAATCACCAGGCCTTTGGGGTTTGTGTTGATTAAGAGAAGAATGCCAGCTGTCTCAGGTACACTAGGTGTCAAGAAGAGATTAATTAATATTTTGAATAAATATGTAATTTTCAGAGTGCAGGCTTGCGGCTTTGGTTAAATAAATGTTAAAAGCTATTGCCAACATTTTTGACAAGCAACCAACAAGGAAAAATATTTTTTTTGTTCCTGAAGTACTTCAGAATCACATAGTTGGAATAAACACATCACCATCAGCTTTTAACCTGCTTGCTTGTGTTTCCAACCCCCACCCTGAATGGTTCTTGTATGAGGAACCCTGCTTTATGAATGAATCAGGTTTAAAGAATCATCACTCTTAGTTCAGAAAAATAATGAATAACAGAAGTCTTCTAGTCCAGGGGTATCAAACTGCCAGCCCATGGGCCAGATGCGTCATCTGGTAGCCACGCCCACCCCATAGCTGGCAATGGCGAAAAGGCTCCGATATGTTACGCGACATCACGTCTGTTTTAGTCCAACCCCCTGCATGAAACCCTATACCAGGGGTCTTCAAACTTGGCCCTTTTATGATTTGTGGACTTCAACTCCCAGAATTCCTCAGCCAGAGTGCCTGGCTGAAGAATTACGGGAGCTGAAGTCCAAAAGTCATAAAAGGGCCAAGTTTGAAGACCCCTGCCTTTTACCATTCCAGGCAAATGATTGTCCACTCTCTTCTTAAAAACTTCCAATGTTGGAGCACCCACAACGTCTGGAGGCAAGTTGTTCTGCTGATTAATTATTCTCACTGTCAGGAAATTTCTCCTTAGTTCCAGGTTGATTTTGCTTACCATACATGCAACAGTTCAGAATTATTACATGCAGTCCTTGACGTATGACAACAATTGGGTTCAGAATTTCCATTGCTAAACAAGGTGGTGAATTGCACATGATTTTACAACCTTTTTTTGCTATGGTTGTTAAGTGAATCACTACAGTTGTTAAGTGAATTACACGGTCATTAAGCAAATCTGACTTCCCCCATTGATTTTGCTTGTCAGAAGCTGGCTGGGAAGGTTGCCAATGGCAATCACATGGCCCCGGGATACTGCAATCATTATAAATGCATGTTGGTTGCCAAGAGCCCAAATTTGGATCACGGGAATACTGCAAGGGTTTGGAAGTGTGAGGACTGGTCACTTTTTTTCAGCGTTGTTATAACTTTGAACAGTTGCTAAACAAATGGCTTAACTACCACAAAGGGTTGTTAGTTTTGTTATTGACATATCATAAGAATGGGGCGGGTCCTGAGGTTGAAAGTGAAAATTAGTGTATGTGCAATGTGATGCAGTGGGAAGACGGTCCACAGAAAGTTAAGAACTGGAAAACCAAGTAATGCAAGCCTACATTTCCAAGGTTATTTGCAGTTGATAACCATGTTTTTAATGTTTATGGTTTTAATAGTTTTAATATGGTGGGGGGTTTTTTGTACTACTTTAATTCATGATTGGGAACTGCCCAGAATTTGATGTAAGATAGGCGCAGCTGTATAAGTATAAATAAACAAAGGTAAAAATAGATGTTGAAATTAGAACTGGGATGCATCAGATCCTCAAGCTAGATGGATTTTGTTTCTGCTTCTCTACCCTCTGCAAGATTTCCATCTCCTGAGCCTAATCCAGACAGACCAGGTCCTGAGAAACATTGGAAAAGGCCAAGGTTATAGACAATGTCTAGGATTTATTTTTATTTTTTTAAAAAAACACCAAATCAACTCTGAATTGTTGCTAATTAAGTACGTGGAGTTATGATTGACTTGAGGGAATTTTTACTTTTATCTTTCCTACCATTAAACTGATGGATCTTCTGTGTTAATCTTTTCCTTCCCCCTTTCCCCGTTATTCCTTCCATTAGGCTCCTTGGCTTAATTCATGTGGAAAAGTGCAAAGGTGACCAGAAATGCTACATTTTGGGGAGAGGAAAAGATATATTAAATCAAAATAAGCCGAAGAGTATGTCAGTGAAATTGAGTATCACTGGGAGATAATTTCTCTGTTGGTAGATAAAATCTATCATAAATCCTCCATGCTCTTATATCATTTTGGGGAAGTTGAGCCTGTGGCAACATTCTTATTATGGTTGGATTTATTTCTATTACCCTAAATGACAGGTTGCATTTTTATTAAGTTTAATCTCATAAATAGGAGGATTCCCAGGATGATGTTGCCTATTTGATAGTACTTGGCAAACATTAGAATCTCCTTTTCCCTGTTATTCTAGCCAAGCTTAACTCTTGGAGCTTCATGGTTGGTGTCTAGTAATTTTCTTGGCAACAACTTGAAGTAGTTTGCTGTTGTCTTCTTCAGGACTTTTTCTGATATCCAGCCTATAAGCCATCCAGGATCTATATAAACAAGACACTTCAACCCAAAAAACCACACTGAAGATATAACCTAGTTTGGTAATGAAATATCTGGGAGCCAAGCATCAAGCTTGGAGGAGAAATCTTTGTCTAAATCTACAACCTGAGCTACAAATATCCTTTACAATTTTTAATCCAACCTAGTCTACAGCCCTGGTATTTCCCAGTCTAATTATAATCTGGTCTGATCCTGCTTTAGCTTTTCAAGATCAGCTAGGTAGTGTCCAGTAACTGGGCTTTACAATCTATGGATATCAGTATTGGTTCAAATTTCTATAAGAATTTTCATCAATGAGTCATGACTGGTTTTGTTAATAGTATATTATTTGTTTATTTACTGCTAAGCTTGTAAGCCGCCCTGAGTCTTCGGAGAAGGGCGGGATATAAATGGAATTAAAATAAAATAAAATAAAATAAATTTGTGGAGTCCTTGATGTTCTCTGAGTTTGGTTGTTTGCTGGCAGATGTTTCATTACTCAACTAGAGAGCCAGTTTAGTTTAGTGGTTAACACACTAGGCTAGAAAGTGGGAGACCATGAATTCAGGTCCTGTCTTAGCCATGAAAATCAGCTGGGTGATTTTGGGCCAGTCATTCTCAGCCTAACCCGACTTATGGCTGGTTGTTGTAGGGAAAATAAGAGGAGGAAGGTGTATTGGATACCTTTGCTGCCTTCAGTTATTTGTGAAAATAATAAAGGCAGTACACATGCACACACACACACACACACACACTTACACTGTTGTTTGAAAAGTTAGGCAGGCAAAGCTTGCCTAATGCATTGGTTTTATGTTTGCTCTACTGTATCAATTTTAGCCTCATTTCTTTTAACTTCGACAGATCCCACCCATTTCTGGATGCTTTCTATTGCTTTTAGTTTATAGTTTGGTTGTTATTGCTCTTATAGCATTTATTGTTTAGTCTATAAGACTGTAATTATAGCCAGTTTAGTGATTAAGACATCTTCCTAGAAACTAGGAGAATGTGAGCTCAAATTCTGCCTTAGGCACAAAGCCAGCTAGGGGATCTTAGGTACTTTGTCTCAACCCTAGGAAACAGCCAATGGCAAACAACATCTGAAAAATCTTCCCACTGTGTCGTCTTCTTCCTCTTCTTCTTCTTCTTCTTCTTCTTCTTCTTCTTCTTCTTCTTCTTCTTCTTCTTCTTCTTCTTCTTCTTCTTCTCCTCCTCCTCCTCCTCCTCCTCCTCCTCCTCCTCCTCCTCCTCCTCCTCCTCCATCATCTATCATGTATCATGTTCCTCAAATAACCAGGCCTATGCCATTGAGGTCTTTATAGGTAATAACCAACATCTTGAATTGTACCTGGAAGGCAATTGCTAGCCAACACATTAATGATGACACATGGGTATAATGATGAATGTTCATTACTTTATGCACTGCTACAAGTTGCTCCTTCAGTAAGATCTAGGGCAGCATTGCAACAGTCTACTCATGGATGGCCAGGGCGTAACTGTTTGAAGGGTCTCCAGTTGAGGAAAGGGTGCAACTGTGGTAAAGTTCACCTGTGCAAAGGCTCTCCTAGCCACAGGTGCTACCTGTTGATCAAGCAATAGCTGTGCTCATTAATCTCAGATGGAAAGGTCAAGGGTCAAGAAGGATAAATCTGTCCAAGATCAACATGGAATTGTTCCCAATCCAAGTGTGAAGCCCCGTGGGCTCGACATTGACAGAAAGGGGGAGGGAGATGATGATACTGGGGAGGAGACCAGCGATGATGCTGAACGGCTGAGAAGTTCCACAGCTCGGCCGCGAGACAGCTGTTTGGCATGGGAAGGCCCCAGGGAGGAGAACAGTGGCAAAGACATCCACCAGGAGGAAGCCAGCAGGGAGGCATTAGAGAGGGGGCCAGCAGAGGCTGGCACCAAGGACAATGCCAGGGGAGGCCCTACCTGAACTGTGGACAAAGGCGGAGCCGCTGAACAGCTGAGCAGCCGCGCGTCCGACAAGCAGCTGATCGGCGCAGGAGTGTTACCCGGCAGTGTGAACTGAACAGTCGAACAGGGGCCTGTATCGCTGTTCTTAACATTAGCCACCGGATGCTGGCTAGGTGGGTAGCAGGGTGGAGCTGGTGGGAAGACTGTATGTAAGGCACTGGGAGGAAATCGCTCCCAGCGCTAACTTTGCTTGCTGTGTTTAAACGCTGGTCAGACCGTTCCGATTTTTGCCAGCCACCTTGATGTCTACCACTTGTTTTCTCTCAATCTTTCAAGATTGAACTGGATTTATTCTCCACCTCCAGACCCAAGCAACCTCCAGTCATTGGGCCACTATATTGATAGCTTCATTTGTGCAGCTAATAGTAACTTTTTATGCAGATGTATTATTCCATGGTTGACAAAAATATAGAACTATTTTTGCTATCCATTTTTACTAGCATTTCACTGTCTTCCATATTAGTTAGATTTAGTAGTTCTCATTTGGATCTCAGAACATCGGATATTAGCAATTGTCAAAGAACTAAGGCTTTTCTTTAAGAAGTCCCCATTATTGCTTATCTATGTTTACTAGAATAAAGATGCTGAAGTGGAGCAAAAGTAGCAGAACCCTGAGCGACTCTCAAATGTTATATGTTTCTATATGTGCATTTTATATACTACCTTTTCACTTTCTATCCATGTATTGCCTTTTCACTCTGTATCCATAAGGAGATTAAGTTCCACATTCTGCCTTCTCTGCAGCTTCTAGCTGCAATATCATTAAAGGAAAATCCTCTTCATGCTGTGCATTCAGCCATGAACTGACAAGTGTGTTGATGGTTATGAGCCAGTTCTTGCACCTCAGAAAAAAAGTGCAACTAAATGCAATTCTCTTTATATAGAAAGAGGCTTACATACAGATATTTATTGTTACACTTAAGGTCTGCTTCATCAGAGATGGAGATACCTACCAGTAATAAACAGTTCTTTTCATATACCATATAGGTGTCTGATTACTTTTGTTCTTTAACTCATTTGGATTCTGTTCCAACTGATGGTATTTCTGGCCATGTGAGAGATGATCAGTTCTGATTCAGAATGGAAGCCACAATTTATTCTAAAAACAGTAAAGCAAAACTAAGTGCCATCGGTATAACTGTGGATACTGCATTATGATTCCTTGGAAGATCTCTTCCAGAAGCTGAACACAGAGCTTAGATAGAAGTTGCCAAAAAAAAGAGTCCTGTGAGAGACACTGCAGGAACAGATGAACACACATTTTAGGGAAGATCAAGAAGAACAAGTGTCAAAAAAATTATCCTTAAGAATTGCTCTTTATTGATGGACTTTCGAAGAAGCATGACAGATTGAAGCTAGCTCCGCTTTCACACAAAAAGAGGAGCCAATGTATGGATTAGCTCCTCAATCCTCTTCTCTGGATCAAGGATCACTCACAAGTTTGCTCCATGCAGAATCAGCCTGAGAAATAATAGTAAAATAGCAGTCTCCATACTTCTGGGAACTGGGAGAAAAACAACTTGTCTATGTTGTGGTTTGAAGTCTTCAAGAGGATATTGGGTTTGCGCATTTCCTCTCTTAACTACGTTAGGAAGCTGGTTTATTTATTTATTTTATTTATTTTAATTCCATTTATATCCCGCCCTTCTCCGAAGACTCAGGGCGGCTTACAAACTTAGCAGTAGCCTTCATTCTTGTATATGCCTGCTTACTAGGGCTTTTTCACACACCCCCAAGCGGCATTATTACAAAGTCAGCTTAATTGCCCCCAACAATCTGGGTCCTCATTTTACCTACCTACCTTTTACCTTATTATTGATTTTTTTAGATATTAAAAACCTTCTAAAGGGCTAGCTTTATTATGCTGGAAGAACCTTCTTCTACCCCTGATGGAAGAAGTTTTATGTAAGTTTAAGGTTTAAAAAGAAAAGCTTTCATTTTTGGACTACAGTAAACCGGAGACTAGAATCTTCCTTTTAGAATGTCAAGGGGCTAGATAGACTTGAAAGAATATTTTCTGAGCGATGTTTAACATTTTACAAAAGAATATGTGGAGGTTTTGAAATTAAGAAATCATCCCATTTTTCGCTGATTGGGAAATAAACCAGTGATAAGAAGGGAGATCGACTAGAGGGAACCAGAGAGAGAACTAAAAAATACAATTAAAGTAGAAGAGAACCACTAATTTAATGGAGCAATACTATTTGAGTCTAGAAATTAAGGCTGTTCGGGAACAATGTACTCACAAATCAGTTACAAGATTGTCCGATACTATGACAGAGGATGTAGAAGAAGAACAGATTTTATTGGATAATACAGAGACTGATTTGAATGTGGATTTGGATTTTTTAACAAAATTACAAAATTGTAAAAAATATTACAAAAGTGCTGGAACCTAAGAGTGATATGAAAAAAGATGACACAATGAATTTACAAATGAAACCAGCCGATACCCCAATAATTAAAGGAGACATAAAAACAATACACCAAAAGAACGTCTTGGAAACCCTTCTTGTTTTGGATTTACAAAACAGACATTAAACTAAGGAAACTAGGGTGAGATTTCCTTTGGTTTATTTCTTAGAGAACGAACTGAACTGGATTACAAACTTGATTTATTAGATTACGATTAAAATCTAATATAAAACTATTTCTGGTAGCCCTTAATGGACTTTGCTGATTAGGAAAGAATGAATTTTTAGAATTTTTATTCTAATGTTACAGAAAATGTTAACTTTAATTATTTATACTTATCTGGAAAGGGTGTGTGTGTCACCCGTTATATATCTTTTTTCTTTTTTCTTTTCTTTTTTCTCTTTCCACTTCTTTTACTTCCTTTACTTTTATATTTTTCTTAGCTTGTATTAGTCTTTTATCTTTGTATTAGTAAACTCCAATGAAATTATTATTAAAAAGATAGTTAGTTTAGTTTAGTTTAGTTTTATTAAATTTTTATACCGCCCTTCTCCCGAAGGACTCAGGGCGGTGAACAGGGCATATAATAAAAATACAAAAATACAAAAGTTAAAATAGAATTAAATTAATGCCCAGAATAAAACAATAAAATATACAAATATTTAAAACCCAAATTAACTCCCCATCAGGCCAGGCCAGCTTGTTCAAATAGGTGGGTCTTTAACCCGCGCCGGAAGGAGCGGAGATCCGGTGCCATCCGGAGCTCAACCGGCAGCTGATTCCACAAAGCCGGGGCGCCCACAGAGAAGGCCCTCCCCCTGGGGGCCACCAGCTCTTTATTTTTACTTTATTGTGTAAGAAGGTAGTACCTCATTATAGCAGAAGGCAAGTACCTCATTACTGCAGCTTCTTGGCTACAAGGCTTACATTTACTTCTGTCATTACTTTCTTACTAATTCAAGCAAAGAAAACATAGCCTATAATTTATATGTAAATTATAATTTTGAGGTGTGTATTTTAAGGAACTGCCTCTGTTACTTTTACTCCCATTCAAGAGCTTATTTGAATTTTTGTTAAAGATTTTCATCCCATGGAACATACCTTTTCCTTTAAAAATTGTTTTTAACTTCATATGTTTAAAATCCCCAACTTAATTTTTTCTCCCCTTTCCTTCCTTTTATCTTCTGGCAATGTTGCTGCAACTCTCAATTACTGCTTCTCATAAATACAGTTCTGTATTCTGGCTGAGTCCTTGTAAATTGTAAAATTCCAAATACAGTAATGTATATTGAATGGACATTTGAAACAGCTATGAGTTCTGCATCAATGTAAGCATTAATAAATTTATCATAATGTAGGCTTCATAAAGTAGATTTAAGACACATTAAACAATATCTTGAGCTGAAAGGGGTGAATGGATAGGGGTATGGGTTCTTGGGGGAGAATGGGAGTGTGCCCAAATTGCATGAGGTCTGATATGTCACAGCTCAGCTCAAATTTAGAGGCATGCAAAATAAATAAATGGTGATATATACCATATAGCTATGGGTGAAACAAGGATGGTTTGCAAAATAGAAAGCTATGAAGAGCTATAAAGAATGGTGTTGGTGGTAAATTACTTTTAACTGTGTTTCATTTTCTTCTCTAGCTCATGCCTTTAATTTATTTGCTAGTATTTCTATCAAATAAATGCTATTTTTTTTAAAAAAAATATTTCTTACTCCTTTTCTAACTGCTGCACACGGTCACCTTGAAAGGTAATAAATAAATATGTATATTTGTCAACAAGGTCAGTGATCATTCACAACAATTTCTTATACCTTAATATGACAAAGCCAATTTCTTCACTAATTCCAGCAAAGAAAACATGGCCTATAACTTATATGCAAATAACAATTTAGATCATATGATAATATGACAAAGCCAATTAACACTATCTGGAACAGGAAATTATGATTTTCATTTGTGCCTCAATGGATATTTTCTCAGTAAGATTGAATTTTACACATTCACACTGAAGTTGCTTTGTGAAGGATTTAGGACTAAGGCTTTTGTTGGGCTACAAGCAAATTACTGATATTCATGAAATTTGTAGACTTTTCTAAGTAGTAAAATTAAGCTTAGGATTGTTCTATAGGAGAATTTTACTGCGTAAACTGGCTTAAAGTATATATTTTTTAATTTTTGTTTTGCTCTGAACACATATTATATAGTTTAGAAGTAACTGGAGATGAAAAATATAGACAAATACAATGGAAAAAAGAGAAAATAATATGTTTTAATCTTTCTCAAACATATATCTTAAATGACCTTAAATAAAATCCTTGAGGTAGCTTTCCCCAAACCAATTAATCTGGATATATTTGAATTTAAAATGGCTTCAGTTGTACTAATTTTTACTTTGACCCTCTGATTTATGAACCAGGCCAAATATTGCTCAGTGTTTTGTTATCCCCTCCATAAAGTATTTTTTTAAAACAATATACTGTGAAGATTAATACATGTTAGCAAAGTACTTGGAAGTTGCAGCATAGCAGTCATTAGTGCATATAAATGGATGGAACGGTCATCTCAGAACAGTAATCCAGAGTTTGCAAGGGGAAAATATCCTGGGCTTTCTTAATTATATGAGAAATAAATCTTGATACAAATTCATAACTATTTATTACTGGTGACTATTATTTATTGAGGGACGCAGTGGCTCAGTGGGTTAGGACGCTGAGCTTGTCGATCCAAAGGGCGGCAGTTTGGCGGGTCGAATCCCGAGTGCTGCGTACCAGAGTGAGCGCCTGTTACTCATCCCAGCTTCTGCCAACCTAGCAGTTCGAAAGCACGTAAAAATGCAAGTAGAAAAATAGGGACCACTACGGTGGGAAGGTAACAGTGTTCCGTGCGCCTTTGGCGTCTAGTCATGCCAGCCACATGACCACGGAGACATCCTTGGACAAGCGCTGGCTCTTCGGCTTTGAAACGGAGATGAGCACCAGCCCCTAGAGTTGGAAACGACTAGCACGCATATGCGGGGGAACCTTTACCTTTACCTTTTATTATTTATCTCCTAACACATTACATACAAATGAAAATTCTTCTTTCCAGAATTCACTTCCCTCCGTCCATTAATGAGAACTTGGCTGGCTGGGGAATTCTGAGAGTTTGAAGTCTACAAGTCTTAAAGTTGCTGAGATTGGACACCCCTTCTCTAGAGATACTCTCTCTTCCTATGGAATTCAGACAGATCTATCTATCTATCTATCTATCTATCTATCTATCTATCTATCTATCTATCTATCTATCTATTCTCTTATTTCCTGGAGATTTTCTTCACTTTGATTCAGTAGTCTTCCTCATCTTCAATCCCAGGGAAAGTTAGGTTTCTTCTGACTATAGTTCACTCCCACACAAGAGGTATCTGTAATCAGAATTGCTTAATCATTTTTTTTCTCCTGAAAACTAGTTCACCAAAATAATGCGGTTGGCTCTGATCTCCATTTTGTCTGCATCTTTCTTTCTCTCCCAATGCTATTTCTCCTTGGTCTTCTCCCATGTGATCTACTTCCTAACTTTTGTTCTCTTTGGCTCAAGGCAAAGCATTTTTTTCACAGAAAAGGAGGGGTGCTTTTGCTCTCCTGCTTGGTGGGGAGAAATTCCAAATAAACTAAAGCTGTTTTCTCTGTAGTCAAAAAGAAGTGGTTCTGGATAATCCCTGGTGCCTGGTGTGCATTCTTGCATTTGAACTCATGATGGATTCTCCTGCCTGTTTCTATATGTGCACTACTACTAATAATAATAAAGTTGGAAGGGACCTTGGAAGTCATCTAGTCCAACCCCCTGCTCAGGCAGGAAACTCTTTACCATTTCAGACAAATGGCTGTCCAGTCTCTTCTTAAAAACGTCCATTATTGGAGCATTCACAGCTTCTGGAGGCAGGTTGTTCCACTGATTAATTGTTCTAACTGTCAGAAAATTTCTCCTAAGTTCTAGGTTGCTTCTCATTATTGATAAGCCAAACCTACCCAGGTCTATACATTTAGGCAAGAAAAACCAAATGCACAGATACACTATAGGTAGAACCTTGCTCAATAGTAGTAACTGTGAGAGGAATCTTATAATCCTAGTGGACAATCATTTAAATATGAGCCAGCAGTGTGCTGCAGCTGCCAAAAAGCCAACACAGTTCTAGGCTGCATTAACAGAGGGATTGAATCAAGATTATATGAGGTGTTAATTATACTTTATAATGACTTGGTAAGGCCATTCTTGGAATAATGCATCCAGCTTTGGTCACCATGGTGTAAAAAAAGATGTTGAGACTCTAGAAAGAGTACAGAGAAGAGCAACAAAGACGATTAGGGGGATGGAGGCTAAAATGTATAAGGAACAGTTGCTGGAATTGGGTATGCCTAGTTTAATGAAGAGAAGAGTGAGGGGTGACATGATAGCAGTGTTCCAATATCTCAGGTGTTGCCACAAAGAGGAGGGAGTTGAGCTATTCTCCAAAGCACCTGAGGGCAGGACAAGAAGCAATGGATGAAAACTAACTAAAGAGAGAAGCAACCTAGAACTAAGGAGAAACTTCCTGACAATTAGAACAAGTAATCAGTGGAACAACCTGCCTCCAGAAGCTGTGAATGCTCCAAACTTGGAAGTTTTTAAGAAGAGACTGGACAGCCATTTGTCTGAAATAGTATAGGGGTTGGACTAGATGACCTCAAAGGTCACTTCCTTCTCTTCTCTTCTCTTCTCTTCTCTTCTCTTCTCTTCTCTTCTCTTCTCTTCTCTTCTCTTCTCTTCTCTTCTCTTCTCCTCTCCTCTCCTCTCCTCTCCTCTCCTCTCCTCTCCTCTCCTCTCCTCTCCTCTCCTCTCCCCTCCCCTCCCCTCCCCTCCCCTCCCCTCCCCTCCCCTCCCCTTCCCTTCCCTTCCCAGTTTGTGATTGGAAGCAGCTAGTATTTAATTCACTTACAAAAGGAGGAATTGGCATTTTTCCCCCTAAATATTTATATAAGCATTGTATAGTTAGACATTGGAAATCAATCCACTACTCAGTATACCTGACTTCTTCCTGAATAAAATTAAAAGTTGTTTGCTATGTCCTTTTGAAATCTATTTTTTAATGTCAGCAATTAATGACATTAATGTAGATGGCTACAGTGGTGGGATTCAGCCAGTTTGCACCAGGACTGGTAGCTAATTTTTTGTTGCCCAGGTCCAGAATGGACTTCCAGAAGCGGCATCCACACAGAGAACTGGTTGTCCACATATTTGAATCCCATCACTGGATGGCTACCTTGGAAACAAGAGGGTGCTAGGGAAAATCCCTAGATATAGCACTGCAAAGCTTGTGCTTCTTTTCTCTGTTTACAATTAATAAATCAACAACAACAACAACAACAACAACAACAACAACAACAACAATAATAATAATAATAATAATAATAATAATAATAATAATAATAATAATAATAATAATTTGGAAGGGACCTTGAAGGTCATCTAGTCCAACCCCCTGCTCCAGCAGGAAACCCTATGCCATTTCAGACAAATGGCTGGTCAGTGTCTTCTTAAAAATTTCCAGTGTTGGAGTATTCACCTCTTCTGGAGGCAGGTTGTTCCACTGGTTAATTGTTCTAACTGTCAGGAAGTTCCTCCTTAGTTCTAGGTTGCTTCTCTCCTTGACTAGTTTCCATCCGTTGCTTCTTGTCCTGCTTTCAGGTGCTTTGGAGAATAGCTTGACTCCCTCTTCTTTGTGGTAGCCCCTGAGATATTGGAACACTGCTATCATGTCACCCCTCACCCTTCTCTTCATTAAGCTACACATACCCAATTCCAGCAACCATTCCCTATATGTTTTAGCCTCCAGTCCCCCAATCATCTTTGTTGCTCTTCTCTGTACTCTTTCTAGAGTCTCGACATCTTTTTTACATAGTGGTGACCAAAACTGGATGCAGTATTCCAGGTGTGGCCTTACCAAGGCATTGTAAAGTGGTAATAGTACTTCACTTGATCTTGATTCTATCCCTCTGTTAATGCAGCCTAGCACTGTGTTGGCTTTTTTGGCAGCTGCAGCACACTGCTGGCTCATATTGAAGTGATTGTCCACTAGAACTCCGAGATCTCTCTCACAGTTACTACTATTGAGCAAGATACCACCTATACTATACCTGTGCATTTGATTTTTCCTGCCTAAATGTAGAACCTTACTTTTTTCACAATTGAATTTCATTTTGTTAGATAGTGCCCAGTGTTCGAGTCTGTCCAGATCCTCCTATATCATAAGCCTATCTCCTGGAGTATTGGCTATTCCTGCCAGCTTGGTGTCATCTGCAAATTTGATGAGTTCCCCATCTATCCCCTCATCCAAATCGTTGATGAAGATGTTGAAGAGCACTGGGCCCAGAACAGAGCCCCGGGGCACCCCACTACACACTTCCTTCCATGTAGATGCAGTTCCATTGAGGACCACATGCTGAGTATGGCCTGTCAGCCAGCTACGAATCCATCTGGTGGTGATACTATCTAACCCACATTTTTCTATCTTATCAAGTAGTAGGTTGTGATCTACTTTATCAAATGCCTTACTGAAGTCCAAGTAAATTATATCTACAGCATTCCTCTGGTCCACTAGTTTTGTCACTTGGTCAAAGAATGCAATAAGATTTGTTGGCTAATCCCCTAGTTCCCTTCTCTCCTTTTTGGGAGAGAAAGTTGTCTGCTAGGTTTGTCAGGAATCTGTTAGATCTTCCACTTGGTGCAGAATTTGTCTCCCAGTTGATATCAGGGTAATTAAAGTCCCCCATTACTATTGTGATGCGCTTCCTACATACCTTAGTTAACTGACTAGCAAAAAGTTCATCTATTTCCTCTGCTTGGTTGGGCGGCCTATAGTATACACCTATGGCAATGTCATTTTCCCCCCTTTTATATTGACCCAAATACATTCAAGTGTACAGTTTTCATCATTGCTGTGCTCTATTTCTGTAGAGATAAAGTTATTTCTTATATATAGAGCAACTCCACCTCCTCTTTTGTTTAGTCTATTTCTTTTAAATAATTTAAATCCCTCTGGCTGTGTGTTCCATTTGTGGGTTTTGTCCCACCATGTTTCTGTAATGGCAACAATATCATATCCGCCCTCATTTACCTGAATTTCTAGTTCACCCTGCTTACTGTTCATACTCTGCGCATTGGTGTACAGACATTTGAGTCCTTTATGACTGACCCTGTGTTTATTTGCTACATAACTTGTGTGGTGCCTAAGTTCCCCTATTTTCTTAGATTGCCGGGTACAGTGATGTTCTGTATCAATTAACTCACTGTCCCCGTTGTTTAGTTTAAATATTCCTTCAGAAAAGCTGTGAGTTAATTGCCAAGTAACTGATCTGTTTTTGACAAACCCATGTTGGCTTTTAGTGATAACTTTGTTTGCATCAAGGTGTTCACTGATTTGTTGTTTGATTATCTTTTCCAGAATCTTCCCAGGTATTGAGGTCAGGCTGATAGGTCTGTAGTTTCCCGGATCTATTTTTTCCCCTTTTTTGAATATGGGAACTACATCAGCTCTCTTCCAGTCCTCTGGTAGTTCCCCAGTGCTCCAGGATCTTTGAAAAATATAGTTCAGTGGTTCTGAGATCACGTCTACCAGTGATCAAAAAGCCAGTGGGCAACTGAGTTAAGGCTGACATTCATAAAGAAGGCTTTTGTATACAAAGAGGTCAAAAATGGGATCGGAAATGAAGTTACAATGAGAGAAAATGATGCTGTGCAGAAGTTAAAGGGAATATAAGGAAGGAGAGGGTCCAGATGTTTATCATATTAAATTGTATAATTCCTTTTAATCTGCAGTATTTGAAAATATCGCTTGGGAGTGCTGAAGATTGGAACTAACGTCAGAGATAGGAATTTGACTTATTTTAAATGCATGCTGCACGTCTGAGAAAAATCTGTTCTCTGAAGCTAATATTTGCATGGAAAAGAAATCGCCCATTGTTGTGTGCAAATGCCAGCTTCAAAGCCTGACTTTTCTCAGGTCCATGGCAGGAAAGGAAGGATTAGTTCATTGTTCCTTATCTGCTCTGATTCTATAAATATTTGTTTACTGTAGTCCAACTGTGATGCTTCTTCTATGTAGGAAAAAATATCTGTGTTTTTTTTCCAATTGGCATTGCATCAAATTTGGTTTGTTACTAGGGCAAAAAATTCTAAAGTTGTAGAAATGAATACAAGAATATTCAGACTGATGATCTGAAAACAGGGCTAAAACTAAAAACCCTGTTTTATTATGTTAATTTTTATTTCAGAGCAGTTGTTAAATTATGGGTAACCCTGATGCTGATTTTAAGAGTAGGCCTTAATTTTCAAATGTTTTACTCTAGCAGTATATGCAAAATGGAAAACCTGTTTCAACCTGGGAATAAAATTTGAAATGCTTTGACTGTTCCAGCCATAGGAAACAGTAGGAAGTCTCCATTTCACCTTTGCATTTTAGACGAGAAGGGTAATCATGGTTTTAAAAAAAATTGAGAAAGTGGTGGAAAAGAGATGTGCAGTAGACTTCAATCATTAGAAAACCCCTTTGGGCTCTCATCCGGGAGAACTTTAAATCAGAAAGGGGAGAGAAACAGAAACATAGGCTTAGCACATTCCTCTTGGCACATTAATGTGAATTCCTTCATTCCTTGAGTCCACAAAAAATATATGTACCCTTGTAATCTGTGCTGCTCTGAAGGCTTAGCTCTAAACTCAGCTCTAACAAGGCTGGTGAGTGGTCCTATTCTTATGGTTTTACTATAGGCTGGTTGAAGAGCAGCAATTGCAGAAAAAGTTTTGCTTTGCTGGCCTCATCAAAGGTTATTAACAAGCAGCAAAACCCATCATCAGTTGCTCCCCTTAAAATGGGGTTGGGTGGGGTGGAGTGGGACAAGCACAGACAGTTATCTGGGTTTTCAGGTTGCCAGAATGACAGCTTCCTGGTACTGTATGAGCTATTCTTTTGAGACAGTAGCCTTACCTTGTCTGTAAAGTCGGTGGGATGGATGCAGGGTGAATTGGAAGGAGTTTGCACTGAGAGAACTTCCTCCTGCTATAAGGTAAAGGTAAAGGTTCCCCCGCACATGCGTGCTAGTCATTTCCAACTCTAGGGGGCGGTGCTCATCTCCGTTTCAAAGCTGAAGAGCCAGTGCTTGTCCGAGGACGTCTCCGTGGTCATGTGGCCGGCATGACTAGACACCAAAGGCGCATGGAATGCTGTTACCTTCCCACCATAGTGGTCCCTATATTTCTACTTGCATTTTTACCTGCTTTCAAACTGCTAGGTTGGCAGAAGCTGGGACGAGTAACAGGTGCTCACTCTGTTACGCGGCACTCGGGATTCAACCCGCCAAACTGCCGACCTTCTGATCGACAAGCTCAGCATCCTAACCCACTGAACCACTGTGTCCCTCCTGCTATACCACTGTCCAATAAGTCTTCCAATTTATTCACTGTTCCAATTTATTATCCTCAACCAGGTAATAGGAGCTTAGCAGATGCCATCTCCTGATCACCTCATCACCAAGAGGAAGAAAAGATGTCAAAAGAACATTCATAGGTCAAGACATACATTGAGAGAGTATACTATTTTAAAATTGGAACACATAAGGATCAGCTTAGGTTACTTCGACAGGGAGCTGAAGATGAGATAAAACATACATTAAGAAGTCGCAACCTCTAAAGTGGCTCATGAATGTCTTTGTGTTTTTCTTAGCAGGATCTGAGGATGATTATTACATGTACAAAAATAGACAAAGATCCACAATGGAGAAAAGGCTGGTGAAGCTGTCGGAATTAGCAGAGATGGCAAAATTGAGTTGTTTGATTAGAAGAAGGATAGTAACTACATTTATTATAGGTAGTCCTTAATTAATGACCAGTTGTTTAGCAACAATTCAAATTAACGATGGCCTCAGAAAGGGTATTTTACACCTTGTAAAGCACTTCTGACCATCGCAAATGTTGCATCCTTCGCAATCCAAATGCCTGTTGTTGTTTTTTAAATAACCAAGATGAGGAAAGTTGAGAGATGTCAGATGGCTTGGATTTCAGTAAGGAAGATTTTAATGAAGTTAGGTGAAAAATGCAAACAGTTGGGTATGGTGTGTCAGGATGTGTTTTTCAAAAAAGGCAAGGTGGTGATTATGGTATTGCAGTCAGAGTCCCCATTGCTTTTGTACATGTATCAATGTTGCACAAGTGCACAAAGAAGTTTGGCTTTAGTTGTAAGGCCATAGTCCCCCCTTGTCCCCTACTGAGGAGAAGCATACTGTGGCTTGATACTCTAAAGGCTGAAGTGAGTTAAAGAGGGATGGGAAATTGTGAAAAATGAGATACTGAAAACAGACACAAACAATCCCCATGTGAAAATAAGAAACAATTTAAGGGATCTGTGTGAAAAAATAGCGAGCGGACTGATAAACTGAATAGCAGAAAGGAGACATATAGAAAATGGAAGTAGGTGCTGATAATGGGAAGGCTAAATAAAGTGAAGTTGATGGGGAATTCAAAATGTAATAAGAGGGCAGTTTTGGGAGTCTTATCCAAAATAAAAGAAGAATCAAGCAAGTTTGTTCATTATTCATAACGTTCATTTATTGTACAGGAAGAGAGATAAGCAATAACAAGGAAAAAATGAAGGTTTTTTTTTCAGTTTGTCCCCTCATAACAAAAAGAGAGAGAGAGAGAGAGAGAGAGAGAGAGAGAGAGAGAGAGAGAGAGAGAGAGAGAGAGAGAGAGAGAGAGAGAGAGAAATGAAATGTACAGCTAATTAAGATATAGTGAGTACTTTAAAGAAATTCCGTCTAATAACAGTTGGCATAATGGTTAAAACCCCAGGCAAGAAATCCAGAAATTGTCAATTTTAGTTCTGTCTTAGGCATGAAAGCCAACTGGGTGACTTTGGGCTAGTCACTCTTCTCAGCTCAAGGAAGAGGGCAAGAGTTAACATGACTTGAAGGCACTTCCTCTGTGTATATATACGGTATATAAGAACTTTAAACAAGTTAAGAATCCAAGTAGAAAAATAGGGACCACTCTGGCGGGAAGGTAACAGCGTTCCGTGAGCCTTTGGCATCTAGTCATGCCGGCCACATGACCATGGAGACATCCTCGGACAAGTGCTGGCTCTTCGGCTTTGAAACGGAGTTGAGCACCGGCCCCTAGAGTTGGAAATGACTAGCACGCATGTGCGGGGGAACCTTTACCTTTACCTTTAAGAATCCAAAGCCAGATTAATTGCATCTCAGAATATAGAAGGAGTTGTCAGATGTGATTTCAGAACAACTGACTACTGTATAAACTTTGGTAATTCCTGGAGAAAAGTAAACATATTCTCAATATTAAAAAAAACCCAAAGAAAATAAAACCAAAAAAAGAGCTCCTCGTGTAAGATTTCAAAAACTATGGATGATTTAATTCAACATCTGTAATAGGCAAGATACTGGAACAGATTATCAGCAGGATGACTGAGGACTTAAAAGAGAATGCTTCCATCATCAGAGGCCAATATAAGTTTCTTAGTAAGTATGTGGGTAAGTATGCTAGACAAGCTTTGTCTCTTTAAAACAGAGTGACTAGTTTGTTAGACCTAAGAAATGGTGTACGTCAGGGGTGTCAACCTCACAACATCATATGAAGTGTCATGATGTATCATGACTTTTTTTCCATTGTCGGCAATGGGGTGGGCATGGTTTTGCCATGATTCATATGGCCCGTGGGCCGGCAGTTTGACACTCCTGGTGTACATTGTAGTATACCATGATATCAATGAAACATTCGACACTATCTGCCACAATATCCTTATGGATTAGCTGGATGAATGGGGAGTACACAGGTAGTCCTTGTTTTACAACCCCAATCAGGATCAGAATTTCCATAGCTAAGCAAGGTGGTTTTTAAGTGAATCACTGCAGTTTTTAAGTGAATCATATGGTCACTAAGCAAATTTGGGTTCCCTCATTAACTTTGCTTGTTGGAAGCTGGCTGGGAAGATTGCAAATGGCAATTGCATGACCCTGGGATGCTGCAACCATCATAAATACATGCCGGTTGCCAAGTGCCCAAATTATTGTAATATGATCTTGAGGATGCTGCTACAGTCGTAAGTATGAGGACTAGTCATAAGTCACTTTTTCAGCACATACAAAAAGGGACATATCTCTTTCCAGCAGAAACTGAGAGCAAAACAAGGACCGGTGGCTTGACGCTAAATGGAAGTAGATTCAGTGTGATGGAGGAAAAGGCTGCTAAATAGTGAAACTGTCTGCTTAAAATAACGATGGACTCTCCTCACTCAACATTAAGAAAACCAAGATCATGGCATCCAGCCCTCTCAATTCCTGGCAAATAGATGGGGAAGAAATGGAGGTAGTGACAGATTTTATTTTCCTGGGCTCCAAGATCACCGCAGATGGGGACTGCAGCCAAGAAATTAAAAGACGCTCCTGGGGAGGAAAGCTATGGCAAATCTAGACAGTATACTAAAAAGCAGAGACATCACCCTGCCAACAAAAGTGAGTATAGTCAAGGCCATGGTTTTCCCAGTTGCAATGTATGTCTGTGAAAGTTGGACCATAAGAAAGGCTGAGCGCCAAAGAATTAAGGCCCTTGCACTATGGTGCTGGAGAAGACTCCTGCGAGTCCCTTGGAATGCAAGGCGATCAAACCGGTCAGTCCTAGAGGAGATCAACCCTGACTGCTCTTTAGAAGGCCAGATCCTGAAGCTAGAACTCAAATACTTTGGCCACCTAATGAGAAGGAAGGACTCACTGGAGAAGAGCCTAATGCTGGGAAAGATTGAGGGCAAGAGAAGAAGGGGGCGACAGAGAATGAGATGGCTGGATGGAGTCACTGAAGCAGTAGGCGTGAGCTTAACTGGACTCCAGAAGATGGTAGAGGACAGGAAGGCCTGGAGGAATGTTGTCCATGGGGTCACAATGGGTCAGACACGACTTCGCAGCTAACAGCAACAACAACTCACTGAAGGTGACTATTTGGATTCCTTCCTTGGGCAAGATGATTTGTAAAATCCCTTCCATTTCAGACATACAATGATTTTCAATAGAGAGATCAGAGTTTTTTTCTTTCTTTCCTTAAAAAAAGGCTTCCTTAGGCACTTGTCCAAACTTTACAATTGCATGAAAGACAGTTTGTCTCTCTTGTTTTTAGCCAGCATTTAAGATTTAGTTAGAGGAAGCCAACTTGTTAACCACAGGGACACATTTATGTGTTCCACTGCTATCGTGTTTGTTGTTTTGTATGCAGTAATTTTTTTAGAATATTTTTTAAGCCAAGTGCTACATTCTGAAAAGCTTTGATAAGAATATGACCCATGAGTTAGCAAAAGATAAACAGAATACAGTACTGCATGAATAAAAGCTCATCAAGCAATCTGTAACAGTGTATTTAGTTTTGATGTTTTAAAAGCACAGTCTGGAAGCCCCTCAGGGCACCAGAGGATGCACACTCCCACACAAACAGAATAATCCAGCCCCTTCTAAAACATAGAGGTTTTGCATCCTATATGCAGTGTAGAAACTCAGCATTAGCAACACATTGTGGGATTTTTTTGAAAGTTTAACATACTAGCCCAAACTAACTTTTATTAGCAGACTTTGCATTTACAAATTCAAAATTATAATGATACCTACCTGTAAAAGCCAACTTGTGTATATACATACAAACAGGTGTGTGTATCTGATTCCTTCCTTCCTTCCTTCCTTCCTTCCTTCCTTCCTTCCTTCCTTCCTTCCTTCCTTCCTTCCTTCCTTCCTTCCTTCCTCGCCCTGACTGTCTGTTAAAGAGGGTGCAACAATCTATCTGGTAGTTGGAGTAACTAGCTGAAGGGCTGTTAATTCAAAATTATTGATTTGGCAATGGGCTGCATTAAGTCTGAGGCCTTTTTCTGGCGACTTGATCACTGTTGGCTGCTTCAAGCATTTCATAATCACCTGGCTCTGTCTGAGAGCATATACCATGCTGCTAAAGACATCAGGATGATGCCTAAGCAAATGCCAACCTCAACAAGATTGAAAGACACTTCAATATTCTTCCCTTTGCTGACCCATATCCCTTTGCAGTGGATATAAAAAAACAAAGAATGGGATTTTAAGCTTGACACAGTCCTTTGCTATCTAGCTGTAGGTCTACCTTTGGTGATGATGAATTGTCTTCTGCTTCTTTTGGGTTGTGCAGTACAGGAACTGTTTTGATTCATGCAATGATATAGTTTCTTCTTCTGACCTCATTATCTGTTTCTGGGTTGCTAAGTCTGTGTTCTCAACCTCAGTAATTTTAAGATGTACAGGTAGTCCTCAACATACGACCACAATTGAGCCCAAAATTTCTGTTGCTAAGTGAAACATTTATTAAACGGGTTTCACCCCATTTTATCACCTTTCTTGCCGCAGTTGTTAAGTGAACCACTGTAGTTGTTAAGTTAGTAACATGGTTGTTAAGTGAATCTGGCTTCCTTCATTGACTTTGCTTGTCAGATGGTCATAAAAGGTGATCACGTGATTCTGGGGCACTGCAACTGTCATGAATACAAAACAGTTGCCAACCATCCAAATTTTGACCACGTGACAATGAAGATGCTACAATGGCCATAAGTGTGAAAAACGGTCATAAATTCCTTTTTTCTTTGCCACTGTAACTTTGAACCATCACTAAATTGTCTTCTGGGTGAGATTCAAGGTTTTGGTAATGGTTTTTAAGGCCCTACATGGCATGGGTCCGGAGTACCTCGGGGACCACCTGCTGCCGGCGTCAACTTCCCTCCGCCCTGTGCGTTCCAACAGAGAGGGCCTCCTCAGGGTGCCTCCAGTCAGAGAATGTCGGCTGGCGGCCCCCAGGGGGAGGGCCTTCTCTGTGGGCGCCCCGGCTTTATGGGAATCAGCTGCCGGTCGAGCTCCGGATGGCACCTGACCTTCACTCCTTCCGACGCGGTCTGAAGACCCATCTATTTGAACAAGCTGGCCTGGCCTGATGGGGATATGTTGGGGTTTTAATGGGGATATTTATATTGTTATCGATTGTTTTAGCTGGGCTACTATTTAATTCTTTTAATTTTTGTATCCTGTATTTTTATATGTGCCCTGTTCACCGCCCTGAGTCCTTCGGGAGAAGGGCGGTATATAAATATAATATAATATAATAAAACTAAATGAACTGTTGAAGACTACCTGTATTGCTGGCTGGAAAATTCTGGGAGTTGAACTCCACTCAGCTTAAGTGTGCCACAGTCGAGTATTTTATGCAGTTATCTTACATGCTGTGGTGTGTCCAGTCTTTGGAAAATAAAGAAGCCTCACAAGTGTACGAAATATGGTGCTGTCATGACCTGCTATACAAACATTCTTACAAATAATTCACCTTCAAGTACTGTATATCCAGTAACAACTGCTGTGATAGAAAGCTAAGTTTTCTTTTTTTTTAAAAAAAAAAAGGAACCTAATTTTAAACCTCAACAGAAAGATTCAGTGGCAGTGCTCAGAACACTCAAAATATTCTGACCATGAAATTAACAACTTGGTTTTTACCTGGAAACAAGCTTGAAACAAGAGTCTTTTTGTTTCATGCTCATACTGCTCAGGATTGCCTTCTTCATACAGAAAAGGGCTTTTTAGCTTTGGAGACTACAGTCGTGTTCCTCTATTGTTGTCACAGAATATAGGTTTTATAGACATTTTCATGAACTAAACTTCCATTTCTTATGCCTCAGAAAAGATTCCTAGAGAGAACCTATGCAGGCTTTCATGTGCAATGTGTTTTCTGCTGATCAGATAAAAATTGTTTTCTTGCTATGTAGCCTTGTGAGAGACTAACGGCCTGAACAGTTTCATCTTGTTTGATACATTTAATTTACCCACATCTGCATGGTGAGGACGTTTCAAGCATGGACAGAATCTATTGAAAATAGATAGCAGCCAAACTTTCTTGTGAAGATGGAAGACCAAGGAGGAAAAAACAAAAACAAAACCCTAATACTTCAGATACATGCATCTGGCTGTATTTCTAACAGAATTGATTGTAATCATATTGATCTTCTGTACAAATGCAAATTAAATCAATATATTAGCCTGTTGGTAAAAAAGAGAAAATAATGTTTTCTATAAAGCTTAAATATTTAGATACAGAACATAGAATAATAAATTTGGAAGGGATCTTGGAGGTCATCTAGTGCAACCCCCTGCTCAGGCAGGAAACCCTATACCATTTCAGACAAATGGTTATCCAGTCTCTTGTTAAAAACTTCCAGTGTTGGACCATTCGCAGCTTCTGGAGGCAGGTTGTTCCACTGATTAATTGTTCTAACTGCCAGGAAATTTCTTCTTAGTTCTCGGTTGCTTGAATTAGTTTTCATCTTGTACTGCCTTTGGGTGCTTTGGAGAATAGCTTGACTCCCTCTTCTTTGTGGCAGCCCCTCAGATATTGAAACACTGCTATCATATCACCCCTATTCCTTCTTTTCATTAAACTAGGCATACCCCATTCCAGCAACTGTTCTTTATATGTTTTAGCCTCCAGTTCCCTGATCATCAACCCTAACCCTAACCCTATACCATTTCAGACAAGTGGTTGTCCAATCTCTTCTTAAAAATTTTGGAGTATTCACAGCTTCTGGAGGCAAGTTGTTCCATTGCATAATTGTTCTAACTATCAAGAAGTTTCTCCCTAGTTCTAGGTTGCTTCTCTCCTTGATTAGTTTCCATCCATTGTTAGTATTATCACAATATAATATGACATTGATGAAGGTATATTTTTATGATTTATTTGACACTGGGCTGTAACTTAAAATATGTTGAAAGGAAAGATCTCTTTCACATTGCATATATGTCCTTAATTCTATTAATTAAAAACTTCACCTGGTGAAAAGTAGTCATGAAAGCTAGCTGGGTGACTCCAGGCTAATCACTCTCTCTTTCTCTCTCTCTCTCTCTCTCTCTCTCTCTCTCTCTCTCTCTCTCTCTCTCTCTCTCTCTCAGCACAACCCACTTCACAGGGTTGTTGCTATGGGGAAAATTGGAAGAGGAAGGAGTATTGTATTAGGTGTTTTCAACACCTTAGTTTTAAATACAATAGTAAAGGCAGGAAATAAATACCTAAATAAATAAATATGTATATTTCCCCCCCAAAAATGATAATGACATTTCGGTGCTGTTTCACTTATATGAATGGGTCATCATACCAAGATTACAAATCGTGCTTACTTGGTTACTTATTTATTTACTTATCCATCCATCCATCCATCCATCCATCCATCCATCCATCCATCCTTTATTATTTTTACAAATAACTTAAGGCGGCTAACATATCCAACACATCTTCCTCTTCCTATTTTCCCCATAACAACAACCCTGTGTGGTGGGTTGGGCTAAGAGAATGTAACTGACCTCAAGTCACCCAAGCTGGCTTTCATGGCTAAGGCTGGACTTGAACTCATGACCTTCCATTTTCTAGCCTGGTATCTTAACCACTAGACCAATCTGACTCTCTCTACACCTCAATTTGATATATTCCTCAGTTGGATATCTTTATAATCATGTATTAAGAGCCATGGGTAATAGAGTCTGAACAGTAAACTTCTATGACATGCTCATATATAGGTGTGTATAGTCTGAAAATATAGCCTAACGTGCCTAACACATTATATGAATGTTGATATAGAATTTTGATATAGTAAGCATTTATATTTAAGTTAAAAGCTAGTTCACTGTTTCAGTACTCTTTGCCCCTTGAAGACATAGGTTTATAGACTTTGAGTATATCTGTCTCAGTCTATTTTCATGGAGTAAGTGGTTTTATACCTACAGTTTTTCACTATCTGAGACTTCGTGCTGACATTTATGCTGCAATAATATTCTGCTGCAAGGCTGTTGTACTGCACTGTTTTCCCAACAGTAGCAGTTGCAAAATCATACATCCAAGCATCATTAAAGAGAAACGAGCAAAAAAGCTAGTTCAGGATGAGACCATTAGATTATCAATTCAGACACAACATTGTCCTCCTTCACAGTTAGCTTTGTCTGTGCTCTTTCATGTAGTGAAAGACTAAATATTATTGGCAATGGGATGTTGCAACAGTTACAAGAAGGAATGTTGTCCCCAAATGTTCTTAATCATAAATATGTCTTGGATAATATTTTTCCCTAGTGAAAAGACTAGGACTGAAGTATATTTAACCATATTTGTGATTATAAGTGATGACAAAGCACTGAGAATTTGTGAAAATTTCTTTGTAATAGATATTTGTTCCACTGATGTTTTTATGGTGAGTAGAATTTTTTTAAATTATACTGTGAGCAGAGAACACAATTGTCATATCAGAATGGTGAAAGAAAGTTTCTTTTATATATGTTGGTTTCTGTTTCCATTTCTACAATAAAACAATTTGTTTTACAGAAAAGGCATCTGAAAGTGTGGGGGGGGAAGCTTCCATTGCATTTAATTCATGTGAATCCCCTATAGTAGTGTTAGATTTATTATTGTTGGATTCTCATGCTGATAGAGTGTAAAGTCAGAACAAGGTTGCAGAAGACAAATAAATCAATGGGTGACACTGGAATTTATGGCCCACCACGGAAGACAGAATGGATGCTATGATTTATATATTTATTTACTTTAATAAATTTAAAAAAATAAAGTATGATGTTATTTATAGGGGGCTGGGGCAGTGAACAATGACAGTTCAATTTATTTTTGTCAGTGCTGTAGACGTGTCTTTCCATGGAAGAAGGTCCTGAGCAATGGGCTAAGGGTTTGTGAATACAAAATATCCACTAAATGGTCTGTCTGTCTGTGAAAATGATGTCCAGACATAGAAAAAGCAGAGTACAGGTTGGTAGTGCCAGATTGGCTCTTCTGTGAGTGCAAAGTCTGTGAAAGTCAATAATGTAGGCTCTTTTTCCAAGAGGAATAAGTTAAAATAAAATAAAAAATGATTTAGGAGTTCCTGCTTGCCTCTTTTCTTAGTACTGACTTGATAGCTATGCTTAACATAGGACTGCCCATTTGTGAGAAAAGGCTATTTCGGTGCAGCGTCCACTATGATAAGCTTTCATCTTTTACGCAGTGTTTCTCAAATGTAGTAACTTTAAGACAGGTGGATTTCAACATGAATTCTAACAAGCAGAGAAATTATCAAGTTTGAGAAACACTTCTTCACAGCAACTTTCAAAGTATACAAGTGGTTTACAAGGATTCCATGCCTGAAATACTGAGCCAGAGGAGGAAGGTGAAGTGAATTATTATGTATTAGCCTGCAGCTCAATCAGTTCTGACCTCTGACTTTAATTTTGTTTTTATTCCAGTTTGCAGATGACACTAAGCTGACAGGCACAGCCAACACCCCAGATGATGGGCTCAAGGTCCAGATGGATCTTGACAGACTTGGTTCCTATCTAAAAAAATGAAATTCAGTGTAGAGAAAAGTAAGGTTTTACATTTAGGCAAGAAAAGCCAAATGTACAGGTACAGATGAGGTGAAACCTGGCTCAAAAATAGTAACTGTGAGAAGGATCTTGGAGGCATAGTGGACAATCACTTAAACATGAGCCAGCAGTTGCCAAAAAAGGCAATGCAATCCTAGGTTGTATAAGCAGAGGCATAGAATCAAGATCCTGTGAAGTGTTAGCATCATTTTATAAAACCTTAGTAAGACCACACCTGGAATACTGAATCCAGTTTTGGTCACCACATTATAAAAAAAGATGTTGAGACTCTGGACAGGGTGCAGAGAAGTGGAACAAAGATGATTAAGGGTCTGGAGACAAACATATGAAGAACAGCTGCAAGAATTGGATATGGCTAGTGAAAAGAAGGACTAGGGGGTGACTTGACAACAATGTACCAATATTTGAGGGTCGGCCACTAAAAAGAGGGGGGGCGGTATCAATCTATTTTTCAAATCACCAGAAAGCAAGACAAGAAACAATTGATGGAAACTTATCAAGGAGAGAAGCAATCTAGAATTAAGAAGAAATTTCTTAACAGTGAGAACAATTAACCAGTGGAATGGCTTGCCTTCGGAGGTTGTGGGCGCTCCATCCCTGGAGGCTTTTAAGAAGAGACTGGACAGTCTGAAATGGCTTGAGCAGGGCTAGATAATCTCCAAGGTCCAACTCTGTTAATCTGTTTTGAAATTTGAGTTCTAAGAAGATTATTTCCTAAATGATTTGTTCAGTAATGTCAAGAAGAGCACCTATCCATTTATTTGATAAGTAAACCTTTTAAGATCACTAGAGTTTGATTGTGTACTGCAGGTACTGTTTTGCTATTGCTGGTTTTATTTTATGTATTTCTTTCTTTTTTACTGTGATAAACTTTTCATTGGTTTATTTTTATTTATTTATTTATTTATTTTTTTAATTAAATTTGTATACCGCCCTTCTCCCGAGGGACTCAGGGCGGTGAACAGGGCACATATAAATAGAAAATACAAAAATTAAAAAAGAATTAAATAATCGCCCAGATAAAACAATAACAATATAAAAACCCATTAAAAACCATAACATCCCCCATCAGGCCAGGCCAGCTTGTTCAAATAAATGGGTCTTCAGACCGCGTCGGAAGGAGCGAAGGTCCGGTGCCATCCGGAGCTCGACCGGCAGCTGGTTCCATGGTGTCATTGTCTCGTAATGTTACACTCATTTTGTAGACCATCAAGAGATTTAAGTTGCTGAGTAAGGATGCATATGCTGAAAAGGAAGTAAGCATATTAAATAATGCCTTCTGAAAACTGCTCAGTTCTGTTATCATTAGGGCCGCTCAGACTATTTTAACAATGTCTTGGAATTGTGCCAACTTGAACTCATTTTTGGAGCTTCCTTTTGGTTAAGTTGCTGCTTCTTCCATGTTCTCTCTCTCTCTCTCTCTCTCTCTCTCTCTCTCTCTCTCTCTCTCGTATTGAACTTTGTTGGTAAATCATTTAAGATAAGGGTATCTGTATTAGGATGCTGAGCTTGTCGATCGGAAGGCCGGCAGTTTGGCGGGTCAAATCCCGAGTATCGCATAACAGAGTGAGCGCCTGTTACTCGTCCCAGCTTCTGCCAACCTAGCAGTTCGAAAGCACGTCAAAATGCAAGTAGAAAAATAGGGACCACTACGGTGGGAAGGTAACAGCGTTCCGTGCACCTTTGGCGTCCAGTCATGCCGGCCACATGACCACGGAGACGTCCTCGGACAAGTGCTGGCTCTTCGGCTTTGAAACGGAGATGAGCACCGGCCCCTAGAGTCGGAAACGACTAGCACGCATGTGCGGGGGAACCTTTACCTTTACCTTTATGCATACTGATGATTAAAAAAAAAATTGTCAAATAAATAGACCATAACTGAAACTAGCTATTTAAACTAAAGATGGCAATTTGTCTTTGTTTTACATTAATGAAAGGAGAAAATCCCCTGCTGAGCTTCTCCTGTGTTTCTTTTCATAACTTGTTAGAGATATTTTTCCTTGGAGTGCCTTTTCAGGGAGATTATATACTGCAACACATGTAGAGACCTTACAATCCTCCAAATGCTAATACTAGCTCTGTTGACACAGCTCAGTGTTTAGCAGGGATGACATAACTCCAAGGCCTGGCTTTCATTCAGAAGATGCAACAGGGGAACTATAGTGTTAATTAGCAATCAAAAGAGCAGGATTGACACTGGCAGAATAAATGAGATTTTGGAAGGGGCTTCCTTTGTGGGTGGCTCAAGTGGAATAACAATGATTTGGGTTTCTTTGTTCCTTTATCTGTCTAATTTTTAAAGGGGTTCATAAGGTAGTAGATAACAACAGCTCGTAGTAAAAACTGCAGACACTGTAAAATAACAACAACATAATTAGACCAAACGAAGAATAGAAAAAAGAGGCAGGGCAACACAAAGTATTAAGTGGCCAATACATGTAAAAATAGTAGGCAAAAGATATAATAATAAGACCTGACAATGACTAAGGACAGGAAAGTTGAAGAAAAAGACAGAGGGGCTAATTCTGGCTGCATTAAGAACAAATGCATATATAAAGTCAGAATTGAGAAGACAGCAATAGACACCAAGTGCCTCCTTTGCAAAAAAGCTGAAAAAAGATTAGATCACCTAGTTAGCTACTGCAAGAAGATAGCACAAAGTGACTACAATAAACGGCAAGATAAAGTAGTAGCAACGGTACATTGGAATATCTGCAGGAAATACCATTTGCCTGCAACCTGGAACTGGTGGGCTGATTAAGTCGACAAAGGACCCAGATTGTTGGGGGCAATAAGCTGACTTTGTAATAATGCCGCTGGGGGGGGGCAAAAGTCCTAATATGCAGGCATATACATAGAATGAAGGCTATTGCTAAGCACATTGATTTGTGCTTTAAATTGTAAGCCGCCCTGAGTCTTCGGAGAAGGGCGGGATATAAATGGGATTTAAAAAAAAGTAATAGAAAATGAAGAAGCTGAAATGCTCTGGCATTTTAACAAACACCTGCCAAATAACTCACCAGACTTAACAATTGCCAATAAGAAAAACAAAAAAGTCTGGATCGTGAAGATTGCAAATAACAACATCTGCCTAGTAATGTTTCTGATTATTACCACGGTTTGTTGCACATTCAATCAAAACAGATGTTTAGACTGTATTTGGCAATTATATCCACCTAGTGAGTCCTTCCCAAGGACCTGGGATAAGCAGATGTTTGATGGTGTTAAAAGTATCAGTGCAGGATGTAAGCTGCTCCAAGCAAGTCTGCTTTTTGCAGTTGTCTGATGGTGAATTTGTCAGTGCTGATAGTGTTCAAGTGATGGTTCAGTTGCTTCGGGACTGCACCCAAGGAGCCTATTAATATTGGTACTACCTTTGCTTTCTCTTGCCACGGCCATTCTATTTCTATTATATTACTATTACTATGTTTATGATAAGGGACGCGGTGGCTCAGTGGGTTAGGATGCTGAGCTTGTCGATCAGAAAGTCGGCAGTTTGGTGGGTCGAATCCCGAGTGCCGCGTAACAGAGTGAGTGCCTGTTACTCGTCCTAGCTTCTGCCAACCTAGCAGTTCGAAAGCACGTAAAAATGCAAGTAGAAAAATAGGGACCACTACGGTGGGAAGGTAACAGCATTCCGTGCGTCTTTGGCGTCTAGTCATGCCGGCCACATGACCACGGAGACGTCCTCGGACAAGCGCTGGCTCTTCGGCTTTGAAACGGAGATGAGCACCGGCCCCTAGAGTCGGAAACGACTAGCATGCATGTGCGGGGGAACCTTTATGTTTATGATATTTTTAGTGTATGTATTTTAGAAGTGTTCCTTAAGCGTTTTATATAAATAATCTGTTCTGACTTGCATGTAAATTCTACTTCAGTACAGACTTAGGAACAGAGCTTGGTCTTAACCCAGGGATGCCTGTATATCCTTACTTTAAAGCAGGGGTCTTCAAAGTTGGCCCTTTTGTAACTTGTGGACTTCAACTCCCAGAATTCCTCAGCCAGCATGCCTGGCTGAGGAATTCTGAGAGTTGAAGTCCACAAGTCATAAAAGGGCCAAGTTTGAAGACCCCTGCTTTAAAGGTTGCAGATTTTCAATCAATTTGTTATGTGATAAGATCAAGATGTTAAAGGGTCAAGTCAGGTTTCTAAAACGTATCTAATTTCTTCCAGACTCTTAGTGGTATTTTGTTTTCAGAGCAGTTATGCAATAGGTTTGCAGGTGCAATATAACAGGGGTCTTCAAACTTGGCCCTTTTATGACTTGTGGACTTCAACTCCCAGAATTCCTCAGCCCAGGCACGCTGGCTGAGGAATTCTGGGAGTTGAAGTCCACAAGTCATAAAGGAGTCAAGTTTGAAGGCCCCTGCAATTTAACATTCTCAGGGGTATTCCAGTTGTGTGAGAGAGTAGAAAGATTACAGCTGAAAAAAGTGCTAGCATTTTCACACTCAAGACATCTTCATGTCTTTCCGTTCTTCTTTCTCTCTCACATCTTTATGAAAAACAAGTCCCGATGAACCCTGTACTGTAGAATACATTCTCAAATAGTTGCATGTACTATCTTATTATTATGTTAAAAACTTGTTGAAAAGCATTATGTCATTCTTCCTTTAGATGATAAATTTCACTTCAAAATTAAGTGCTGAAAACAATGCACAGGCACACATACAAAGCATTTCTTTTCAACTAGTGAAACAGCCTTGTCTTAGGGCGGCATATAAGTCCCATAAATAAATAAATAAATAAATAAATAAATAAATAAATAAATACATACATACATACATACATACATACATACATACATACATACATACTCACAGAACTGCTTTGGAAGCAATTTCCAGCTGTCTTCACATTTGTGCGTGTTCTTTGTATTTTTCCCAAAGAAGTGAAATGACTGTGTATCCGCATGAATGTATGGAGATAGTCAAAACGCCTGAAGGAACCTGGAGAATGAAATAGCTGCATTCACATTTTGGTGAAAACTGATCTTGTCTGTTCCATGCACCTCTTTCAAAGGACGTGCACAGCCACGCTATATAGTATAACGCTTTGTATTTTGCATATGGAAAACATTTGTGTCTCAAGACAAATTTCCTTATGCATTCTAATCTCTTCTATGATCCCTGCAGTTTTTTCTTTTCTTTACAGAGTGTTTCCAGAGACACTTGAACATGAATTTTGTTAATCTTTCTTCTAGGGATAGTCTTAGCGCTTACTCCTTTGAGTAAAGGAAAAAACAATGATCGTGTTTGTCTGATAGAAAAACTAAATTTCATGCTTCCCCAAGTTTATTCCCAGTAATGTGTTTCCTGCCTGCCTAGACTATGAATGTAAAGAAATGCCTAAGAGGCCAGCTTTCCCCACAAAAGGGATTGGATTAACATATATTCCTTTTCTTTAGAAAAAAATTGAATAGGCTATGGTTGGATAACTCTGCTAATTGTTCCTGCTTATATTTTCCTAAGTTGTTGCTAGTTTTATCTTTATACTTTCTGTGATTTGGAAGCCAATGTGAAAATTATTTTCTCTCTGTGTAACTTTGGATTAGCAATATAAGAAGTTTAGGAAAAGGAAAACGGGGTCTGGACTAGAGGTAATGAACAATATTGAAAAGACAGATCAAAAATATCAGTGGCTTGTCTAGGGAAACTGGAAGGGTACATTTGAAACGGATTAAACAACTTGTTGTGCCACCCACTGAACAAGTCAAGGGATCTGGAAAGCATTAAGTGTAATTACTTAATTAGATTTTAAGAGACTAAATCTTTCAGTCTGATCAGAATTATAACTGCAATGCCGCAGTGCTTTTTTTCTTAAAAAAAGGTGCCGGAACTCTCATCTTGTTAATCTTTTATTTATATATTTTTATTTATATATTTATTTATATAATTAAAAATATATATTCAATTCTTACCATGAATTTAATTTATTGTATTTAAGGCAAATGTTCATAGTAAATTCCAAAGTTTTGTCCAATTCTTGTCCGGCAAATCTTTGAGATTTGAGCCAAGTTTAATTCATAATTGCCTTTAGTTTTTTCATCTGTTTTTGGCTTAGATGAAGTAATGCATCTTTCAGGCATTCAGCAAATAAACTAGAATTTGTTGTGAGCATCTCCTTAAATACAAACAGCTCATAAGCTGGACCTATCTATATTAGCAACCACATTATTGATGGCTTGTACATACCATTTTAAAGATATGATCACATTGGTTCAAGTGAATGAGATGCTCCTATAACCCAAAATGCATGCTATTAATTCATCCCTGCCAAAATAGTTATTTTCATCAGACTTAGTTCATGATGAACTTAGAACACTAAGTTATGTTTTATCAAATTTATCATGAAGACAGCATAGTAGGCTGCCATAGGGGTGAAAAATTGTGGGATAGCTGCCCCATGTTTATATACTGCAGGTGGGTATAGTAAAGATGGAATATTATTTTTTTGTCTACTTGGAAAATGATGTGTTGCACTTTAATAGAGGAAACAACTTTTGCATATATAGTATGACATATATTGAGTTCCTTTTGGAAGGACTAGCAGTGGGAGATAATAGATGTCTAATACAAGTGCATATGTTGCCTTCAACATATATGTGTTTAATTGATGGAGTCATGTTACTGACAAGATAATGAATTGCAAAGAAATTGTTATTATGTATTAATTGTTATTAATACATAAATTAAACATTTTGTTTCTATTTCTTTACAACTGCTGATAAAAAATGCCCTGGCTATGTTCAAATTATACACACAAGAGAACAGGCTTAGGTGAGGGGGAAAGTGTTAGAATTCAACCTATTTATGAATATGAATGAATATGTCCATAATTGCCCAGTGTATTTTAACAATGATATAGAACTGTGCTATGAGGAGCTTAAAATTTACATTTCTTATTCTTGGGGAATTAATGACAGAAAGAAAATGGATTGAAAAAAGTAGATGTAAAAGTAACATTATATAAATATGAGAAAATATAGTTGCATATCCTTAAGTAATTTATGAAAAAGATGCTTAAGATTACCACTTCAGATAGACGTACAAAATCTGCAAGAATCCAGATAACCACTAAAATAGTAGCCATGAGACACAGTTCCTGCCTGAGGGAGGTGACCCCCAGCCCCTCCAGGCAACACAAGATGATGTGGTCAAACCAGGTTAAGTCAGTGCAGCAGTTCAGGGCCAATCCGTGCGAGGTGATGTGTCTCCCGCAATGCACACCGATGGCGCAGAGCTTGCAGTCGCCGAGCCAGACGCCAGTCTGGGCCTGTGGGAGGACACGGGCAGCAGGCAGGCTGAGGTGGCAGCAGGTGTTGCAGGCCAGGCGCTTCACGGTGGCCATGTAGGTGCAGAAGGCAAGGCGGTGGTGATGCAGGTCCAGCACCGGGTAGGCCACCAGCTGGCCCAGCCCATCGAAGGTCAGCCACCTGCCACACCCAGTGCCCACAACCACCCCACCAGCGCCGCATCCATGCTGCCACCTGCCCCGTGCATCCCTGCTGTGTAGAGCGGGCCCCGTGGCTCCCACAGCACCGTGACGTTGCCTTTCCCGTCTCACCAGGTATCTTCAGGACTACCGTTAAAAAGAGGTGGAGAGGGAAATCGTGTCTGCCAGGCCTCACCTCCCCATTGGGCCAAGGGTCTCGCAGAGGGCAGGGTGGACTTGACAAATGGAGTTATTTGAGGAGGGGATTTGTTTGCCATTGCGTTTTCTCATTCTGACTTGTGGTCAGCCTGGCTGACACAAGGTGAGCACGAGGCAGGCACACACATGTTTTAAATGCTTCAGTGCCAGGCTGTCCATGTTGCAGCATGGCATGGAGAGCCTGGCTGACACAGGTGAGCACAAGGCAGGAGTTCACATGGACTCTGCTTTTTCAGCAGGGCAGAATTAAGTGCTGCTCCCCACCTCCCGCTCCTGGTCCTCTCTTACTTACAACTAGGAGATGGTGTAGCTGGGCAGCAGGGAGGGGTGCAAAGTTCTTGCCAACTCTCCTTCATTGCAGACAACTTGCATGTGCAATGTTTGCTGGCTGGATCTTTTGGCATGCTCAGCAACAATTCCTATTGGCTTTCGAAAGCCAATAGAGGGAGTAGCACACCTTGTGCAAAAGTTGAAAAAATCCATCAAAAAAAGGTGCCGGAACTCCGTTCTGAGCGTTCTATGAGAAAAAAAGCCCTGCACAACGGTAATTAATGTGTGTTGTCCATGCAGTGAATTGCTGATGTATTGTTGTATGGCACAAAGTATTCAGTACAGGTAGTCCTTGACTTACAACCACAACTTAGCCCAAAATTTCAGTTGTTAAGCAAGACAGTTGTTAGGTGAATTTTGCCCCATTTTATAACCTTTCTTGCCACAGTTGTTAAGTGAATCACTGCAGTTGTTAAGTTAGTAACACGGTTGTTAAGTGAACATGGTTTCCCCCTTGACTTTGCTTGTCAGAATGTCACAAGAGATGATCACATGACCCTGGGACACTGTAACCATCAGAAATATGAGTCAGTTGCCAAGTGTCTGAATTTTGATCGTGTGATCGTGGAGATGCTGCAACATTCATAAGTGTGAAAAACAGTCATGTCACCTTTTTTTAGTGCCGTTGTAACTTCAAACAGTCACTAAACAAACTGTTGTAAGTTGAAGACTACCTGTATCCCCTCTGTGATGTTGGCCTATAATTGAGTAAGGAATCTGTTTAAGTGGCCAGACTAAAAGATTTGGTGTAACATGCCAGCCTGACTATGTGTTTTAAAACAAAATTCAATTGTGATGGGTTTGTTGTCATGTTTCTTGGTTTCCTTAGAGCAGGGGTCTTCAAACTTGGCCCTTTTATGACTTGTGGACTTCAACTCCCAGAATTCCTCAGCCAGGCACGCCTGGCTGAGGAATTCTGGGAGTTGAAGTCCACAAGTCATAAAAGGGCCAAGTTTGAAGACCCCTGCCTTAGAGCATGTATTATCAAGGAGAAATTCTCATCCTGAAGCTTAACCTTCCAAATCTAGTTTCTGTACTTGTGCCTTTTCTGCTTAGAAAGGGAATAATGCCACTAAATTAGCTGTCAGAAATTAACGGGGGGATGGAAGCATATTTCACATGTAGCGCAACCCCTTCAGAGGCCGCCAAAGCCCAGGCCCTCCTAGCCTCCCCTTCAGTTACGCTCAGCAGCCGCGCTCTCAAGGCATTGATAGGATGACCTTTTTAGCGGGAGCTGATGCAGAGTGAAGGGGTGACAAGCTCTCGTCATCAAAGGGGTTTACAGGGACAAAGATGACCAACTCGTAGCCACGGCAGTCAGTGTGTGACAATGTTTATCTACTCCCTGGCAGTCATGACAATAATAGTCAATGGCTTGCAGCAGCTGCTTGGAAAAATGGGGGGGGGAGAGGCCCTCCGGCTCCAGGCAGCAACGGAAAGCACGAGCAAAGATAGTCAGCGCTCCGCAGCAACACCTCGCCCCGCGAGGGCAGCTCCCCACAATGTCTACAGCTTGCACAGGTGATAATGATCAAAGTTCAGATGGCCACTGATCTCCAAAGCAGTAGTGACCAGCCTCTCCTCTCTTGTTGGCACTCGTAGTCCAAGGTCTCTCTATGCCAAATCTCCCACCCCCTTCCTTTCTAGTTAAAACCTAAATTTAAAACCCCAGCAAGCTTTCCCTCTTCTCACTCTCACTCTTCCCTTCACTCGGGATATCCCCCCGTGAAAGAAAGCAATAAAGCCTTTCTTTCTTTCTTTCTTTCTTTCTTTCTTTCTTTCTTTCTTTCTTCCTTCCTTCCTTCCTTCCTTCCTTCCTTCCTTCCTCCCTCCCTCCCTCCCTCCCTCCCTCCCTCCCTCCCTCTCTCTCTCTCTCTCTCTCTCCTTTCCTCTATTTCAGAGGAAAAGAATCACATAAAACCCCAAACTCCTCTTTGGCTTCACCTGGTCTCTCCCCAACAACCACAACCACCCCACCCCCCTTTCTCCTTCCCCTTTTCTATCCTTCTGCCCAGTGCTTTTTTTGTAAAAGAAAAAGGTGCCAGAACTCACACATGTCATACAACCTGTCTTGCCTACCCTACAAGGTTCCATCCAAAAAAATGTGCCGGATCTCCGTTCTGGGAGTTCTATGACAAAAAAAGTCCTGCTTCCACCCGATCCACGCCCGCCACACCCAAACTGGCAGCAGCTGTCCGAGCTTCCCACTTCCCTCTCTCCGTCCAGGCTCCCCCAAAGCCTTTCGGCCAGCCCTGCTACATACATACTGTATTAGGCATGCTGAATTTATCCTACCCAGTTCTGAAGCAGCGTTGTAAATCAATGTTTATAGAGATGATTTAAGCATCCAAGCAATTTATACATTTGAAAAAAAAGCAGTTACTCTTTTTAAATAACAGTTATTCTTCATTTTATTTAATACAATATATTCGCATGACTGAATATGTGCTCAGTTTTGCAATTTACAGTTATCCTTATCTTATCTGTCACTTGCATAACCCCTGCACCCTCCCCAACCCTCAATGTGCTTTCCTTGCATCCTTGTGCATCCCTGCACATCCCATCCCATCCTTCCCAATCCATGCCGCACCCCTGTGCATTCTCTGCAACCCTCTTCATGCCTGCATACAAACCTGCATGCCCCACACACCCTTTGTGACCTGCATAGTCCCTCTTGCAACCTCCTCACAATTCACACAACCTTCCTGACCCACCTGGCACCTCTTGTGCACCCTACACACCCTCCCTGACCTGTATGGTGCCTCTTGTGCATTCTCTTGCAACCCCCCCCCCACACACAGCCTCCCTTGATCCAGTGGCACTTCTTCCACCCCTCTGTACATCCTCCCCCTTGCTCCCCTACGTAGCAGAGTTTACTTACCTGCCTGCCACTTACAATGGCTGCCATTTTATCTGCTTGCCAGTCTGGGACTTCTTACTTCCTGCCAGTTTTTCCATCGACTTTCCTTGTAGGAAGGGAGCTTGAAAATTTGATCACAGGATCATGCCTGATTGGAGTAGCATGGCAGCCTAGCAACACTGAAGTGACCACCACTTTGCCAAATTTCACTTCCATGGGTGTCGTAGGTCCCTGATTTTGAATACATTCTGTAAGTTAGCCCATCTGAAATACACTGATTCAAAAATTGTGCTCTAGGATGGATTGTTGCAGCCAATTGAAGGTTACATACAGTCATGAGAGTTTTAATAGTCTATAAATATATCCGCTAGCTCAGAGGTCCCCAACCTTTTGGGCACCAGGGACCGGTTCTGTGGAGAAAGGTTTTTCTGCAGTCCAGAGAGTGCATGGTTTTGTGTGCTGCCTGCATCCCACGGATAGGACTTTGCTTGTTTATGCGGACCAGTTGCAGGCATGCCATGGCCCAGGGGCTTGTGTGGACTGGGGGTTGGGGACCCCTGTGCTAGCTAATAGCAAGACTTCTGTGGCTATGGAGAATACAAAAAACAGCATTGATTTCAGGTGTATGTGTAATGACAGCAGTTGTGAGGTAATCCTTAGTGTATGTGTGTGTGTTTTTACCAATGGGAGGAGGAGAATCATAGTTGCAGCTGTTGTATATCATTATTCTGGTTCCCAATTATCACAAACGGGTGGTCCCATTCTGTCCACACTAGCAATGGTGAATTGAAGCCCTTGTGGTACCAGGCTCAGCAGATGTAAGTGACCTTTAGTGGCATTAAAAAAATGGAGTCTGATCTGTATGAGAGGGAATGTTTGGCTGTCAACCTTTGTGGTCTAGTACAAGAAACGAGGTGAGGAAATGAGGACAATTTGCGCCAGTACAAGTTGGCATGTTGAATAACAGCTGTGAAAATATGCTGTCAACCATGTCCTTCTAAACTGCATCCCTAACAAATAAGGAGAAGGGCTATGTAACTGCTGGGTGGTAATAATAGTTGCTTCTCCAGGTGTCTATTTGCACATGATTCTTTCTGCTGACACAGTATTTCCTTGTAAAGCATGTTTTATAGATCCTTTCCCTGAAATCTCTTTTCTTTCCAGAAATAGGCATTCTGTGTCTAAATGGTGAAATGAAACTAAAAGGAAAGGAATTTTAAAACGAAGGTTCAGTGGCACAAACATGCTTGCATATGAATAATTTCTTGATCCACTTCTTGATTTTTTGCCAACTTTCTAGAGAATTATTGGTAATCATGAGCCATATAATCTCTTTTTATTTAGTTATAAAACTGTGGATTGCCTTTTCCATCCATTACTGAAGTACCTGGGAAATTACAAGCTTGATTTCCAAATAAGAATTATTATAAAAAAACCCAACTCAATTCAGATGGAATTCAAGTAAAGCTGTGTTCAAATTAGTGGCCCACAATAGTAATCTTGGGAAGTCCTTCCCATCCAGCCTGCTCAGAAGAGATAACAGTATATACAATGGGAGAAAATACTAAGTCCTTCTCCCTATTCCAAGCTTAATAAAAGGCATGGGAGAACAAGAGATGATGTCAGTGTTAAGCTTACTAATTTAAGTCCAAATGTCATTGAAAAACATCATGCAATTTTAGATGCTGAAAGACATCCTCATTATTTTAGATGCTGAAAGACATCCTCATTCATGTCAAATGATTAGTCTGTTTGGCCAATAGGCTCTGCAGGTGAAAGTTGCACATCCAAATATTCATTTATGTTGGTAAGGTAAGCAGAAACCTGTTTACGTAGTCAGATTTTTCCTGGTGAATTGGAGCAATTGTTTGTACCCCATTGGCAAAAAAACGAATAAAATAATTTGGTTTTGAGGTATTGAAGAATACAACAAAGTAACTGAAACCCAGTTTGGTGTAGTACCAGGTTAGAAACCAGGAGACTGTGAGCACCATGTGCTGTGTGACTTTGGGAAAGTCAGTCTTAGACCCAGGAAGGAGGCAAGGACAAACCACTTCCAAAAACTTGTCAAGAAACGTGCTAGGACTTTTCCAGGTAGTGTCTAGTAGTCAATACTGACTTAAAAGTATCACCCCCACCAAAAAAAACCCCAAAGCAAAACACACACACACACACATACACACACATATGTGCGCAGATGAGCAGAGGAAGGCTTTACTGTTCCAAAGCACAGGACCTAAACAGTTTTCATTTATAAATAAGAATAAATAAATAAATAAGCATAGATTCCAATTGCATATTGGAAAGTAAGAAGAGTTCAAAGTGAAATAAATTATCTAGTGACCTTAGAGGTGGTAGCTCCCATTAATTTAAGCAGCTGTCTGTTGGGGATGTTTCAATTCCCAAATTGAGCAGGAATTAGACCCAGTGGCCTAAAAAACTCTTCCACTTATATTATTGGCTATGTAAAGATGACCCTAAGGGACGCGGTGACTCAGTGGGTTAGGACGCTGAGCTTGTCGATCAGAAGGTCAGCAGTTTGGCGGGTCGAATCCCTAGTGCCGCGTAACAGAGTGAGCGCCTGTTACTCGTCCCAGCTTCTGCCATCCTAGCAGTTCGAAAGCACGTAAAAATGCAAGTAGAAAAATAGGGACCACTACGGTGGGAAGGTAACAGCGTTCCGTGCGCCTTTGGCGTCTAGTCATGCCAGCCACATGACCACGGAGACGTCCTCGGACAAGCGCTGGCTCTTCGGCTTTGAAACGGAGATGAGCACTGGCCCCTAGAGTCGGAAACGACTAGCACGCATGTGTGGGGGAACTAAAGATGACCCTAAAGCACTCTCTCGCCCAGTCATTGGTAACTAACTTGACAATTTGTGAGCAATCTCTATCTGTTCTCATTCTTGACACTATTTCTATGCCTTATTGAGGTGGCACATACATATTGGTAGCAAATAAACAAACATGTGAATTGAAGGGGCGAGTATATTTTAAGCAAAAAATTGAGAAAGCATATTAATAGGAGCTGGGATTATATAGTGATTTTTCTGCAAAATTCTTGAGGCAGGAAGCAATGTTGTTTTTATGGTCGGGCTTTGAAGAATAACGCTTCTAAAATTATGGATTTCTTTTTTAAAGAAAACCTTAAAATGGGAGAAAGCCCTTTCCATAAAGATAATCAGCTTCCTCTAACTGCTTGCAAAGCCAGCTCTTCTTTCACTCAGGGGACAGGGTCTCTGCAAGGAGTCAGACATGCTTCAAGTTATTGTTAGACTGATAGATTGGAAAGACCAGGATTGAACTGGAAAACAGTGATGTCCACACTGATGACTTAATGGAGAGGGAAAGGCATTTTCTTCCTCCTTTCCCCCTGAGCTATTAATCATAATTGTTAGAGCTGATAAATTAAGCAGTGTGGAAATACAATTGTGGTCTTTTATGAGCAGGTGAGAACCATTTTCTTTTGTTAGTATTGATTGGATTGTCATTAATTGCAATAATTTGCTTGTTAAAATGGTAATGAACTGTGGATTTTAAAGAGCTAAAATGCAAGAGAGGTTCTGAGTGGAATTGATTGTCTCTCAGACTGAGGTTGTGTTAGAGGAATGTTTCTGTGGGTCCATTTCAATATGGTTTCAGGCTTAGTTTGTTTTTGTTTTTTGGTATAAAAATAGTCCTTAAATTTTACATGGATGATATATATATTGAGGAGATATAAAAAGCATTCTTTTTCTAGGAACACGTAGCTAGCCTCCTGTAAAATAGGTTGCAGATTTGTATTTTTTTAAAAAGCTGTACTTGTTAATTCAAGATTTAATTGTATATTCTCTGGTCCTCTGACAAAATGAGATAGAGAATCTGGTATAACAGTCTCTGAGGCACATAAATTATATCAGAAAATAATTGATAACAGAGGATATGTGTGTGTGTGTGTGTGTGTGTGTGTGTGTAATTAAAAAACTTAATCATAAAGACTATAAGTTGACTCAGCCTTCCATCCTGTTCTGAACCAGCCCTCTTCTGGCCTTGTAGTAAGGCAAACCCCTATTCAGAAAGAAGAGACTGGAGAGCGTCCAAGGCTAAAAGGCATCTGCCAAGATTTAAAATTACGCAGTTAACAAAAACACAAGAGCTTGTCTTCTCAAGCGGAAAAGTTGCTTTCAGCAACCAGCCCCTCCCCAAACACTCCTTTTATAGAGAGCTCAGGGCGTGGTCTCCCTGTGCCTCCTCCCGAGGAGTCCCACAGCCTTTCTTTGTTTGTTCCTGCTCGACTGCCTCCTGCGTCGGGCGTCCTTGAACAGGGCCAGCTGTGGGTCATCTTCCTCCGCACTCTCGGGCTCACGCAGCTGAGAAGAGGTCCCCGGCTGAGGGCTCTGCAAAGCCTCCAAACCATCATCAGCCGGTTCGTTTCCCTCCCCCTCATCTGAGTCATCCGACACATCTGAGCCGGCTGCCGAAACCACAGGCTGGCCCTGAGTCACAACACTATCCCGCACCGCAGGGCCCTTCCCCCGGGTCTGCCGATCCGGATGCGGTCGGGATGGGAACTGTTCGTGAAACGCAGTCACCAACGCAGGGGCATGAACGGCGGTCGCGTCTTCCCATGTGAAGTCCTCCGGCCCGTACCCTTTCCACTCGATCAGGTACTGGAAGCGACCTTTCAGCCAGCGGGAATCCCTGATGCTGGCGACCTCGTACTCGGGGGTGCTGCCTCCATCACGAGTTCCTGATGGGGGAGGTTCCGCTTGGCGAAGTGGACAGGCCGGTTGTTCGGGGACCAACAAGGACCGATGGAAGACGGGGTGCACGCGCAGGGAACGTGGCAGAGTTAAACGATAGGCGACCGGATTGATGACGGCCTCGACTGGGAACGGTCCAAGGTAACGGTGGTCCAGCTTCCTCGCCGGCCGAGTGGATGGTAGGTTCCTGGTGGACAGCCAGACCCGATCCCCCACCGATAGTGGAGGCGTATCCCTTCTCGACCGATCGGCGAACCTCTTGTAGTCGGCCTTGGCCTTCTCCAGCTGCCGTCGCACCAACCGATGGATCGCCTGTAACTCCGCCATAAATTCGTTCGCTGCCGGCTCCGATGAGTCCACGGGAGAAAGGGGGAAAAACCGGGGGTGATAACCCACGTTGGCCAAGAACGGTGTCATCTGCGTGGAGGTGTGCTGCGAGTTGTTAAAGGCAAACTCGGCTATGGCCAAATAGTCCACCCAATTGTCCTGCTGCAGGTTAACGTAGCAGCGCAGATACTGCTCTAAGATGCCGATGACCTTCTCGGTACCCCCGTCGGTTTGTGGATGATGCGCGGACGAGAGGCAAACCTTAATGTCCAACGCCCGCATCAACTCCTGCCAGAAGCGGGCTGTAAACTGGGCCCCCCTATCGGAGACGACTCTATCGGGAAGGCCGTGCAGCCGGAACACCTGTTGGATGAACATGCGACTAGTGGCGCGAGCTGACGGTAAGCCGCGACAAGGGATGAAGTGCGCCATCTTGGTCAGCATGTCCACCACCACAAACACTGTCGTGAAGCCGGAGGATGGGGGTAGATCCGTCAGAAAGTCCATGGACACAGCCCCCCAGGGTCTCTTGGGTGTTGGCAAGGGCTGCAGTAAACCAGGCGGGGCCCCTGTCGCTGACTTGGCCTGCCTGCAAGGAATGCAGGAGGTGACATAAGACTGGACATCGTGTCGGACTCGGGGCCACCAGAAAGTACGGGAGACCAAGTTCAGAGTCTTGAACAGGCCAAAATGCCCCGCAGCCGGGTTATCATGACACTGGCTGAGGACGAGTCCCCTGAGTGGCCCTCCTGGAACATAGAGCCGGTCACGATAATACAGGATTCCATCCGCGACCGACCAAGGCGAATCTGGCCCCACCTCTTCCTTCCGCTGAGCCACCCACGCCTCCTGCTGCTGCGCCTCCCGGATCCGAGCCCGTATATCCACCGGCTCCCGCACCGCAGCAAAAGACTCGACGGGGATCACTGTCCTGGGCGGAAGCTTGTCTTCCGCTCGGGTGTATTCGGGCTTTCTGGACAGAGCATCCGCTCTCTGGTTGTGCCCGCTTGGTATGTACCGCACTCAGAAGTCAAACCTCGCAAAGAAGAGGGACCACCGGATCTGGCGTTGATTCAAATTCCGAGCGGTCTGCAGGCTTTCCAGATTCTTGTGGTCCGTCCGGACCTCGATCTGATGCCGCGCCCCCTCCAGATGATGCCTCCAAGCCTCGAACGCCGCCTTGATGGCCAGCAGCTCCTTCTCCCAGATGGCATAGTTGCGCTCCGAGGGGTTCAATTTCCGAGAGTGATACGCGCAAGGGAAAAGGGTACCGCTGGGCGTCGTTGCCTGGAGTAACACGGCCCCAATGGCAATGTCGGAGGCGTCCGCCTCCACGACAAACGGCCGTTGCGGGTCGGGATGTTTCAAGATGGGCTCCTTCATGAAGGCGTCCTTCAAAGCCTGGAACGCCTGTTGTTCGGGGGCATTCCACTGGAACCGAGTCTTCTTCTGCAGGAGCCGGGTGAGGGGGGCTGTCAAGGCAGCAAAGCCAGGGATGAATGTCCGATAGTAGTTGGCAAATCCAAGGAGTCGCTGAACGTCCTTCACGCGACGCGGGGGTTGCCAACTCTGCAACGACTCGACTTTACTCGGCTCCATGGCGATGCCCTCAGGAGAAATGCGGTGACCCAGGAAATCGATGGTCACCTGGTAGAACTGGCACTTCTCCAACTTGGCAAACAGCCGATGTTCCCGGAGGCGCTGCAGGACCTGACGGAGATGCTGATGATGCGCTTCACGCGACGGGGAGTAAATCAGGATGTCGTCCAGGTAAATCACGACAAACTGGTCCAACAGATCCCGAAAGATATCGTTCATAAAATGCTGAAACACAGCGGGGGCGTTGGTCAGGCCAAACGGCATCACCGTGTACTCGAAATGTCCATAGCGAGTACCAAACGCCGTCTTCCACTCATCACCCGGCCGAACCCTGACGAGGTTGTAAGCTCCACGCAGGTCCAGTTTCGTGAAGATCTTAGCCTCCCGGAGTCGGTCCAAGAGCTCGGGGATGAGGGGCAGCGGGTAGCGGTTACGCACCGTGATGGCGTTGAGTTTCCGGTAGTCACAGCAAAGCCGTAACTCGCCCGACTTCTTTTTGACGAAGAGCACGGGCGCAGACACTGGCGAGGACGAGGGCCGGATGAAACCACGAGCCAAATTCTTTGTCAGGAAGTCCCGCAATGCAGCCAACTCGGGCTCCGACATGGAGTACAAACGCCCCACTGGGAGAGGCGCATCAGGGACTAGGTCAATGGAGCAGTCGTAGGGCCTGTGCGGGGGTAATTGGTCCGCCTCTGACTCGCTGAACACGTCAGCAAAGTCGGACAGTTCAGGAGGCAAGGAAACCCCTGGGGAACCCTCCACCTGGCCGGCACAGATATGGCGGGTGTGGTCCACGCACTGCAAACTTGGGAAGGTGACCAAGTTCTGAGAACAATAGATCTGTGGATCATGCGCCCGGAGCCACGCCAGTCCCAGGACCACGGGGAAGTGCAGATCCGAAGTGATGTAGAACTGAATGGCCTCCACATGGGAACTGATGGCCATACACACGGGTTGCGTGGCGGCCGTAATAGGCCCGGACAGGAGCACTCGACCATCGATGGTCTCCACAAGCATGGGCGGATCCACTGGACACTGGGGAACAGCCCATTTGGCCACAAAGGCCGAATCCATAAAGTTAGTGGTAGCCCCAGAGTCAATTAAGGCATGGACCGGAATCCCCTCTGGCTTGCCAGGAAGGATCAGACGTGCCTCCAGAATCAAATGCCGTGGAGGTTCACAGGCACCGTCGGAACGGCGTCGCTCGGCGTGGTCGTTGTGGGTCGCCCGATCTTTCACTCCGTCTAGATCGGGCTCGGGCCGTTTCCCGACAGCAAAGCAGGGGACTTTCTCGGGGCAGGCTTGGTCACTGACGCCCGCTGACGCTTCTTCGGGCAAGAAGCAGCCAAATGTCCAGGGTCCCCACAGTAAAAACACAACCCCTCCGATCGTCGTCTGTCCATTTCCGTCACCGATAGACGGGACCTGGCGGCACCCAGCTCCATTGGCTCCTCCCTCTGGACTGGGGGCACACGCTCAACAGGAGCGGCAGGGGTCTGTGGGGTGGCACGGCGACTCTTTCGCTGCTGCAGCCGGGCATCGATCCGCAGACAAAGATGGATCAGCCCATTCAGGTCTGAGGGAATGTCCACGCGGGCCAGCTCATCCAACATCTCCTCTGACAAGCCATCCTGAAAGGCATCCACGAGCGCAGCCTCATTCCAGGCGGAATCCTGGCTAAGCAGCCGGAAATCGCTGATATAGGCCTGTAGGGAGCGCTGACCCTGCCTCAAAACTTTCAGACGTCGGGTGGCAGTCTGCGCCTTAATCGGGTCCTCGTACATGAGGCGCATATGGTCACAAAACCCCCCAAAGTTATCCAACAAAGGGCTAGGCTGTGCCAACAGAGGCGTGCCCCAACGAGCTGCATCTCCCGACAGAAGGCTCAACACAAATCCCACCTTATCTCGGTCAGTGGGGAAATCAGCTGCTCTCACGCTGATAAAAAGCTGGCATTGTCCCAGGAAGGCAGGAAACAGTTCTGGAGTACCAGCAAATTTATCCGGCATAGCTATCTGACATTTCCTCCTGGGTGGGGGTGCAGCATGTACCTGAGCTTGCAGTTGAGCCACCTGAGCTGCCAGCAAAGTGAGTTGCTGGGTGAGCTGGGCATTCTTGGCAAGAAGCTGCTCCATCGTAGTAATAAGGGGTGGGGGGCTGAAAGCAAACTGTTCTGAACCAGCCCTCTTCTGGCCTTGTAGTAAGGCAAACCCCTATTCAGAGAGAAGAGACTGGAGAGCGTCCAAGGCTAAAAGGCATCTGCCAAGATTTAATTACGCAGTTAACAAAAACACAAGAGCTTGTCTTCTCAAGCGGAAAAGTTGCTTTCAGCAACCAGCCCCTCCCCAAACACTCCTTTTATAGAGAGCTCAGGGCGTGGTCTCCCTGTGCCTCCTCCCGAGGAGTCCCACAGCCTTTCTTTGTTTGTTCCTGCTCGACTGCCTCCTGCGTCAGGCGTCCTTGAACAGGGCCAGCTGTGGGTCATCTTCCTCCGCACTCTCGGGCTCACGCAGCTGAGAAGAGGTCCCCGGCTGAGGGCTCTGCAAAGCCTCCAAACCATCATCAGCCGGTTCGTTTCCCTCCCCCTCATCTGAGTCATCCGACACATCTGAGCCGGCTGCCGAAACCACAGGCTGGCCCTGAGTCACAACACATCCTTCCAAGGTTGGCAAAATGAGGACTCAGATTGTTGGGGGCCATATGCTGACTCTGTAAACCACTTAGAGAGGGCTGTAAAACTCTGTGAAGTGGTTTATAAGTCTAAGTGCTATTGCTATAAGGTATGTATAATAATTTATAATTGTGGGATGGTGGCAATTACCCAATTGCCCCAAATAAATTGGCCACTTCTAACCAAATAGTTTGAATTCTCCATGTCCAATGAAGCTACTGTGCCTGACTAATCCAGGTGTTTTCATTTTTATCTGAGTGGAAAACCTGTTAGTTTTTAAAAAAAAATAATTCAAGAACTCCCGATCAAGCGACAAAACTCTAGTGATAGAAAACTGGCTATATTTGAATGGAACTCCTCCCATCCCAAAGTGTCTAATGGAATCCCATCAAATTCTTGTGGATCACAGTTTGGAAAACCCTGGTTTTATTTTCAAGGACAAAAGAGAGACAAGGAGGAAAATAGGCTTTTTTGAACTGCAGAAGATTATCATGAGAAAATCGGGGCTAGTATATTACTGGTAGTGGAGAACATCTCATAAGAAACTCTTCTTTCTTCTCTCATTATTTTGCTAATGCTGTGTGGTTGAGTGAATAAATGTCAAGGAATGATGTATCTTTAGATAAGATACGTTGGGCAAGTATTTTGAAATGTGTATCCATGGGGCTAGAAAAATTACATTTACAGAAATCATTTGAGTCTTTGTTGAATATAAGCTCTTTCTTTGCCGCCTGTCTGAGTACTCAGGTTCTCATTGATTAAAAAAATGATTAATGCAAGTTTCTGCTTTTTTGAGAAATATTAGCTTGTTTCTAGCAAATATATGAAGAAGAGCTAGTATAGTGTAGTGAATTCTGTAAGATGAAGGGTTAGGGTTGGAAGACCAAAGTTCAAGAGAACACCCTTAGCCAAACTCACTGGATGACTTTGAACCAATCATGTACTCCCTTGGTTAAATCACCCTTCAGGCTCATTCTGGGAATAAAATAAAGAACCACGTAAGATACTTTGAGCTCGTGGAAGAAAGGCAGAATACAGGTAGTCCTCAACTTACAACAGTTCATTTGGTGACCATTGAAAGTTACAGTGGCAATGGAAAAAGTGACTTATGACCATTTTTCAGTTATGACCTTTGCAACATCCCCATGATCATGTGATCAAAATTCAGATGCTTGGCAACTGGTTCATACTTATAACCGTTGATGTGTCCCAAGGTCATGTAATCACTTTTTGCGACCTTCAGTGGGGAAGCCAGATTCACTTAACAACCAGGTGACTAACTTATCAATTGCAGCAATTCACTTAACAACTGTGGCAAGGAAGGTCGTAAAATGGGGCAAAACTCACTTAACAAATATCTCACCTAACAACAGAATTTTTGGGCTCAGTTCTGGTCATAAGTCAAGGATTACCTGTACATGAATGTGATTTCATCCTATGTTGAATGAATTTTTAATCTGAAATGGTTGTCATCTGTTTCCATGAGCTAAGAAGGTAGAATAGCTTTTAGACTTTTTAGTGAATTGCATATAGTTATTGCTTAAGGATGACACATTTTCACCCCACTAAATAAATATATTTACTTTTTAGTAATAAGACATTTTAATACTTGCTTATAAATATATTTTTTTTTAAAAGAAAAGTTGCAATTTTCCCCAGGTTTGGCTATATTAGGGACCCCGTCCATAAACAGTAATTTCTCTAGGTGATAAAAAAATCCATGATTGCTGTTTCTCATTTAAAATAGCACACTTTTCAAAAGATCAGATGAATAAACCCTCCTCAGTTATAAAAGAAATCATAGGAATTGATGATTCCTTTCTTTTTAAACTGTATGTTAAATAAAATAAGTTCCCAGTGTGATTTATAACAGACTGACTCTGAGTAGCAAGTGGAAAAGTGAAGAATAGCTCACATGTATGCAATGGTCTGTACTTATGAGGAAATTCCTTAAAATGTTCGCTGATCCACGATTACTTATATCTGTGATGTATATGTGTGCTGTGTTTATGTATTTGTGGACTATGCATAAGTGTGGGAGTAATGATTTTGTTTTTGTTTTCCTTCCAATGAAAAATTATTCTTTAAAGTAAAAAAAAATGGCCCTGGTGATTTCCCCCCCCCCCAGCTATGTCTTTTCTACTCTCTGAATCCTAAAATAAAGTCCATAAAACTGTAATATCTTAATACCATACTAGAAAAACAGCATTTCTTGTACCTTTTGCCATTTCAGATGGCTAGTTCCCAATTTGTACCTGGCTAGCCCTTTTTATGGTAGCATTATATAGTGATGGGAAAGTGAGGGGTACAAAAAGATATTGATTGAAGAATTGCCATGAACTCTGCACTGGGAATGCCCAGGAATGTTGCGATATGTACTCTAATGGTAATCTCTGATCAAACTCTTTATCTGCTATTTCTGCATATTAATTGGATTGCCATTAGCATTATTCTAATTTAATTACTTAGGGAATCAGGGTGTGTGTTTTTTTGTAAATATGAGAACCAACATCTTTCTAAGCCTGTGGATTCCTGCTCTCCCAAATACAACAACGTTTATTTTTGCCACTGAAAAACAATATATTGGATGAAGTATTGAGAAGACCATTGATATTATTAGCATTGACAAATCACAGCAGTGGATGGAAGCTTTCCATCTTGGATAAACATTTATACACCAGAAGAATTTGCAGAAATTAACATGCAGGATCATTGGCTCTTGAAACTTGAAATGTGCTCAGTAGGATTTCAGGCTATGGATTATTATTTAAACAAAGGAAAAATTAAAAAAATCAATCAGGTTGATGTAGCTGGCTTTAAAATGGGATATGCAACAGGGAACAAAATCTTCCATGTGAGGCTTAACCCTAAGTAAAAAATACCACCCCCCAAAACAAGTATATATAGAGAGCAGCATGAATGTGTGTTTTTGAGTAGTGAAGGTTTCTCTTCTGTAAAAAGAAATTTGTGGATGAAACACAGTATAGTAGTCCAACAACATCAAGTAAAAATGGAAATAGAGAAAATGAGAAGTTTGTTGAGATCAGTCAAGGCAACGTGGATTCCACTGTTATATAAGACAGTATGCAGGTACTATACTGGATACTAATCAGTTTCAGGATGGGGTGCTCAACCATTTTATCCATAACTGAATGGAGACAATTTGTGTGTAGATGTATATAATTATTTTACAGAGTTATATTAAGATAATGGTGTAATTAATATGAATTAAGGCAGCCATCTGGGATACCTAATCATGACCCTGGGTGAGCTGGGGGAAGGCCACAATTGACCTTTCTTGGAATTATGCTCACCTGGGTTTTGCATCAGCGGAGGGAGTTTGTTTATTCTCATCCATGAATCCATGAAGGCTCTCAAAGGCTGTGCTCCACAGATAATTGAACGTGAGGTGCTCTCATTGAAGTTGGCTCAGACTACAGGGGAGGGGGGCTGCACCTTAGATCAGGTTTTTGTCTCAGGCGGTTGTGACACGATCCGATAACAGAGCAAATTAACATTAGTCCGTTGCTATAGTCTGATCATTCTCGGATTGCCTTCAGGCTCATTGTGTCATCCTCCCCTGTAGGGAGATAGGGACCTTCAATTGGTCTTCCTGTGACTAAAGGATTCAGTCAGTGATATATTTGCTATCAGTGTGATAGCTCTGCATTTTAATATGTTATGCAACCCAATCATAATCTTTCTTGCAGGTAGGAAATATCTCTTCATTTCATAGCCACAGGTACAATCCCTGTGAATCTTTGAGCCAGAGAGGATAAAATCTATTTAGTAACTCTGTACAGGACCATCAGTGGGATATCTGAGGAAGTGGTAATCTGTAAATCTCATTTTACTCAATCTTATTTATACTGTGTCCCATGGTGTCTGCCCAGCTGAAACAAGCTGATAGGATTGGTGCACTCCAGGTCCCTTTAGTTAAATAATATTGTATATCAGGACTCAAAAAGTGTACCTTTTCTGTTGCAGCACCTACCTCTGAAACAGCCTTGGAATCTTGAAATATCCCCCAGATATCCATGTGTCTCCCACCCTAATAGCATTCCAGAAAGCCTTAAAAGACTGTCTGTTGTCCTAGGCCTTTGAATCAGTTGGTCAGAGCCCCTGTCAGGTTTATTTTGGGATATGGTTATTGTGAGTCTCACCACTGGTTCTTGTTTCTTTTATAATTTTGTTATATTTATTTTCTAGAGAAAATTATCTAGGCTGCTTGCGTATTAGACAAGCAACCTGTTGGGATCCTTATATTACAACAAAATAGTTCATGTGTGGTCAGAATTCGAAAATCACACATAACACATCCCTTTGTTTGAATAAAACAGTTCAGTAGAGGTCTACATATGTAGGTCTGATTGGGGCAAAATTATAGTACTGATACCAAAATATGATTTACACTATTTTATTATTTTTATTTAATCTGTTTCTTTTATTCCATTTTATATGCAGTCTTATTAATGTTCTATGTTTTATGTTCTGTATTTTCTTATAGCTCATTGGCTAATGAGCTGTAAAGTTATTTTTTTATATTGTTTGGTTTTATTGTACACAACCCAGAGTCAGTTTGGACTTGGGTGGTGCCTAAATTGAATAAATTAATTGGAACACAAGAGGAACAGGACTTCGGGGAAGAAATGGCAAACTGAAGACAGCTCAGCTAAATGCAGAGCCAGGGACTGTGGCAGAATGCAGGGCCAGTGAATAAACGGGTTCTTCTAACTCCTCTCTGGACAAGGAGAAGACTTGGAGGGTCACTTGCAAGTGCTACATGGTGTTGGCGCTTGCAAGAAGACCACAGAAGAGCAGGTTTTTTTAAAAAAAAAGATGTAGAGCTCTGAGAGACAAAGGAATAGTCATATTCCTTTGGTGGAGCAGTGGGCTAATGCCTCCTTAAGTAACACCAGCTGCCTGCAATTAGTGCAGGTTCGCATCCCACCAGGCTCAAGGTTGACTCAGCCTTCCGTCCTTCCGAGGTAGGTAAAATGAGGACCCAGATTGTTGGGGGCAATTAAGCTGACTTTGTAATAATGTCGCTTGGGGGTGTGTGTGAAAGCCCTAATAAGCAGGCATATACATAGAATGAAGGCTACTGCTAAGCTTGTAAGCCGCCCTGAGTCTTCGGAGAAGGGCGGGATATAAATGGAATTAAAATTAAAAAAATTTATTTTTGGTCAAATTGCCGTTAGTGCTTTTCAAAAGGACACTGGGTTCGCATACTACTTTTTGCAATTGGAAATTACTTGTTAACTGCCTTTTTCAGTTATTAGGGAATTGGTTAAACAAGTTTTGCAGCAATGGGTGAGCTTACCCCAAAATACTTTAAAATAAAAATTTAAGGACTTTACTTTAATTTTTTTTAAAGTAAACAGCAAAAGGGTGATTAGATCTCAAATTTTGGAAAGTTACAAACAGACTGGGTGTCCACATGTATTTGAAATAACATTTTAGAATTAATTATAATCTTCCTGTGGAAAAATGCTTTAGTTTTGAATTGGTTTTTTTTTTTAAATCTTAATAGAATGAGATTTTGAAGATTGGACACTAGAGGGAACCAGAACAAACTAAGATTACAATTAAAGGAGAAGAACACTTCGATCTGATTTACTAATACAGAATGGAATAAAATATTTCAACACTGGGTGTATTTAAGGATATTTTTGAACAATGGACCCAGAAGTTAATTTTAAGATTCTTTGCATCTATAGACAGACTGTGTTTAAAGATGTTAGGGGAGAGGAACAAGTGTTATTGGATGAGGTTGAGATTCATCTGAAAGTTGATTTAAAAATCTCAGGTGAAAAGATCGATTTTGAACAAGATGCTACATTGGTTAGGCAAATGATGTACAAAGCAGACTTTTGTAAACAAAGGATCTGAAGAATTTTGTGAGAAAAAAATGAAAAGAAAGTTCTAGATTCTAGAACATTATTGAAAGGGATTAAAGATCAAGCTTGTTAAAAGAATGGAGTATAAAGTTGATTTATTTGATCAAAGTTAATATAGATATGTTATTATTTCTGGTGAATTTTAATAGACTTTGCTGACTAGGAACAAAATGATGATGTTTTAAAGATTTGTTTATGGATAAGAGACGTGAGATGGGAATAAGAGATCATTTGTTGTATTTTAAGAGAAAGTGATAAGTTACTAGAGCTGTGGTGGTGCAGTGGTTAGAGTGCAGTATTGTAGGCTAACTCACTGCTCAATGAGCAGCTCAAGGTTGACTGAGCCCTTCATCCTTCCCAGGTTGGTAACACGAGGACCCAGTTTTTTGGGGGCAATAGGCTGACTCTGTAAACTACCTGTACTACTGTAAGTGCTACTGCTATTGCTACTAAAATTGTTTGTACTTGTGATGAAAGGGGCAGCACATATATAAACAATGTTAATATATTACTCTGTGTGTGTGTGTGTTTGTTTGTGTGTGTGTGTGTGTGTGTGTATATATATATATATATAAATATATATATATATATATATATATATATATATATATATGTTTTCTGAGGTTTTCGCGGGTGCCTGTATGTGGATCCTTGGTTTTTCGGGTTTTTCCCCGCGTAGAATTAAAGGTGTAGGCGCAACGTTTCGATGGAACGTTCCATCGAAACGTTGCGCCTACACCTTTAATTCTACGCGGGGAAAAACCCGAAAAACCAAGGATCCATATATATATATATATATATATATATATATATATATATATATATATATATATATATATATATATAATATACTATAATACATATTATTTTTCTATTTTTCTTTTTCCTTTATTTTCTGCACCTTCTAATTTTTCTTTTTATTCTTTTTTTTCTTGTATTAGTTTTTATCCTTTTAATTGTAATACTTAATAGAATTACTATTAAAGAAAGAAACACAACAGGAAACTGTTCGCAGTCATGGCTTCTGGCCACAATTTTATGAAACACTGTGTATTCCCTCACAGTTCCCCACTTTTGAGTCTAATACTTTATTCTTGTACTTGAAGGGAGAATATGTCAGTATTTTTAGAGTGGAAAATAAGAGGGGGAAAAAAGATAAGGACTGACAGCTCTAAAAATCAGCTTTCTTAGTTATTCTGTGTTGCACAGAAAGGCCATAGGAGCTCATTATACATTGTCTATGTCTTAGACATTTCATTAGTTCTTTATGTATAGAGATAATACAGTGATAGACACATGAAAGCAGTGAGAGAATTGAGTCACAGGAGGAGAACGCTGCTCATTGAAAAGCTTTGTTGTAAACATTTTATGTATTGTTTATTCAGAACAAAATGAATTCAAATTATGTTGTTTACATTTTTAATGGGAGAGTAATCTCTGTCAGAGATTGTTGTTATTTACCTATGAAAGAAACGGCTTCTAAGCTACAAGTGGCAATTGTTGAACAGGTTTTACCTGATTCATGAGGTAATGCTAATAGGCAAGTGATTGAAGTTGATGTGATGTGAGTGCAACTTTACTGGGAAAAGGACATCTTGCTCTCCTTCTTGGCTCTTTGTTTTCCAAGGATTACTTTATTTGTACAAAAATTCTGCTACCAGGATGGGAGAGTTAGTTGTTGAAAAAATAAGAGCATCTTTTGTTCAAATGTTTTATATGTTAGTGACAGGATCCTAGACCAGAGGTCTCCAAACTTTCTAGGGTGGCGGTCCAGAGGGAAAGGAAGGGGGAGGCATGGGGATGTGTGCACATGTGTGATGCAAACGGGGCAGCACTGGGTGCTGGGCTAGTGCCCACATGACACTTGGGGCAGGGTTAGTGCCTGCATGACACTCAGGGAAGGGCTAGCATGAGTGGGGGGGGGAAATGCGGACACTGGCCAGCCATTCACGTGGCCCAATGGCCAAGAGGCCATGGCCTGGTAGTGGGCCGTGGCCCACAGGTTGGGGACCCCTATCCTAGACCACTTGTACTTAGGGTCACTACATTGATAAGGAGCGAAGGCATAATTTAGAATGTGCAGCAGATTAAGACAGTGCCCAAAAGAGACCTTGCATAGGGGTCTGGGCAAAATTAGATTTGCCACTAACCAACATCAAATTTAAAAAAAAGGAAGAAGGAGAAGAAGGAGGAGGAGGAGGAGGAGGAGGAGGAGGAGGAGGCGGCATTAGTTTTTTTTAATGGGTAGCCAGTCATTTAACTTTGCCTGAGGTGCTTCTGCTTGTAGTGGAAAGGGAGGTGATCTGATCTTTTATGAAGTATATGTGCAAAAGATAGTTAAGTTATTATTTATTTTATACTCCACCATTCTATTCTGTCCAACTTTCAAAATGGTTATAAAACACAACACTTATAAAATAGTTATAAAATACTCCCATATTACACCCCTCCTGCGTGAGCTGCATTGGTTACCGGTTGTCTTCCGGGTGAGATTTAAGGTGCTGGTACTTACCTTTAAAGCCCTACATGGCTTAGGCCCGGGATATTTGCAAGACCGTCTGCTGCCGGGGATGACTTCCTATCGCCTGGTGCGCTCACACAGAGAGGGCCTCCTCAGGGTGCCGTTGGCTAGACAATGTCAGCTGGCGACCCCCAGGGGGAGGGCCTTCTCTGTGGGAGCGCCAGCCCTGTGGAACCAACTCCCCTTTGAACTCCGGATGGCCCCGGATCTCTGGTCCTTTCGCCGCGGCCTCAAAACACTCCTTTTTCATCAAGCTGACCTGGATTGACGACGGGTTTTAAAATTGTTTTAATTTTTAATTGTTTAGCTAATTTATTTTGGGGCTGTTTGTTTAATTTTTTTTTTAACTTTTGTATTGTTGTTTTTTATTGTTGTTAGCCGCCCTGAGTCCTTCGGGAGATAGGGCGGCATATAAGTCCCAAAAATAATTAATAAATAAATAAATAAATAAATAAATAAATAAAGTTAATTCAATTAAAGCCAAACAGTATTTAAATAATTAGTAATTAAAAGATTGGTGAAAGAGAGATGTTTTTAACCACCTTCCTAAGCAGTGAGTGTGTGGAAGCTATATAAACCAGTGTATTCATTCCATAGTGTCGGAGCTGTATTTTTTTTTTTTAAAAAAAACTACTTTCCCAAATCTGTGATATTTGAGCTTCTGGTAAGTAGGGCAACTTCAGAAGGGCCTCTTGTGCTGCTGTGCAAATTAGACAAGTTGATAGTGGGAGAGAAGACCTTCATTCTGTTGCTTGAGACTACGGTGATGTTTAGTTAAGGAGTAACCCCACCACTATTATTATTATTAGCGTATGGCGTTAGGAGACTACAATGCCAATGCAAAGAGTCATAGTTTGGCTGCCAATTTACTTGCTCTGTTGTGGTACATACTTATGTGCTTCCCAAGGTGTGCCACAGGAGGGCAAACTGGCTTTGAACCAGAAAGATGAGTGGCTCTTCCTGCAGCATCATCCAAGCCTTCCCCCCCCCCGTCTCCATGGAAGCCACCTCGTAAATGTGCATTGCAAACTGGAAAGGTTCCAAGCCGGCAGAAATCCTACCACCTGCATGAAGCACCAGCTCATCTCCCCATAGAAGTGGTACCTATTTATCTATTCACATACACAACATGCTTTCAAACTGCTAAGTGGGTAGAAGCTATGAGGCGTGATGGCTTCGCGGCTTAATGTAAGTCTGTGTGCTATTGCTAATGATGGTGGTCTCTGCTTCAGTGATTTGAGCCCTAGCACTGTGTGGCATGGTGAGCTCTCATCACTTGCCCCACCACTTAGTAATGCACCTTAAAACCCTGCTACAAATTGAGGGTTTCCCAGTTTTCAAAAGTATCTCATTTAAGCTATTTTTGAAAATATTATTTATTTCTCCATAATCTAAACCTGCTAAGAATTCAGAAATGCTCAGGGATAATATTGATCAATGACATAGCGTTCTTTTTGAATCAAAATCAGCTGTGTGTAAACTTGAATCAAATGCCTGAAGCCATTTGCAGTTTTCCCCCCCAGCACAAATATATAATATTATTCAGTTGCCTTGGATCAGAGTCATGGGTTTTTGATCGGATTTAAACTACCAATAACTTGATTATTTAGAAATTGCCATTATCATTGCTTAATGAAGCTAGTTGTTTTAGTTTTGACTGAATAAAACAAATAGAATTTATCTGAAAATGTGTGAGAAATTTATTTTATTCTTGTGGTCACTCAGAGGGTATTCTACCTCATGTAATACCGTATAAATTTCCCCACTATTGACAAGATTTTGATTTATGGGTGATCTATCAACTTTTTATGAAGTTTATACTGCATTCTCCAGCTAGAATGGCAGCTTTATAGAGATACTTAGGAACAAAGGTGAATCCCGGTTCTCATGAAATAATTATAAAATAAGAGAGAGAGAGAGATGAATAAAAATAATGGTACAGTGGGGAAAATGATGTGGGCAAAAACATGACTTATATCTAAAACTTGTTTATAGATGGAAACATCATCAATATAGCACGTTGTCTCTTAGAACTGGAAATGTGTTACCTCTGCTTTTTTTGGTAAGTCACAGAAAAACTTACTTGGCCTTGTTATATTCAGGAAATAAGCAATATTAATAAAGGAGAATATTTGTAGCTCAGAGTTGATAGGAAGAGTCCTTGGTGGTCTCTGAGCTTGCTTGTTTTCTTTTAGATGTTTCCTTACTCAAACTAGGTAACACAGACTAGACTAGATTGATGATGTTACCTAGTTTGGGTAATGAAACGTCTAAAAGAAAACAAGCAAGCTCAGAGAGCACCGAGGACCTTCAAACAAGCACTGTATTGTGAATGCAAGAAAATACTTGTTATGGATTTTGACTCTTCAATAGATATTATTACCTAATTTGGATTTGTAAAACTGATATATTGCCTTAGCGTGAAACCAGAAAAATACCATATAGTCAATGATAATAAGCCAATTTAAATTTTACATATGCCACTGATGTTAAGGCTTTCTATTAGGCATGGATAATAAGCTCTCATTTAGCTCTGTATTCCTAAGCAAATGCAAGAAACTTCAGTTGCAGTTAAGAATATATTTCCATTTACACAGTTAATGTGATTCTTGAAGCATTTTCTGTCTGAACTTATGGCTACAGGAGCCCATTCCGCAAATACTTTGGTTGTGTTATTAAATTGCTCCCAAGTGATCAACGTTTCCTCAGTTTGGTATGCCTTGCAGAAGGTTCTGTTATCAGAAACTATCAGTATTACTTTTTACAGTATTTACTAATTGTAAGCCGCCTAGAGCCACCTCTTGGTGAGTTGGGTGGCATATAAATTTCATAATAAATACTAAAATAAATTACCAAAAATTTAGTAACTTAGGAAACTTAACTTGCTATCTAGGTTCCAGATTCTGCTTTAGGCAGAATACTTTTGTGGAAGTATTTTTTCTCCAGCTAATACAAACAACAACCATTCAAACTGTCAGCTCGTCTGTTGTAGCTAACACACTTATTCTACCACCATCACCACTTCTGTTCTCTAGAAAACTGGTCTTGAATTCAATCTCTTCTATTCATTCTTTTACAAGAGAAATAATTTACACTATGCTATTGGAAGAGAAGAGAAGAGAAGAGAAGAGAAGAGAAGAGAAGAGAAGAGAAGAGAAGACGCAGTTGGCTTCAGTGAGACACACTGGTGAATTGTTCTGGTTCCTGGTCTCTTAGTATTCCGTGTGGTCCAAGCTCTCTGGATATGCTCATTTCCACTCATCCAAGCTATAGTGCTGATTATTATTTTTGTGATTCAGAATTCCCCTCCTGGGACCAAGGTCTTGTTATAGAGATGCAAAGGGTTAGTGTTAGAGCAAAAGTGTACAATACAGTATAGCTATATCCTTGCAACTTTGGTTCTTACCATTTTAACCTCCACAAAGAATTCACCACAATCTGATTTACTAACTTTTCTCTTCTTCCATTGAATTCTTCCAATACCCTTTCTCAGACAAGCTTCTCATTTACATAACAAGGATACTTCCAACAACTCATTGCAATCTGAGTTGTCATTTCTGTCTTCTTCAGACTCATCTTTGGGAGGCTACCTTTTTCTTTTCCTGTTGGGAAATGTTAACCTTTATGCAAGGGAGTTGCTATCCATAGCAGATGCATGGGTTCTTGGTATCCAGTAGTTGTGACCAGTGGCTGAGTAACAAGTCTTCCAAGTCATCTACTATGACAGTTGAGATCCTGTAGCATTGCCAGTTCTCCACTATTACCAAAGACATCAAAAGAGGCTTGGGAGTGTCTGGTACCTTGTCTACCTACGTCATGGCACTCAGAAAGCCTTTAAAAGGTCTGCAACTTCTATCTAAATCTTTTTTTAAATGTGGAGGCATCACAAGGAAGACCTTGATCATGAATAAATTTAGCCCAGTTGACAAGGAAGGTTTCAAACTCAATTCCATGGCCTGCAGATAATTGATGACTGCTTTGGCATTTGATTTGCAAACCACCAAGCATATGCAGCTTGGTACCAACTATTTTTGTGGGAGAAGATAGCATCCCTAGTGACTTTACTATAGCAGAGAATTAGGAAGTACCAAACATTTCCTTAACAGAAATATACACCCTTATTGGTGCTAAAAAGCTCACACTATCCAGCTAAGAGGAGCTCCAATAGCATGCATCATTGAAATCAACAACCTTGCACGTGACTTTACAATACTGGCTGTTTCATTGGGAAGGCTTGTTTAATACCAAAGCTGAGGAGTCTCAACTGAATGTAGAAACTGAAGGCTCACTGGGTGAGATGATATAACAAAACCAAGGCTTCCTCATCACAGACCTTGCTTTGAGAAATGCAGCATCTTGGATTTGATTACTCCACATTCGGCTTCCCTGATGCCTTGGAAGAAGTAAAATCATATAATTGGATATTACAGGTAATCCTTGCTTAATGACCACAATTGTGATCAGAATCTCAGTCATTGGGTGAAGTTGTCATTAAGTGGAACACCCATGTGACTGCTTCACTCAACAGCTGCAATCCTGACACACTCAGCTGTGGTTATTAAGTGATCTCCTAGGTCAGACATGTCAAATTCGTGATGTCACATGACATTGCACAACATATTGGGACGATTTTTCCATTGCCAGCAATGGGGTGGGCACAGCTTCCAGATGACCCGTCTGGCCCATGGGCTGGCAGTTTGACACCCCTGTCCTAGGTCCTTAAGCAGACAAAACAAAAGAGCTGCCTTTTGAAGGATTTAAGCTCTACATGCAGCCGAAATCCTCCCAGCAGGCAACCCTTTTGCTTTCAAATGTTCCTGCAGCCTGCCGAAGAATTTCAGCTCTCTGCATAGAGAGAAAATCTTTCATAGGGCTGTAGAAACAGAGTTAAAATGTCCAAGATTTTCAGGGAACATCTGAACGAATGTCAGGAAATGATTTTCAGGAAATCTTCAGGATCCCTGTGTATAGAAGGGAAATCCTTCATGGATTTCTTCATGGGAAATACTTCCTGAAGATTTCAGCCCATCAAAGGATTTCATATCCTCTTTGCTTGCAACCTTCCCTGATGGCTTCCCTATTGTCTTTCTGGGAAAGCTAGAAAAGAAAATTGCAAATGGCAATGCAATAATCACAGGGTGCTTGGCAGCTGGTTGTAAATGTAAGCCAGTTGCCAAGCAATTGAAATGCGGTAACATGGTGGTGGGTGTCCTGCACAATGCTTGATGATGGCTAGAAGTGCTTTAAGAGTTGTAAAACACTGTTTCTAAGGCTGTTGCAAGTTTGAATGGTCACTAAATGACCACTTGTAAGTCAGGGACTACCTGTAATTAGGAATAAAGTTTCTTTTGCTAGGTGAAGCTTAGTGATAACAGTTGCAGCACTTCTGATTGCTATTGTTAAGTGAATCCTGTGCCATTGTTAAGTGCAATGTCAGATTCCCTATTGACATTGCTTGTCAGAAGCTGACTGTGAAGGTTGCAGATGGTGATCATCTGGCTGCAGTATTCTGCAATGTCATAATGGTGATCCAGCTGCCAAGTGCCTGGATCACAATCACATAGTCTTGGGGTTGCTGCAACGGCCACAACTGTGAGGGCCAGTTTTAAGTATCAGTCATTCAGTGCTGTCCTAACTTTAAGTGGTTGCCGAAAGAGTGGTCATTCAAGGAGGACTATCTGTAACCATCATGCAAGCAATATAAACTTTGTAGTTTGTTGAGTTCTTGACACTTTGGGAAAGGAATAATGCAGCTAGCCTTCCCCAAGGCATAGTACTAGGAGTAATGGTAATAGAATAGGAAATGACAACCTAATTAAAGCAAATTGGTAGAGGAAATTCTCCTTCTTAACTTTAAGCCCCAAAGCAGACATGAAAATGAGGTGAGAAGTGGGTGAGCAACACCTGGTGCAAAACCCGATTAGCTATAGGAAGGAAAAATTCTGTACCATGTGCTTATAGTACTGAACTAAGCATGGGACAGAAGGTGTCAGTCATTGTTTGGAGAAAGCTGAGTGAGAAGGGGAGTCAATGCATAACATTATACTGTCCATATGCCCCTTGAAGGTTAATACTGCACTTGCCCATTTATATGCTGGTATTAGCCATTTACTAATAACTGCAATACTCACTCCTGTTTAAATTGCCTAGTAGACTAACAGGAATTTCTGTTCTTGACTTGGGTTGGAAATAAGTAGCATTTTAGTTGGTTCAGATGCCACCTTCTATCCAGATTTACTGATTTTTAGCTTTGCTATTATTTTCCCCTACTAGTCTTGATTACAAAGGAAACACAGAGAATGGTTTTTTCTATTACAAGCTTCATCCTTCACCATAAAGCCATTTTATTGACAGTAGCTAATAATGTTGCCAAACACACACATGATATGTGGCATGATAACTGCCTATCAAGAGCTTCAGACACCAGTCAAAAGATTCCCAAATTATATAATAGTATTTCTCCCTGATTTCCCCCTCCCCAGTGTTTTTGTTCATAAATCCCCAAGGTGATACCTGCTTCCCCCAGAGTATATATAGATGGCAACTAGAGTGCTCTTTCATAACTGAGTAAGTAGACACTTCACATTCTGTTGCAGGAAACCTTATACTGTACATTGGAGTGTACTTGACTTATTATCGGCATTTAGCAGACATATTTATGGAAAGTATTGCATAAAGGTTATTTGGTGCATAGTGAGATAGATCAGAAACAGTGGAAATTCCTTGCCATGCGGTATTCTGCATCCATTATTCATAGCTTGAATCGAAATGCCATATGTAATGTAAGGAAGTCTATGGAAGAATAACTCCTGCAGCTTTATAAGTTCCTTGTGATAGATTATGCTATTTTGAATTGTGACACCCAGACTTGGCATGTTAGTTTGTAGAGGAGCAAGTATCCTTCTGTAACAAAGGGTGTATGGTGAACTCAGCACTTGGTGGTTGCAATATATTAAACTAGAATAAGTGGGTTATCCACATAGATACCTGAGTTATGCTTTCAGTTACTATAAAATTCCTGTGTTTACCTAATCTTGGATCAAATGTAAAGGGAAGGTTATAAAACAAGATCTAAGTCTAATTTCTGTGTAGATAAGGACCTGGAGAACTCTTTGAGTGCTTTGCTGTCATTTGAGAATACAGAGATATGAGTTCAAGGTTTCATGGGGAGAGTGCAAGATCACACAATTTCCATTTTTTTCATCCTATTTTGTTCAGAAACAAAGACAGAAATAAGCAGTTGGATATAAGCCCAGCCTTATCAGAGCATGTCAGCTGTTTCATTTTTCACCAGCTTCAACATTGTTTGCATTTTTAGTGGGCATTTTTCCACTTCTTGACTATAGCCTGAGACAATGTAAAGTAATGGAACCAAATGAGCGCTTTTTCTCTCCTCCAGGCTTGCATTTATTCTAAGGAAGCAAACCTTAATGCAAGATACTGTGTACCTAATATACGGATGTTCCTAATAAACGGTATATTCACCTCCCCTAGGCCCTACTTCCTATACTATATTTATTCCTTCTTACCACCCTAGATCTAAGAAAAGGGCTTAGTTAATTAATTGACACTATTTTCCACTCTCAAGTGGAAGAGCTGATAGGTGACCAGCTTCGATAGGCAAACATTTGTTCTTATTTGCTACCATATACTCTCACATGTTCAAAATTTAGGCTTATCCTAAGTTGTGCTACAACTCTTGTCTCACAATTCTTCTCCTCAGCACTCTTCTTCCCATGGCTGTTGTGCTGCTGAATACTTTGGTGAGTCTTCTCCCGACTTCCCTCAGCATCTCATAAACCCTTATTTATTTATTATTAAGTAATAAATATTTTATATCAACTGCTCAGTCTATTTTTATCTGATGGGCCAGTGTTACTCTGGAGAGAAATCGATAGTACGCTATCCAAGTTCAAAAGTTACTATAGCTGATCAGTTCATTTTAATCCTTGTAGGATCTTTAGTGGCCAGCCAGCTTCTCTGTTCCTTGGCTTCTTCACATCAAAACTCTCTTTGATCTTGATATGCAATTCTGGAAGTTCCTTCCCATGGTGTCCACTATGTCTCCTCCTTTCTTTCCTCTATTAACTCTGTGTACTATGAGAAGCTCTGTTTAACGTGAATGATAGTGGGAATATTTTTAAGTCCAAATTGGTCTAAGTATGCATTGATCTAAAATTATCACCAAAATATCTGAAAGCTTGTTTCAGATTATTTAGTGACATCTGCTGCTGTTTGCAATGGCAAAACCCAAAGTTTAGCCACTGGATTTGGATTTCAGACTGGTTAATCTCATGAGTTCCTTGGGGCACTTTCTTGGAAAATGTAGGGAAGTATGAGAAGACCTAAGAGCAGCAATAAGATATAGAAGTTTAAAGTTTTGCTCAGGTGGAAATTGATAATGATGATTCTGGACAAGAATGTGGATCCTTATTTTCCTCTTTTAAAATCCGATGTTCAAAACTATTTGTATGAATGTCATTTATAAACTATAGTGTAAAGCACTTTAATAGTTTATTTGCTAAATGGATTGTTGACTGCCCCTACTAGAGTCTAATTGCAGCTTAATGGGGTGTTATATATCTTTATGAAATACAGTTGTTCCAGCAGGAGAAGCTGCAGACCTGAGATTTGTTTCTTTGATCTAATCGGTTGTTCCCTTGGTTGTTACAGTGTAATTTGAGCATAAATACATGGCATATTCTCTTTACATTATTTTACAACAATATGTAAGAATGTAAATTGAAGTATTCTCTCTCCCCCTCCAAACAATCATGTTCTTTTGTTAGTTTACAACTTATATTTAGAGGTGTTTTAATGGATCTTTCAAAGTACCTTCATGGTAATTTCTATAAATAATAATTGTATCCACATTGGACAGTGAAGAGCAAGTTAGGATATGCTGCTATAAATGAAAATAATGCAGAAAGATGATGCTGAATGGAACTATCCTTAATATCTTCCCCTATACTCAACACATTATATCTAAACTCTGAAGTCTATTGCCATGGAATTGTTTGAATCTTTATCTTCTCTAAGTGGGGGGAGGGTAGGGAAGGATTTAAATGAAAAAAGGAAAGTGTACACATTTATTAATCACATTTGGAGAAGATATATCATCTTCAAAATGAAAGGAAACAACACTGGCCTACCTATATTGTGTTATATGATATTGACTGCATAGTCTCCTATAATTATTTGGTCTGCAAATCAAATGATAAAAGATCATTGTTGTTAGATTAATTGTACAGCTGTCTGAAGCTACTCAAACATTTTGGGATTCCAATCATAATTAAGGAAAGCCTTACATGTGTTCTCCATGAGTAATTTGGGGTAGAGCCAGCAGAAGGCTATAATTTGTAGGATCTTTAGCATCTTAATATTCCCACTTTTGGGCTGCCCTACACCATATTTATGCAACTGCACTCCTCTTAGAAACTTTCGTTCTTCTGCTTGGGGGGTTGAGAATAAACTGAATATGGCATGTGTAGAATTTTGCTAAGAGATATTTAATAGATACAAAATTGCTTTTAGAAGTCAGAGTGATGAAAATGGCCCATCGTGTAATAGAAAATTATCATTTGTTGTATTTCTTGACCATACTTTGATAATTTCTGCATCCTTGATTGCCTAGCAAAAGATACTACTTCAATTTGATGTAATTTGGTGAAAACACTTTCTTCTGACAATTCTCCCATACAGATCATTGTATAAAGAATGTTGTACTATGGACAGCTACCCCAATGTGAACTAAATTGTTTTATCAGGACATATGCAGTGATCCGTTTTGCAAGTCTTTTTTTTTTGCAGTTTTTAGACAATTCTAGGGAAAAATTGTTTTGGTCTTGTATTCCAGCATACAAGACAACCTCAAAATTTAGATTACTAATTGTTAGTAGGACTAGATTGTACTGATAGAGCAAGCAGAATTAAATACAGTAATTTGCTATCTGATATGGGTCTTCATTGCCAGCACATTTATATATTGGATACGTGGGTTGATGGGGGGGTAATTTTTTGACCTAGCAAAAAACATTGGAAATAATTGTTGGGCTATAGTAGCTGAGATTTTTCTCTAGCTTTAACTAACGGAAGAGATCTTTGAGCAAAAGAATAATTATTGTGCTCAGAGCATTGAATACAGAGCAACAATTATCTTTAATAGATTTTTGTTCATTTCCTTGAGACAGCTTTTTACATAGTGGAAATGTTTGGTGAAGAATTAATTGACTTTTTGTGTCAAATCAAAGTAGATTCAGATTAATACATTTAAAGTACAGTAATGTAGTAGAAGTCTTAGAATTGTAGATGAACATGTTACGAGACCACAAAGATTGGTGTAATGAAAAGGTAAAGAAGACATATTGAAGAATACCTCTTAAGAAGTTGTATTACTTATTTTCTGTTCTGTGGCAAGAAAGTCTCCATTGTTATTCCCAATAACAAAGCCTTAGGCATGTACATTGTAGATAATTTCATTTAGCAACATAGAAGATTTAGAAAAAATCTTACAATATAATATTTTCTGTAGCTCTTCCTCTGGGAACAATCATACATGAAATGAAGAACAAAATATGCTGTTACTTATTATATTTATATCAAAACATCTCTTCCATGGGATTTATGAATAGTGTCTCACCTCCCAATGTTTTCTTTGCAATAAATTGTGAGATAAATTAGGCTCAGAAGTCATCCAGTGAACTTTGTAACCACTGCATCATGCTGCTTGGCAGAATGTGATTTTTACATTTGGAAATAAGGAGTATAAAATAATACTGATAGAAACCGCATAAAATGTTCTCTAAGAATGTGTGTTTCTATATATAGCCAAAACATATACACAGGCATAACAAGCATTATATGAGAATACTGCCTTATTCTTAGAAATAGTACTGTAGCTATAGTGCTAATTCAACCCTTGCATGAAAATAGCAACTCCGTTTTTCATTACACTGATTTGATCCTTGGCTTTTTCTTCCCCTCTCTACTTCTTTACTGAGCTCTTGCTGACAGCTCTTATTCATTCACACTTAAATGATTTCATTGGAATGCAGAAAGTTATATATGGCAGAATAAGGGATGCAATATGATGGTAATCAGTGATGGAGCTTGGACTCTCTAAATTAGCCCTTTATTCCTTGGATTCCTTATTGTGTTCAAAGACAAGGACAACAAAATGTGTCTTGGTGTGCAGCATATTTCACTCTATGGGGAGATGGACAGTTTCTAAATAAATATAAATCAAATAAATGTTCTTTTTAAAATAAAATAGCATCATATCAAAGCTTAGGAGTCCATACATTTTGTGACCAAAAAAGGGAATTCAGTAATTTTATTTTATTCCCTACTTCCATCTCTGTAGCTCTGATCCTGAAACCTGGTGGTCAAATAATTTGTGGCTCTGGTTTCAGGTTGCTGCTAATAAACATTCAGTTTAACAGAATAACAGAGTTGGAAGGGACCTCAGAGGTCTTCTACTCCTGCCCAGGCAGGAGACCCTATGCTATTCCAAACAAATGGTTGTCCAATCTCTTCTAAAAAGCCTCCACAGCTTCTGAAGACAAGCTATTATACTGGTTAATTTTTTCACTCTTAGAAAGTTTCTCCTTAGTTGTTGCTTGCTTCTCTCCTTGAATATTTTCCATCCATTGTTTCTTGTCTTCTGGTGCTTTGGAAAATAAGTTGACCCCCTCTTCTTTGTGGTGGCCTCTCAAATACTGGAATACTGCGATCATGTCACCCTTAGTTTTCTTTTCATTAGACTAGGCAAGGGAGGGAGGAAGGAAAGTTGATTTACTATATGTCTTTCAACCTCAACTTAGTTGTCTGTTGGGCAAACCTGGGCACATTAAAACATGATTGTGTCAGTAGAGGAAAGTCACCCGTGAAGAAATCTGCCCTCTTGTGTTTTGGATCCTGCAGTAGGTGAGAAGCTAGCATTGATTTTTAGAGACGTGTGTGACTAGAGGCTCTGATCTGAAGGTGATTGGGCACGAATACCATGTGACATTATATTTATTTTATATTTATTTGATTTATATACCGCCCTTCTCCCGAAGGACTCAGGGCGGTGTACAGGGCAATAAATATCAAAAATACAAGATACAAAAGTTAAAAGAAAATTAAATAATTATGCCCAATGCAATAGATAATTAAAATCAATATTAAAACCCCAAACCCATCAGACCAGGCCGGCTTGTTCAAATAAATAAGTTTTCAGATCACGGCGGAAGGAGTGAAGGTCGGGAGCCATCCGGACTCAACCGCTAAGTGGTTCCAAAGGTCTGGCGCACCCACAGAGAATGCCCTCCCCCTGGGGGTCACCAGTCGACATTCTCTGACCGGTGGCACCCTGAGGAGGCCCTCTCTGTGGGAGCGCACTGGACGAAGGGAAGTTGACGCGAGAGGCCTCGAGGTTGACCTCTGCCCCCCTGCCAACACCGACTGTGAGCGTCCCAGGAGATAGGAGGAGAACCACTGGAGATAGTGGGAGATAGTGGGAGAACCTCCCACTCCCAATCCCCTGAGACGCCGCAGCAAGATACCATGGTTGATGGTATCAAAAGCTGCTGAGAGGTCTAATAGGACTAGGACAGAAGAACAACCCCTGTCCCGAGCCCATCAGAGATCATTCACCAGAGCGACCAATGCCGTCTCCGTGCTATGCCCGGGCCTGAAACCCGATTGGTACGGGTCCAGGTAATCAGCTTCCTCCAGGAACAAAGGGAGCTGATGCGCCACCACGCTCTCAACAACCTTCGCAAGAAAGCGAAGCTTGGAGACCGGACGAAAGTTGTTTAATACAGCTTTAGATTAGATTATAGAGACTCAGTGATAAGATGAGTGTCCTTATTCCCTCTTTGATTTCATAGAGAGGACATTATTAGGGCAAGATTATTTATCTTGAAGTAATGCTAATTTTGGGGTGTAGGAAAATTGTTGCCTTTACATGTGTGGAACTATAACAGCATTATTTCTCCAAGGTGTAGTTTTTCAATGTGTTCCTTTCCAAACCTCAGTAGTCCTAGTTAATGTCAGCAAATAGTTATATTATTTCCAGCATCGTAATTCTTAATGGACTTTTGCTGGCATCAGGATTGATGAGGTTATAAGGATCTGTTTATAGATATGTGATGAAGAGATTAATTTTTTTTGTATTTTAAGAGAAGGTGATTAGTTGTTAAAACTGTTTATAATTGTTATGATGAAGGAGAAGGGTTCTTTTTAAATATTTCTTTTATTTTGCTAAGTCATGAGCCAGTTTCTTTTGTAGGCCCTGTATAGCATCTTTTCCCATATCATTCTTATAGCCTGTCATTTTAAAATCCACTTTCAGAAGATTACAATTAAAGGAGGAGGACACTTTAATTTACTAATACAGAATAAAGCAACATATTTTAATACTGGACATATTGGATGTTTGAACCATTAACTCAGCAGCTGATTTTAAGACTGTTTAAAAGAGTTTATGAAAGAGGAACACGTTTTATCTAGCCAGAATGTCAGCATGAATTTTCAGACCTTGTTTCTGCTTAAAATCTACCGTTGGGTTACCCATTATCAGCAATTGTTATTTCCAGAGTTGTATGTAAGACAAAAAATCAGTCTAACATACAAAAGAGAGAAGCTTTGTGTTGTCTTGCATTTTTGTAGTAAAGGATTTGATAAATGTTTGCTGGATGTAGATTTTGGTCAGTGGGATAAAATAATAATGGAATTTATGGCAGAGCAATCTGTCAGCACAGCAGATTAGAAAGGCTGAATGAGGGGAAATCTAATTGCATGGGTTTTAAGTTCTGAAGATGGAAATATCTTGAATGTTGCCCTTTTTGTTTCCATTGTGTAGTGAAGTGCCTGTGAAAAGGATTCATGGGTAAAATAGTTTTGAGAAAAGGAACAAGCCTGAATGCTACATTGAACAAAGAACAGGTTTTTTATTCCAAAATCTGCTGTTACTTCTCATCATCATCAGGTTGCTTTTGAGAAAAACTTAAGCTCTGTTGTATTCAAAGCCATTTTGAATCAACCTTGGTTAGGGAAGGATTCCTGTGAGCATACATACTTCCGTTTCCCAATTCTGTTCTTGCAAGCAATCGTCCCAGTTACTACCTTTTCAATCGTATCTGTACCGACACATTTTATTGTTACATTTAATTTCGCCTAACGTTTGGAATGCCATATGTTCCTCCTCCTTTGTTGCTGTTGTTATTGAAGAAGCAGTATTATTGACTGTAATTAAAACACCAAAGAAAGGTATGTAAGAATGGTGCGGTGGAATCAAAGCAAGAGTTTCTGGCAGAAATTCAAGTGTTTGGCATGTTGACTGAAGATAAGCATGTCAGCTTTTTCCTAATGATTATATTACCGTGTTGTCATGCATTGTGTACAGCAGTGATTCTCAAACTTGGCAATTTTAAGATATAGGGACTTCACCTCCCAGAATTCCTCAGCCTGCATGGTTGTCTAGACCAGCAGTCCCCAACCTTTCCAGCTTGGCAGAATGGTGGGGGAGGGAGAGAGGAGATGGTTCCGTGTGAGTGGCAGGTGTGCAGATTTGCACGTGCCCACTGCTCACATAAATGGAGCTTTGTGTGAGAGCACGAGAATCCACCACTTATTCAAGTGGAGCTGCGCATATGCTCAACTGCCACTTGCGTGGCCCGGTTCCAAACAGACCACGGCACGGTAGTGGGCTGAGCCCTCTTTTAACTTCAGCTCCAGGTTTTGCTCTCCTTCTCCTACACATTCCTTCCCTATCAATTCAAGAGAGAAACAGCAAATCCAGATTCACTCATATGCATATGGTTCGCTCTGTATGAAACTCCCCACCAAACCTGGCTCTGTAGAGGGCAATTCAAAGATTTGCACAAGAGTTATTTAAAATTCAGGGTTCTTACCTTGCCCAATAATATCGAGGCAATTCAAAGGTTCACACTAGAGGATTTACAAGATACAGAGCAGAGAATTTACTAGAAATAGGCTAAATAATAAAGCTGGGCATGCTTTGAAAATAATTTAGAATAAATGCTTCAGAGCTTGTGCAAACACAGTCACAGCCCTTCCTCATTATTTTTTAAAATAACTTCCCCCCCCCCGCCCTACTGTTCCCTCCAGATTTCCACGCAAGAGCTGTAGTAACTTTAATGAATTGATACTTGCAGCCTTGTTCAGACTTGCACAGAAAAAACATATTATGAGGCATCATTTTTGAAACATGCTTGGCCCTACAAGACAGCAGTAAACCCAGATGTGAAATTGCACCATCTTTTAACCGCATATGCTTCTATGATCTGGAAAGCTGAATTTTGCTGGATTGTAAACATGCCATCTGATGTCCATTTAAGCATCTGTTTGAAACATGTTTTTATTTCAGCCAAACTGCCAGTATTTTTGTCCCTCATAGCATCTTGACAATGAACTGAGTGCAGTAATCACATCAGCTCAACTAGTTGCTGTAAGATGCATGTTTCACTGCCTGAAGTATAATACAGTATAGAATAGATATTTGCTTGCAGAATGGAGTGCAAGGAGAAAGTCTGGGTGGAGTGATTTAATTGCTAGACAGGTAGCTTGTACATACATAGGCTGCCAGCTGCAGAAAAGACAAGCTAGTAAGTCAATAGGAAAGCAGGGAGACACTTGTTTTGATGGCCACCTGGCTTGGGGAAACATAACTGTGGCAAGAAAAGACCAACAATATTGTGTTGGTTTACTGGGAGAAACAAAACAGCTTCCCTCATTTTTTGTAAGCAGGTTGAAAATTAGTGCAAGGCTAGGGTTTTCCTCTTCCTCTGCAGATTAATAGGAGAAAACCACACAAGAAAGAGAGAATGGAGGAGAGTCAGAAAGTGTGAGAGAGACAGATTAGCTGCATCTGAAAATGCTACCTCTTAAAACAACTTTTCAATTACAATATTAAATACTGCTAAACAATATTTACTTGGATTTAAATTTAATAGATTAAATGAATATTAGCAAGGCAGTTTTAATAAATATAATAAGTGGCAACAAAATTGGACATGTCTTATTCTTGGAAATTTTACTTGCACATTGGTTAAGCTATTATAAAGAAAGCAAAAGAGGTTGATGGAGCCTGTTGGTCAACCACATTTCTTTCTAACTTGCTTTTTTGTGCTTCCTACAAAAGAACAGGAGACAAGACAAATGGCAAAGACCATTGTTAAGGGCATGAGCTATGAAAGAGTCCTAACCCCAATATTCTGAGATACGTAGGAGGAATGGACAGAAAAACAAGGAATAAATTATTATGTGCTTAAACTCATAATTAGAAAATAGTTTGCATAAATTGTTTGGGGTCTGAGATTTAGTAACATACAGTACATGTGTAAAGGTAGCCAAATGCAAATGATTAACATGACTTTCTGCCACATAGAGACAAAATTGGAAGAGTCCCTGAACTCAAATTTAGCTCGTGATAATTATATGGATATACCTTGGCAAGAATATTGGAAAAAGCTTACTATTGCCTTCTTCTGGTTTGATTTTTAAAAAGAAATAACACTTTCTAGCCTAACCCTGAAGTTTTCTGACCCTGTTTTTGGTATAGTTAAGGCACCAGGCTACAAACCAGGGGAGGGTGAGTTTCACAGCTTAGGCATGAAAAATTGCTAGGTGATCTTGGGTGACACTCTTGTCTCAGCCCAGCTCACCTTGTTGTGGTAGGGAAAACAGGAGGAAGGACTATTGGGTATGTTCACCCCTTGGGTTATTAAAAAAAGAATAAAGGTTGGCTATAAATAAATAACATAATAAAAATACAATAAAATATTGAGATCATCCAAGGTTGGCTACTAGATGTGGAGATAAGTCTTAGACCAATGCCACCTGACATTTTGGGATGAGCATTAGTATGTTATAAAAAGGGTAAGGAATAATATTCACCATTCTTTAGTCCATCTCCAGGAGAATTTATTGTTATAATTGCTCTTTTTTAGGATAATTTCAACAATTAATCATATTTTGGCAGTTTGCTGCAGATTGTGCTTCTAATAGCTTTGTTTACACTTAGCAGTGTATTTCCTCCCCAGGGGGTGTAGTTTGTCTTCCTTCCTATATTAGACGAATGTCGGTTTCAATTACAATGATATTTTGTTTAATTTTTATAGCTTTACAGCAACAGCCTTATGCATGTTTATTTGGCTGTATAAATTTCACTGTGATCATTGGAGCTTACTTCTTAATAACGAGGTGCTTAAGATGGAAGACTTCAGGACGACTCTGAACTGACTGATGCATTTGGAGCTGTGAAATCAGTAGGGTGTGCTTTCCAGTGCTCTTGCCCTCTACAACAAGCATTCTTGTCCTCTTTTTTTAAAAAGATTATTCCACTTTTTTAAATATACAACTCAAGGCAGTGATCATACTTAATACTTCTTCCTCCTCCTTATTTTCTCCACAACAACAATCTCATGAGATAGGTTGGGCTGAGAGAGAGTGACGGGCCCAAAGCCACCCAGCAGATTTTTCATGTCTAAAGTTAGGACTAGAACTCACAGTCCCCTGGTTTCTAGGCTAGCACCTTCACCCACTACAGCAAATTAGCTCTCTAGTTCAGTCTTTCATTACTGCCATTAATATAGTCTGGATGCTTTAGCAGCCTCCAAAGGACCCTCAACCCCAGGATCCTGAAGAGATGGAACGCTTGGATTAAAACCAACAATTCCATTTTACAAGGAATTATAAAAAAACAGAATGAAAGTTAATCTTAGTTATATGACTGAATCGTGGAATGAAGAATTGGGATATCCTGTTTTGGATAATCAGTGAGTCCAGATTTTAAGAAATGTAAAGCATGCTCTTTATGACTTAAGAATGAAATTTCATCAAAAACTATTATTTTTATGCCTGCAGTGGTCCCCAAGAATGTTTTTTAAAAGGTTGGAAATTGCTGGTCTTTATTTTAGAAAGAAATAGTTCAGTGTGCATGTAAATGTGATGTTAAACTATATTCCGGAAATATGGAAGTTATAGTTTTATGAAGTTCTACTGAGCTTGAGGGCCAGTACATTTCACACAAAGGCTCTTCTTCCCAGGCCTTGGCTTAGGATCCCTTTGATGTTTGATTCTGATTTCATTTTTCATACACCTGTATTTGTTTTCTTTCATGTATGTTTCCTTTTATTTTTAATGGTAAATTGCCCAGAGTCACTGTAGAGCTGGGCGAATGAATGAATGAATGAATGAATGAATGAATGAATGAAAATCTGTGCTTCTGATACTAAGGAATAGTTTCAGGATATAAATTTATACTGTTTTTTTCCAAAAACTCTTTAGGTTTCAAAAATGAGTCACTGAAGCACTATGTTTCCAAATGGTCTAGATTTAATTATAAGATAAAATAAGGTAAAGGTAAAGGTTCCCCCGCACATGCGTGCTAGTCATTTCCAACTCTAGGGGGCGGTGCTCATCTCCGTTTCAAAGCTGAAGAGCCAGCACTTGTCCGAGGACATCTCCGTGGTCATGTGGCTGGCATGACTAAATGCCAAACGCGCACGGAATGCTGTTACCTTCCCACCATAGTGGTCCCTATTTTTCTACTTGCATTTTTACGTGCTTTCAAACTGCTAGGTTGGCAGAAGCTGGGACGAGTAACAGGCGCTTACTCTGTTACGCGGCACTCAGGATTCGACCCGCCAAACTGCCGACCTTCTGATCGACAAGCTCAGCATCCTAACCCACTGAGCCACCGCGTCCCTTTATAAGATAAAATACTATACTATAAGTACAATACTATATTGATACTAAGCAGATATTATATAAATCTTTATGCTGCTGAATTTTTTTCTGTTAGTATTGTAGTTATTTCTATTCCATTATTACAAATATATTTTTTAAAAATGCTCCATTGCTTTCACCATCATTGCTGTCCTTGCTGTGAACAGCCTTTAGTACTCAAGGCCTCATGCATCAGTTTTCCGGTGAATGAAAATCAATATGTAGTGAGGATTCTGGGCATTTTCAACCTAATGTTCGTCTGTGTTTAATATTGCTGTAATTGAAACTGTATACAGTGCTAACATCTGATTCTAGATATTGATTAACTTCGTCTTCATTTAGTTATTTACCTGGCAAATCTTTTCCCATAAAGTATATCAAATTGTGATTTAAGTCCTTCACTAGTGTAGAGAGTAAAGAAGATGACCTTGACAGATATATGCAAAAGCTGTTGCTTAATCATGTTTAAGTTCAGAAAATCCTGATAACATTTAGAAGCAGCTGAGAAAGACACTTTCCTAATTTTCTGAACTATAAGACAGAGGAAGGATATACAGCATAGACATGCAAGATTCTGTTACTATAATCAATGATAAAAGTAATTTTAGCTTTCCTTTGGAGTTGGTTTTATGGTCTGGTCTACTAGTGGGGCTGACAATATGGAAATACATTCTTCCCCTTCTCCTCCTCCTCCTCCTCCTCCTCCTCCTCCTCCTCCTCCTCCTCCTCCTCCTCCTCCTCCTCCTCCTCCTCCTCTTCTTTACCATTATATAAACTTCGTACATTTCTCCAAAGCTACCTTTATACACATAGGACCCTATATACTGGGCTAAAGGCATGACAAAGGAGCAGATTGATTGTTCCACACACAAGATTTAACTGGCCAGAATAGTGTGTAACGTGGATCTTGATTGCATATACCCTTATCTTTCTCTTAGTTATTGATTAAACATTAGTAAACATGATCATGATTATCACTATTATTTTTATGTACATTGAAAACGTATGCACCGGAGACCAATTCCTTATGGGTCCATCCATACTTGGCCAATAAAGAATTCTATTCTATTCTATTCTATTCTATTCTATTCTATTCTATTCTATTCTATTCTATTCTATTCTATTCTATTCTATTCTATTCTATTCTATTCTATTCTATTCTATTCTATTCTATTCTATTCTATTCCATTCCATTCCATTCCATTCCATTCCATTCGTAAACTTCAAACAAGATTGCTGGCAGGTTGAACAAAAGCAGGCAAAAGTAGGGAGAAAGGTCTTAATGACAGGCAGGAGATAAAAAGAGGAATTGATATCTCTATCAGCCATGTCTCTATATCAAAAGACATGGATCTTTCCAGAGTTACAGGAAACAATACTGTGGGTGGTCATTGCCATGGGCTTTGGTTGCTCTAGCCTTAACTTTTTTGTGCACATGGCAGTAGCAGAATGCAGGTGGAAAAGTTGGCGATGTCTTCTCTGTTCTGCACCATGAAGGAAACAATTTGGTGGACTGTGACTATGCATTCAGCAAAGAGCAGATGGCAATAGTTGAAAGAAAACTTCAGTTCCACCCCAGTAGAGGCAACATAAGAACTCCCCTTAGCTAGAAATAACATGAAGAGTGTCATCTGTTGCTTGGCTTTCTGAAACCTATTACATTATAAAGAAATCAAGTCCTTAAAAATCCATGCAAAATCTGACTGTTGTATGAGTAGAAAATCTGGTTAAGGACTGTTGCGATCTGGAAGGTTGGATGGAAAAGGATTAATGGTGGTAGAAGGATGTCTACCGGTGCATCTTTCACCTGGAACAATTGCACACAGAATGGCTTGGGAAATCTCTGGAGGGAGAGGGCTATCTTGGCAAAAGTTTTCCTTTCTGTAGACGTAAGTAAGCTTCCCAATTTTGCGCTCATCAGATTTTTTGAGGACACAATGAATTTGGGGGGATTATTTTTGAGCATCAATTTTTGTTCTATGGGAAATGTGAAATAGGAATAGTAACTGTAAAATATATAAGAATGCTAACTGCACATATTCACTTTTGTTCATCATACATATATCTGTAAAGAAACCTAGCCATGCCTTCTAGCAAAGAAAAACAACTCACCCCTGGATTTTTTTTTATCACTTTATAAAATGGGTAGCAAATGAAATGTGAAGAGTTTTCATTTCATCTTTCTTTTCCTTCTGGTTTTAATTGAGCTGATCATTTTTCTCTCCTAAGCCAGAGAACAAATGAGTGCTCTTGGTGTTCTTTAGTTCTGAAGCAGAAAGGTAGACAGATGTATTTGTGCTAGATAGACACAATTACTTAAGTGCAGGAACAAGCTGTGAACCAAATTTATGCCCACGGCATGAAGAAGGAAAGAAAAAAAAAGATGTCATTTGGTAGCTTCCCAGGCTCCTCATAAATTTCAAAATGGTGTCTTTTTAGTTGCCTGTAAAATGCAACCCTGGGACTATTAGATGTTGTGCTGGTGAAGGTGATAGGAAATGAGAGAAGAAATTTCCTGTCCCTAGACATTTAATGATTTGTCAGTCAATTAACTGGAGGTCAGATGTATCTGCAGGGTGTTAAGAGTTACATTCAAGCAGGCAATGATATCAAAGCCTTATATAGGTAGTGTCTTGTAAGATGAACCTACTGTAAATCTTTCTGTTTGTATGTGCAGAATGTCACATTTTGAATTACAAACTCCCAAGATCATAATCTGAAAAAAATGACGCAATTGGCGTATTTCTTCTTAAATACTCTAAATGAGTGTAAAATATGAGGAATAAAAAGTTGCTCACTATTTCGGCAAGGTACTAAACCATAACTGCAATTAACTTGGCCAGTGCAAATACTTCTTCTTGTATTTTCTGCTCTGAACTGGTTGTTGTCATGTTTTCTACATGTCCTACTGTGACTACACATTGAGAATCCTGTTTACTAGTGGCAGAAAAGCATGAAAAGCAGCCAAGTACTTTGTAGACCACTGGAGTAGGAATACCTTCTGGCTTATACATTTGATACTACTGCTCTGGAGCTTTACAAGCTATTTGAAAGCATATTTTATACAGTGAGCCATCCCTAAAGGTGGGAACTGTATCTATAAATGTATCTTTGCATAATTACATATATAAATGTGAAGCACCTTGAAATCCCATAATTTATTAGCGACTATATTCAAGTTGATGATCCCTGCAGGCTGGTTGGACATATTTGCTGCCTTATTTATGAAGAAATGATAGTAAATAAAGGGTGAAATATTCAAGAGTTGTAGGCAGCACTGTTCAGAAATGGGCTGCTTTTGCAGTTATGGTAAATTTGGTTGTTCAGAAAGCTATTAAGCTGAGGACATTTATTGGATGGTTCAAATGTATTGAGCCTCCAAATCAGGTTTGATTTATTAAGCTGAGGGGTTGCCTGTCTAAATAAAACCATTGTTATTAGGTGTGTACTGCGTATCCAAACAACTTCCAAAGTGATTTATGATTGTGGCTCAGTTGAATGAACAACAGTTAAAATTAGTGTAGCTTCAGATTTGAACAGAAAAGCAAACAGTTGTTAATAGAAAGTGGAAAGAAATCCTTTCAGTGAATATGCAGAGCAGGGAGGTTGAGTGGCAAACAGGTCTTTGAACCTTTAACACAAAATGGTGTCAGGGATGTTACGATCTTAAAAAGTACTGATGGGACAGGAAGATGTACAAGTTTGGGACTGCAACAATTTTGAAAAAAAGAAGCTTTCAACTTTGGAGAAGCCTTTGATATCTATAATTCGTTTCCTGGCATCAAGAGATTTCTGATCTGCAAGTTTCCCATAGCAAAAATTCCAGTTGTCAGTTCCTATCACAACCTGTTTATCCATTTTTAAAAATGGTTTCTTCTTAACTACAACCTCTCTCAATTTGCCTAATAATTACTACCTTGTATCATCAGAAATAATTTCTTGGAGGTTATTTTCCCCCCATTATGATTTCTGTTAGAGCACAGCAGAAAGCCTCTGTCATTATTAAGTTTTCTATATGCTAAATCAATAATTAATATCTGAAATTGTGGCAGCTTTTATAGTTTCATTATTCTATTATTTCAGTGTAAACACTCCAGTTCTCTTTATACAATTAATCTGATACTCTGTGAAGCTGAAAAATCTGCTGTTTGGCTATAGATTTAGTATTCTGACTGTTTATATTTTTTACTGTTATAATGTGACTGTAAAATTGATCAAATAATCAAGTTACAGCAAAAATATCCTTACCAGAGATACTTAATTGAGCAATCACTACGCATTATATTAAGATCTTTTTATTAAAGTGAGTATAATTAATGAGTCTTTGAAAATTGTGAGAGAGGAGAGTCTCGTTCTTTCTGGAATGTAAGTGTAGCATTCAGTGTGATTGATGTGTGGAAATGTAAAAAGTGCTGTTTTCTGTCAAGTTTCACAAGTAAAGGATTAACCTTTCTCTGACAGTTTTGATTACACAAGAACATGACACCACATGTTAATGTTAATGGACAATATTGATGCATTTTCAAGAGTTATGCAAGCGCTAACACTGGAGAGTGGCTTGCCCTCACAAGAAAATGGAAAATGTATTACCGGTACTGTTTATTTCAGAATTGATTTATCCGTTTTACAGCAGGATAAATGTTAATAAGTCCTAATAATGAAAATGTTTCCAGCCAGGTTGTTTAATAATAATATATATTATTATAACAATGGGGCAGAGTACATTGAATAAAAGCACAATCCTCAACATCTGAAGTCCATGATGTATAAAAAAATACAGCACACAATCCAGAAAAAATACTGAATTTTATATCTTACTTCTTAACCAATGACAGACTTCCACATTGCCATCTACTCCAGCTTATGTTGGTTTTTCTTTTGTATCTTATAGTTAATCTCCTTTCCAACCATACCTAGTCCATTTTAAATCAGAACTGAGTGTTCTGTTGTTAATTGTAAATGCCAAATTGTGCATAATACTGCCATATCTTTGTCAGGCAGACAAAATCACCTGTTAACACCTAGGCTCCACTCATCTGTATTTCTCACTGGCCAAGGTTCTTATGTCAGGGATGGCAAAATTGGTTAGGGATGGCAAATTTGCTTCTCCTGTGCTACTTATAAAACAATAATTGTTTTCTCAATTTGCCCTTGATTTGATTTGCCAATCCAATTAAGGTAAGTATATTTATTTAGCTAGTTATCATACTTCTACCCTATGATTAAAGTGTCTCTGTGGCATACAGTATGTATAAAACAAGTATTAAAATATCCACAATTAGATTAAAACTTATCTGAATCATATCGTAAAGCAATATAACAGTGACCACATCCTCCTAGCATAAATGCAGAAAAAGCATCAAAAAATGCACAAAAGCATCAGAGTTAAACTTAGGAAAAAGTGCTCCGAAACAGCTCATTTGTTAACATTTTCCAAAAAAAATTGCTGGGAAGAGGGCTAACTGATCTTTTTGGGGGAGGCTGTTCCAGAGTTAAAAATTCTTGTCAAAGTAAGAAAAGCTTCCGGATAAATGTACATCAGTCTCCCTGGGTAGTTTATTAAAAACACTGAATTTTAGAAGATTATTTATTAAGAACATAACTATTGTGTGCATAATATAAGTATTTAAATCCATTTTCAAATTATTCCTCAGATAAGTGTTAGCAAAGTGGGATGAAATTTAAAGCCAGCTGGAAGCTTGAGTATACTGTAGGTCATTGAGAAGGCCACAAAATACAGGTAATCCTGAACTTACAATAGCTCATTTAGTGAATGTTTGAAGTTACCACGGCACTGAAAAAAAATGACTTATGACCATTTTTCACACTAATGACCTTTGCAGCATCCCCATGGTCATGTGATCAAAATTCAGACACTTGGCAACTGACTCATATTTATGATGGTTGCAGTGCCCCAGAGTCATATTATCCTGTTTTATGATCTTCTGAGAAGCAAAGACAATGGGGAAGCCAGATTCATTTAACAATCATGTTACAAACTTAACAACTGCAGTGATTCAGTTAACAACTGTTTTTAAAATGGGGCAAAACTCATTTAACAAATGTCTCATTTAGCAACAGAAGGTTTGGGCTCAACAATGGTTTATAGGTCCAGGATTACCTGTAATTCCAAAATGATGTCTTCTGAAACTTTTCTGGACTTCATGGTGCTACCTGGATATTGTCATAAAATGCTATTGCTGCTTGGATCTCTGCTAATTTCCTCAGGGATTCTACAGTACTTGAGTGGGAGGCAGATAAACCTTCCAGATAACCAGATACTGGAGATCAGGGACAATTGATACTCTGCTAGATCATTGTCCTCAGATCTGCATTCAGATCTGGAATGGGTATGAAACCACTAGAAGATGGAGTTAAAAATGGCTGGAGGAATAGGATCCAATTTCATATTCCAATCTCCTGAACCAAATGTATACGTTGAAGGTTGCTGTATTTTCTAACTATACTTTAGGTACAGACAACTGGAAGGTCAGATGCTCTTTCAGTTCATTGCAGTTATGAGGAATATAATCATCCTGGTTATTTATTGTATTTGGTGAAACTGTACTGGTGTACTGAAAATTATCCATGAGACCTTTTAATTGGATGTTCATGAGGGCTTCATAACTGGCATTAGGTTCAAACCCACCCACCCCTATTTATTATAGTTTTCTCAATTTCTGTAGGTGTAATTCACAATAATTCTTGGCATAATACATTTGCTTATAAAGTACTACAGACTTTATTTTTTATGTTTTTATTACAGCAGGCAAACATGGTTCTTCCTCCCCCCGCCCCCCAAATGTATTACATCCCAAAAATTTTGGAGAGCAAGATTTTGTTTGTTTATGTGAAACTCAAAGAGAAATTGAAATAAAATTGTACTCCGGTGTTTTATGTATTATGATGCTACTGTGAGGAGGTTGCTATTTTAACTTTCATATAAATGTGTGGACGTTTGCTTCTGTTCATTTAAATTTAGCTCAATGCACTAATCTTGCAGGGAAGAGGGACTAAAATCTATGTTGTTTTGCTTGGAGACATTTGAAACTCAATTTCCCTTAATGCTTTGTTTTCCTTCAATAATGGTTCAATATTAATTTATTACTGACTTTTGCAGTATTACGTTCACCTTACCTTCCAGAGTTTCTTATCTGTATGTTGCCCTGTATGGAGGATATTGCTCGCTTCCTAGCTTCTAATCATGATTACAGCTTGGGATTGTATTATGCTTTGGTCTTAACCATCTCAAATGGTAGAACACAGTATTTTACAAAAATGTTAACATGCGTTTCCCCATTAGAACATACAGTAAGTCAGATTTAGCATCTTCTTTATTTATACTTCAATTTTACCCAGTGCTTTTTTTGTAAAAGAAAAAGGTGCCAGAACTCAGACATGTCATACAACCCGCCTTGCCTACCCTATAAGGTTCCATCCAAAAAAGGTGCCGGAACTCCGTTCTGAAGGTTCTATATGACAAAAAAGCCCTGATTTTACCAATGAGCAACTTTTTAAAAATCTGCATGATCAAATGGAAAAATGTAAGATTTTTGCACTCTAAAATAAGCCCCCTACTATCCCTCAGGAAGTGTCTTTTCTGGTTTAATCAAATGTTATTTACCTAAGATTGGAGCTGCTCCAAGGTTTAAGAAGTCCTCTTGGGTTGGGAATTATGTGTCTCCTCTAAGTACTTCACTATTGTTCTGCTACCTCCAGAAGGTTTCCTAACTTGATCTGTCTCAAAGGCTTCACTTACACCTACCGGTACCAGGAACTTCATAGGGACACGGTGGCTCAGTGGGTTAGGACGCTGAGCTTGTCGATCAGAAGGTCAGCAGTTTGGCGGGTCGAATCCTGAGTGCCGCGTAACAGAGTGAGCGCCTGTTACTCGTCCCAGCTTCTGCCAACCTAGCAGTTCGAAAGCACGTAAAAATGGAAGTAGAAAAATAGGGACCACTACGGTGGGAAGGTAACAGCGTTCCGTGCACCTTTGGTGTCTAGTCATGCCGGCCACATGACCATGGAGACATCCTCAGACAAGCGCTGGCTCTTCGGCTTTGAAACGGAGATGAGCACCGGCCCCTAGAGTTGGAAATGACTAGCACGCATGTGCAGGGGAACCTTTACCTTTACCTTACCAGGAACTTCAAGAAAGTTCATCCCACTTCAGATTAGATTTCTGTACTGAAGCTTTAAAAAAGTAGAACAATTTATTTCATTATTCTTTTAACTAATCTAACAGTGAGTGGAAAAGAGATTGATAAAAATCCAATAGCTAGTTTAAAAAACACATCATTTCTTTGGAGACCATTAAATAAAATAAGGCTAGCAAATGTTAGCAGAAGGAGAAGGGCAAATCTCTTTTTGGGAAATTAGCCAAACAGTCATTTGTTGTGGTAGCTTATTTTCAAATGATTCTCTTCTAGGACTAAAAAGTTCCACCACTCTGATCAGGCCACAAGCAAAGCCAATGCCATTTGTTCTTCTGTTGTTTCCATTCTTCTTCTTTTTTCTTCAAAGCTGAAGTTTCTTAACCTGCTGGGCAGGAGAAGGACTCTGTGAGTTTGTGATGGCTTGGACATCTGCTGTTTTTTTACTGATCACAGGGGAATTTCCCACTTTTCTCCTGGATCTTAGAGCTAATCTGATAGCCGTACTTTCTAAGAGGTGATCAAATAAACTTACATTTGTTTTTTTCTTTTCCAGATTATTTGAATCCAGCAGATTTACGAATTCCTTGGTGCAGGCTTCAAATCAGGTATTTACCTTGTTTTCTACAAAATTTTCAAAGCTAAACATGTTTCCTCCCCCCTCTATTCCTGAGTGATCTTTAAAGGGTTTTAAGAAAAGAATGTGTGAACTTCTTTATTTTGGAACATTTGCATGGGCACCAGAAACAAAGCAAATATTCTGTATTGTACATTTGGAAGCATGTTGTCCTTGGTCCATGTCAATCAACTGAGAAAATGGAAGCAATTGTAATGATGGTCTTTAGAAATTTAAACTTTTTGATGGCCATGGAGAATGAGAGGCAAACAAGAAAATGGATGATGGGCTATGATAAAAAGAGAGAACAGAACATAAACGTGAGGCTTTTTGAAGTAGATTCTGGTATATGATATATGTTTCAAGGCTACAAACCACCTGGAAATATGCTTATGGTTTTATTTCTGTATTTGTAAAATTATTAGCAACCTGAAAAATGTACCTCACAGATTGAAACTGGTAAAATGTTCAGTTCCTTGTTTTTAGTAGTTAAATTTGTTGTTGTTAGCTACGAAGTCATGTCCGACCCATCGCGACCCTATGGACAACGTTCCTCCAGGCCTTCCTGTCCTCTACCATCTTCTGGAGTCCATTTAAGCTCACGCCTACTGCTTCAGTGACTCCATCCAGCCACTTCATTCTCTGTCGTCCCCTTCTTCTCTTGCCCTCAATCTTTCCCAGCATTAGGCTCTTCTCCAGTGAGTCCTTCCTTCTCATTAGGTGGCCAAAGTATTTGAGTTTTAGCTTCAGGATCTGGCCTTCTAAAGAGCAGTCAGGGTTGATCACCTCTAGGACTGACCGGTTTGATCGCCTTGCAGTCCAAGGGACTCGCAGGAGTGTTTTCCAGCACCATAGTTCAAAGGCCTCAATTCTTTGGCGCTCAGCCTTTTTTATGGTCCAACTTTCACTGCCATACATTGCAACTGGGAAGACCATAGCCTTGACTATACGCACTTTTGTTGACAGGGTGATGTCTCTGCTTTTTAGTGTGTTGTCTAGATTTGCCATGGCTTTCTTCCCCAGGAGCAAGCGTTTTTTAATTTCTTGGCTACAGTCCCCATCTGCAGTGATCTTGGAGCCCAGGAAAATAAAATCTGTCACTACCTCCAATTCTTCCCTATCTATTTGCCAGAAATTGAGAGGGCCGGATGCCATGATCTTGGTTTTCTTAATGTTAAGTTTCAACCCAAGTTTTGCACTCTCCTTCTTCACCCGCAGCAAGAGGCTCTTTAGTTCTTCTTCACTTTCTGCCATTAGAGTGGTATCATCTGCATATCTTAGGTTGTTGATATTTCTTCTGGCAATCTTAATTCCAACTTTTGATTCATCTAGCCTTGCCTTTCTCATGATGTGCTCTGCATATAAGTTAAATAGGCAGGGTGACAGTATACAGCCTTGCCGGACTCCTTTCCCAATTTTGAACCAATCAGTGGTTCCGTGTCCAGTTCTCACTGTTGCTTCTTGGCACACATATAGGTTTCTCAAGAGACAAATAAGATAGTCTGGTACGCCCATCTCTTTAAGAACTTGCCACAGTTTCTTATGATCCACACAGTCAAAGGCTTTAGCATAGTCAACGAAGCAGAAGTAGATGTTTTTCTGGAACTCTCTAGCTTTCTCCATGATCCAGCGTATATTTCAGAGTTTATGTCTTAACTTTGTACTTAACAGAGATATGTTGTATCCAACAAGATAAGCAAGGATTAACACCATGCAAACAATCAAATAGAAAAGAATACCCTAATCAAGGAAATATCAAGGAGAAAACCTTATTCCCGCCAAAACTGGGTTGACAGACTTCTGTATATAAACAGGGAGCAAACCCACACTCACTGGCACTGATGATAATGTTAACTTAGTTGGGCAACTTATTTATTTTTATTTCAAATTTATATAGCTACTCATTTCACAAAACTAGTGATTCTTAGTTACTTACTACAAAATTATGAAACAGTAATTCACAAATAATTATTATCATTACTATTAAAACATTAAAAACTATAAAAAATAATGAACTTAATAATAATAACAGCACCATTTTTCTAGTTCACCAGTTCCTTGGGGTTCCCAGGCATGATGGTGCAACCAGGTCTTGAAGGACCTTTAGAAAGTCAGCAGTGAAGGTGGCAGCCTAACCTAAGAAGGGTGGCTATTCCACAATGTGGGTACCATAGCTGAGAAGGCCCACAACCAGCATGCCCTCTCACCAAGATCTGGTGGAACAGGAAGATGTAATTGGGGAAAGGTGGTCCCTCAGATAACCAGGTCCCATGTACAGCTTTAAAGGTCAAAACCAGTAATTTGGATTAGCTCTGGAAACAAACAGGTAACCAATATAGTTTGAAAAGTAGACGTGTACTTTGTGTTCTACAAGGGGCACACATAACTGCCAGTGCCACAGCATTTTGCATCAACTCAAGTTTCCGGATACTCTTCAAGGGCAGCCTGCTGTAGAGTGAAACATTTGCAGGCAAACAACCAAGCCAGAGAGCACCAAGGATGCCACAGTTTTTAAACTGTTAGTCATTTATTTATTTTTTATTTTAAATGTGAGAAAGGAAAAAAAAATCCTGATTTCCACCAAACAATCTACTCACTTTTAGTCAGTTGTCAAAAAAGAAAGCTATCGCCTATTAGGAAGAATCTAGTTTATGACACTTTATGATGGGACCAACACATCTTGGTTTGCTTCAGATCCATTCTGAGGGCATGTTTTTCATCTTGGATCAGGGAACAAACTCCCTTGTTGAAAAGAGAGCCATTACTCAGCACTTGAACTGGAATATTTCTCGTTCCTCAGTGTGGGAGAATTTTTTTTTCCTGTGGTGCTGTCTGAGCTTGGTTGTTTTCTTGCAGATGTTTCAACGCTAAATTAAGTAACAATATCAGTGCTAGTAAGGAAGTGTGATTTGCTCTCATTTTGTATATTGGTGGCTTCCTCTGTCAGTGTTGGTTGACATGGACTCAGTGGTTCTTTGATTGGGCTGTTGTTTACTGTCAGCTTGTTTGAGTTGGTACTTTCTCGACTGGGGCATTGTTTCTTCTTGATCGTTGGTCTAGTGCAGGGGTAGGCAACCTTGGCTCTTTTATGAGTTGTGGACTTCAACACCCAGAATTCCTGAACCAGCCATGCTGACTCAGGAATTCTGGGAGTTGAAGTCCACAAGTCATAAAAGAGCCAAGGTTGCCTACCCCTGGTCTAGTGTTAATCTTGGTCCTAATCTCTGCTCATCTGGTTGTTGATTGCTGATGAGGAGGTGTTTAGGTCTTTTTATTTCCTTTTTGGCTTTTTGACTGTCTGCTTTGAATGGTATGTATAGGTTGAGTTCTTCCCCCCCCCCACATATATAGTGAGGAAATTCAATCTAGCGATGGCTCACATCAGTTTCAGAATGGCCTTTTTCTTCTGTATCTATCATTCGCTTCCCTCATATCCTATGCAGTATTTATCTGATCTTAGAGAGGTCCTATTGTTGTCACTGTCTAGCTGTTCTGCCAACTCTGGCGCTTTAGATGAGGTATTTGGCAGTGATTCAGTCTCTGCTTTATGTCTTCTATGTATCTTTGCTTTCACCAAGAAATAAGTGTTCCTGAATGGTTGCTCTGCTGGACAAATTGTGCTCCCAGACTTGCTGCTAACATTGCATATCTCTTAGTTGTCTGGGTAGTAAGTGAGCCCTTGGAGAGCATCCAATGCACCTTTAGATATGCTTGGTTTTTTTTCCCTCCCTTAAAAACTACCTTCTCAGGACATTATATGGATACATTAGTTGAAGTTTGTAAAGTGAATGGAGTGATGCAATTGTTCACGGTTGTTATTGCATAATACGCTATTACAAAGCCCACCTCATGTGAAACACTATGTATTTCAAATTAATACATTTCAAAAGAATTGTGTTGCATTCAGTGTGCTGTAAAGCAGTCTGTGCCAGGGACGGTGGGATCTCCTTTGTTGTCTCCTGTTGTATTGAATTGCTGTTAATTGCTATATTTGCAATTTAAAGAGCCTTGGTGGAGCAGTGGGCTAATGCCTCCTTAAGTAACACCAGCTGCCTGCAATTAGTGCAGGTTCGCATCCCACCAGGCTCAAGGTTGACTCAGCCTTCCATCCTTCTGAGGTAGGTAAAATGAGGACCCAGATTGTTGGGGGCAATAAGCTGACTTTGTAATAATGCCGCTTGGGGTGTGTGAAAGCCCTAATAAGCAGGCATATACATAGAATGAAGGCTACTGCTAAGTTCGTAAAGCCGCCCTGAGTCTTCGGAGAAGGGCGGGATGTAAGTGGAATTAAAAAATTCTTACGAATTTTTTTTCAAAAAACGGGACCTCTACAGGTTTTTTTGTAGAGAAAACCTATCTGCAGTACTGCAGCAACTGCCAACTACTGAAGGTTTTTCCCATTGGAATGAAAGTCTCATGAGTTCTATCTCATAAAAAGGGATAGAAAGTGAAGCTAAGCAGTGGGCCAGCATTTTGCATAGCAGCCAGGCTACAACCTGAATGGGCATTTTAATGGCTGCACAGCTGTGGCTGAAGATGCAACTACTCCCTTGGGGTCTGTCCTGCTCCACCCTTGGCCCTGTCATTGCCCTCCTCTCTCTAACTTGAGCAAACAGTTCTGCCAAACCACAGTGGCAGAAGCAAAGGCGGCTGCCATTTCTGTCGTCCTTGTGAGGAGATTAATGAGATAAAGTGGTGACTCTCCAGGTTGCAACCTAACAATAGAAAAGTGAGGGTTGGTGTGGTTTTCTTTTTCTTTTTGCACAGAGTAGAACCACATAAGTGTAGCTGTAAATGGTGAGTGTTCTACCTGTTAATTATCTTCGGTTGGGAAATAAAGTATATATATAAAGTATATATGAAATACCCCTTCTCTAAATTATTTCTCTTACTGTAGTATTACCAACGGTTATGAAAAATGATTCTCAATGAAATGATTTCCCATCTTGATGAGTAACAGGGCGTCATAATAAAAGAGATTCCTGATTTTATTTCTGCATGCCTCAATTTCTTAGCTATTCAACTATGGGTAGAAGATCCTATTGAAATCATGCTGCCCACTAGCAGTTCGTAAGAGTATATGGGACCGGATAAGCAGTCTCCTTGGAGTATAAAAGTCCGGTGAGATGTATATTCAGTTTATTAGGCTTGCAACATAGTTAAAAGCACATAGACTTGCAGAGGCAAATCTATGAAACTTGGAAAAGCTACATTTTGACACAGGCTACTGCTTGTACTTCCTTTCTGATCAGTATTTCATTTTTACAGCTGAAGTTTCATTTGCCTTTGTAGCCAGAAGGAAGAGGAATGGCTTGGTGAGGATTTCACTACCTATTGATTACTGCTGTCAAGCAAGATTGCAGATGCCCCCATCCTGTCATTCACTAGATATTTAGTGTAAAGAATATAAGCTGGGCTGTCGACAGTAAGTAACGAGTGGGAGAAAGAAAAAGATTGTGGATGTGCGTAGAATCCAATGTTGGATTTTCCTTGTCTTTTTGTTTCCCTCTCCTGATAATACAACATGAGGGAATTGGGTAGATAGGTAGATGGATAGATAATCATCAGTCTTGCTTTCTGGCTCCTGTATGAGGTTTCCTGATGTTACTAAAAGAAGATGGTGGGAAAAAAATGTGCTCAGAGGAACCTCTGCCTTTAATGTTATCTTAGGGCTCAGCTCTGACCGAAATAAAACTGTATAGTGCCGGTTTTGGCAATAAAAGACATTTGATATTCAAGGGAAAGAAGAAATCACAAAATTAACTGGTTTGGAGAGATACTACGTTCGAAGGAAAGTGTGAAAGAGAGGTAGAGGGTGTTAACAGGAATATGTTTCAGAAAGTATCTCCCAAGATTGTCCTACATGGAGTAATCTATCTAACACCCATTTCCATGTGGCTGTTGTGTATGGGAGCAGATCTTAGCTGGAACAGATTGATGGAAGACTTGAAATCCCGAGTTGCTCCTGATTGGGCAACTTTAGCGTGGGCATTTTTTAGAAGATCAGAACCTTCCCTGTCCTGTCCTGGAACTCAGCCTTCCATTTGTTTAGTGACTGTTTGAAGTTACCATAGCACTGAGAAAAGTGGCTTATGACTGTTTTCACACTTAGGATTGTTGTAGCATCCCCATGGTCATGTGATCAAAATTTCTATGCCGGGCTACTGGTTCATATTCATGATTTCCAGTGTCCCGAGGTCATCACCGTTTGCAACCTTCCGACAAACAAGTGGGGCAGCCAGAATCACTTAACAACTATGTTACTAACTTAACAAGTGCAATGATTCACTTAACAACTGTGGCAAGAATGGTCATAAAATGGGGCAAAACTCAGTTAACAACTGTCTCACTTAGCAACCAAAATTTTGGGCTCAATTGTAGTCATAAGTCGAAGACTGACTATATACGTTTAAAAACTTGGCCCCAAACTACTCACTTTTGAGTTGCCTCTTCTGTAGTGAATCCACCAGCAATGACCTTATCATGCCAAGAAAAAGTTCTTTTTAGGTTTTAGGCCCAGGAAACTGGTGAAATCCTGGAGTCGATGGTCTGTGACAGAAGCATGGACTTCAAGGAAGATGTTTTCTGCAGGTATTAATCAGATAAGTGGAGAGATATACAGACGGTGTCATGTCCATCTCTCTTACTTCTACCCGTCTACCTACTGTCTCTCCCTCTCCTCTCGTCCTCTCCCCCACTCCACCATCTTTTCAGGTTAGCAATCTTCCCCAAAATAGCTTGCAAGCAATGAAAACAAGTGTAAGTAAAACTATCATAAATCTTATTTTAAAACCAACAAGCATATTTATTTCTGGTCCTATTCTGGAACATTTGATTGAAATGTCCTGTGAGCTAGGGAAAGGAAAAATATGGGTAAGCAGAATTGTGGGGTGGTAGTCACCCAAAATAATTCAGCATTATTAGTCAGCAGGTTTTGCCCATTCAATGGTGTATTTCTTGAGCTAGTTGCAACAGTGGTTACTGGATCCTTCTGTAAGTTTTCCCAGCAAGATTCAGCCTGCTCATCTATGAGATCTATTGAAACTAAACCATGTTGAAGTGACATTGTCCTTGACCTCTGTCTCTTTCTGGGCTAAGTCCCTGGAGCGCCTTTGAAGGGGGTCACATTGCACTGGTCTTTGTCCTAAGAAATGTCAAGCATCACATTTTCTGGCTGGCTGGCACCAGGCATCCGACTTTCAGAGTGATTTATTGAGGGGAAGAGTGACAGTGGAGTTTACATCTTTCTCTCTTTCACCAAGTAAAAACTATTGTAGATCCCTTCTTGTTTGTCAGAAAACTATTTAGTAATTATAGCCATGCCCTTCATTTGCTTCACCTTGCCAGGTGGTAACTGTGTGGCAAAAGGCCAACTCTTATACACCTTCATTTTCCCATCAACCTGAAGAGATGAGTTCCAAGTTCAATATAAGCAAATAGCTTATAGCAAATAGCTCATGACAGTGCAGAGAACATTTATTACCACTGTTATACCCCATTTCTTTTTTTGCCTGTTGGGCTTTAGAAACCATGTAAAAAGGCATCAGCAAGATGTACAGTCTTAATTCAAGGGATTTACAAGTTAGCTTTACACCTCCTAACTAGGATATAGTTTTGTTTACAAAGTAAGTTGTAGAAATTTTATGAAACAGGTGATTATTTCAAATCCAGAATATGCTTACAGAAAAATAGGTCTTCCAAGGGCTTGGTCCAGGATTGAAAGTCTTCTTTAGGCAGAAGAGTGTTCTGTTTCTCATTCCGGTCTTGCTTAATAGGTAGATGGTTGGATTCACCCAGATCTATTTGGATCTAGTCCATTTGGTTTAATGTTTTGCCCTCTTTTATCTCTTGGGTCTTCAGTGCTCCCTTGTTTCCTCTTCTGTTCCCAAACTTTCAAATTTGGTGGGAGGGGGATTCAGGAATAAGCCCAAAAGATGCTTTTTCATGAAGCAACTAGACTTTCTATGGTAGGTGGGTCTTCAGGTCATGACGGAAAGTTCGGAGGTCTGGTGCCATCCGGAGCTCCACCGGCAGTTGGTTCCATAATGCCGGAGCGCCCACAGAGAAGGCCCTCCCCCTGGGGGCCACCAGTCGGCATTCCCTGACTGGCGGCACCCTGAGGAGGCCCTCTCTGTGGGAACGCACAGGGCGGAGGGGAGTTGACGCCGGCAGCAGGTGGTCCCTGAGGTATCCCGGACCCATGCCATGTAAGGACTTAAAGATCGTTACCAAAACCTTGAACCTCACCCGAAAGACAACTGGTAACCAATGCAGCTCGCGGAGCAAAGGTGTAACATGGGAGTACCGGGAAACTCCCAAGACAACTCTCGCAGCCGCATTCTGTACCAGTTGGAGCCTCCGAGTGGTCTTCAAGGGAAGCCCCATGTAGAGAGCATTACAGTAGTCAAGGCGAGAGGTCACGAGCGCATGAGTGACCGTACACAGGGCATCCCGGTTCAGATAGGGCCGCAACTGGCGCACCAGGCGAACCTGGGCGAAAGCCCCCCTAGTCACGGCCACTATATGATCTTCCAGGGTAAGCCGTGAATCTAGGAGGACTCCCAAGTTGCGAGCCCTATCCACGGGGGGTAAGAGCTCACCCCCCATAGAAAGAGATGGAACATTTTGAATGTCCCAGGATGCCGGAATGTACAGCCACTCAGTCTTGTCAGGGTTGAGTTGAAGTCTGTTCCTCCCCATCCAGACCCGAACCGCCTCCAGGCAACGGGACATCACAGCGAGGGCATCACTGGGGTGGTTTGGGGTCGAAAAGAAAAGTTGGGTATCATCGGCATACTGATGATACCCAACTCCAAAACCACGAATGATCTCACCCAGCGGTTTCATATAGATGTTGAACAGGAGAGGCGAGAGAACCGACCCCTGAGGAACTCCACAACGAGAGACCTAGGGGCCGATCTCTGTCCCCCTGCCAACACCGACTGCGTGCGTCCCAGGAGATAGGAGGAGAACCACTGAAGAACTGTGCCTCCCACTCCCAATCCCCTGAGACGGCGCAGCAAGATACCATGGTCGATGGTATCGAAAGCCGCCGAGAGGTCTAATAGGACTAGGACAGAGGAATATCCCCTATCCCGAGCCCTCCAGAGATCATTCACCAGAGCGACCAATGCTGTCTCCGTGCTGTACCCGGGCCTGAAACCCGATTGGTAGGGGTCCAGATAATCCGCTTCATCCAGGACCAGAGGGAGCTGATACGCCACCACACTCTCGACAACCTTCGCAAGAAAGCGAAGGTTGGAGACTGGACGAAAGTTGTTCAAAACAGCTGGGTCCAAGGCAGGCTTCTTGAGGAGAGGTCTCACCACCGCCTCCTTCAAGACGGTGGGGAAATAACCCTCACTCAAAGAAGCAGATATAACCGCCTGGAGCCAGCCTCGTGTCCTCTCCCTAGCTGCATAAACCAGCCAGGAAGGGCACGGGTCCAACAAACATGTGGAGGAGCTCAGCCTCCCCATAATCCTGTCCACTTCATCAGGGGTCACAGAATCAAACTCTTCCCAGATAACATTGACAAGACCGCCCGTGTCCTGATCGCCTGACTCTGCCCAGCTGGAGTCCAAACCGGTCCGAATCCGAGCGATTTTATCCGACAGATGTTGACTAAATTCCTCGGCACGACCCTGCAAGGGATCCTCCCTCACCTCCTGATTAAGAAGTGAGCGAGTCACCCTAAACAAGGCGGCCGGGCGATTATCTGCGGACGCGATGAGGGTGGAGAAGTAATTGCACCTCGCCACCCTCATCGCTGCGAGATAAGACCTAATATAGGTTCTTAACCGCAACCGGTCGGGTTCGGATCGGCTAGACCTCCAGCAGCTCTCTAGGCCCTGTTTCCGACGCTTCATCTCCCGGAGCTCCGCGGAAAACCATGGAGCTCGCTGGGATCTGCGCCGGGTCAGGGGCCGCAAGGGTACAACCCGGTCAAGTGCCTCAGTGGCTGCCCTTTCCCAGGCTTCCACTAAGGCATCCGCCGAGCTGTGAGCAGTGGAGGCAGGTGGGGACCCCAGCGCCGCTTGGAATCTATCAGGATCCATTAAGCGTCTGGGGCGGTACCATCTAATTGGCTTCGTACCCCCACGGCAGGGGGTGGCAAAACGGAAGACCAGCCGCAGGAGATGATGATCGGTCCATGACAGGGGCATAATAAATGGAGAGCCCCCACCAAGATCATCCAACCACCGTCTAGATAAAAAAATCAGGTCAAGGGTGTGGCCTCCCTCATGAGTTGGCTCTGAAATTACTTGCGTCAGGTCCATGGCCGCCATGGAAGCCATGAACTCCCGAGCTAGCTCAGATGAACCTCACAGGGATGGTAGATTGAAGTCTCCCAAAACTATAAGTTTGGGAAACTCAACCACCAAACCCGAGAGGATATCGAGCAGCTTGGTTTTTCTTTAAAGACATTTCACTTCTCATCCAAGAAGCTTCTTTAGCTCTGACTGGATGGTGGGAAATGGAAAGACTTACTGTATACTCCTTGCAGACAGCTGTCTGCAAAATCTTTCCATTCCCCACCGTCCAGTCAGAGCTGAAGAAGCTTCTTAGATGAGAAGTGAAACGTCTTCAGAGAAAAACAAGAAAGTCCAGTTGCCTCATGAAAAAGCATCTTTGGGGTAACTATGACCTGGATGACTGAGAATCTCCATAGATGTTCAGAAATAAGAAAATGCCATATCACCAAGATTAGGATTAAGTGTAGAGTTAATGGTAGTGCATCCATAATAAGCTATTGGGGGTACAGTTAGATTTTCTTCTGGCAAGGGAGCCACAGCTAGTGATGGGCTTCAAAATAAGACTTGGGAGTACTTGTAAGTTCTATTCCTATGTTGCATCTGAGTAAGCCAAATTAGTTTAATAATGTGACTCTATCATGGACTAAATTTAACATTCTGAGATTAGTTGATTGGATGAAATGACTTCTTTTTTGTGTTCCTATAACACATTAACTTCATTGTTGATCCAATTTAATGTATTGTGGGAACAAGATATTGGAGGCTATTGGAATCTTCTTTGACCTTGAGTCTGGCAGAGCAACAGACAACCCTCCCCAGTAAGTAACAGACAGGAAGAATTAGAAATCCTAACCATGGAAGTAAATCTGGTAAGTAAATAGTAAGTAAATCTGGTGGAATTTTAATTGGAACATAAAACTCAAAGGATACTATTTATTCAAAAGAAATAATCTAAATAATGGCAACCCTCAAGGGTGGTTTAGGGGATTTCTGTACTCAGCAAGGTTTGGATTAGATGATCTATAGAGTGACTCCAACTTGTATTTTAAGGATTGGTAGTAAATGGGAAAAGGAGTGAAAAAATTACTTTTCAATAAGTGCAATAGCTAGAAGTGATATTATACATAGTGCATTCAAAATGATTTTAATTTTGGAAAGGAAGATAAAACTGAAGACTATCTCATTTAACAATCTTCATACAAACACTAGGCTCATCATACCTGATGAAATCTTGAAAAGACTGACATCAAAATTACAATATCTCTGACTCATTCGTGCAGAAATGCTCCAAGAGGCTATAGGGATGAACATTCCTCTGAGGAAGGAATATCTTCCTGCAGTGATGTTGCGATTTCTGGATTGAAGGCTGTCTTCACAGAGGCTTCATAGCCACTGCCTTGGCAACATATATAATTATGGTTAGCCATACAATTAGCCAGATTTTTAGCATTTGGATTTGGCACTTTATCTCCCTATCAAGTCCTTCTCAAGGACCTGGGATAGGGAGATTTTGATGTTTGACGATGTTAGGAGTATCGTCACAGGATTTAAGCTTTTGCAACTGACTGATGGTGAATACTGATTATTATTGTTGTTATTATTAGGAATTGGACTAGTTACTTTGGTTAAATGATAGCAGGTTGGCCTCCCTCAGCAGGTGTATTTGCTGTTGGGGAGCAAGGGAAAAGAAATGACAAAAAGTGCATTGTAAAACTGCAACAGAAATTCACCCCTTTTTCTTCTGACATTGTCATGTTGCATGCATGTGAAGGACAGTGTTTGTGTGCTGACCTCATGACATCTTTTGTCATTTGGACAAAATCTTGCCTGGCTGTCACTAAACAGCCCACATTTATCATGGCTGGCCATTATAGAAATGTTGAAATGTCAAGAACGTAAATTATCTGGTTTTGCTTTCACTTTTCTTTCCTTTTTCCTTTCTATGACCTGCATTTTTATACTGTAAGCCTCAAGACAGGTGATGTCTGAGAGCCATTTAGTATTATGGGTGAAGTATAAATATTTTAAATAAAATAATAAATAATGTGCTTCAGATTGTAGCTAAGCAAATGCCCATGTGATTTTTTTTATTGGTCTCCTGAATAGCTTATTTCTTTCTTGCCACTTCACTATTAGATTTGACTGTTTCTTTACAGAAGGTTGGTTTTATTGCTTCCTAATAAAGTGGAATATTGTAGAGTATTGTTGAATGAGTATGAAATACTGTTGGGTTTGTCACTTGATTTATTTCTGTAGAACATGAAGGACGTTACTGATGGTAATTTCAGAAAAGGCTTAGGCATATTAATTCCCCTATCATCTTGGAGTTAGTTAGGCACGACATCATATGATTCGTGACCTCCTGCCAGCTTTTCCCATTGACTTTGCTTGTTGGAAGCTGGCAGTGAAGGTTGCAACTGGCAATTAAGTGACTGTAGGATGCTGCAATGTCAACATTTTGTGCTGATCTCCAAGGTCCTGGATTGCAATCACATGGATTGCAGGGGCACTACGATGGCCAGAACTTTGAGGAGCAGTCATAAGTCTCCTTGTTCAGTGCCCTTGTAAGTTTGAATAGTTGCTAAATAAGGACTATCTGTAGACATAGAATTATGTTGTTGGTCCATAAGAGAGACAGCAGACTAATTCTTAGAATCAGGTTAGGTGTTCCAGCTTATTTGAACAATCTAGTGTTTTTATTATTTTGCAGAGTTAAGACTTCATCACAGATGTGAGATGAATTAGGGCCTGTTCAGGTTAGTATAATGTAGCTGTAGCATTGCACATCAGGTAAAGTTAGGATTGTGAATAGGAGGGGAGCAAGTGCAGTTTTCTCATGTTTGCTTTTTAAACATCTTGGTGTATTCCTCTTTCCCCTCTTTGCATTATTACAGCATTTTACATACAGAGACCACACTCCAGAATAGGCTTGAGGCACTGTTTTACCTCTTAAAACATGCTTCAAACAAGACTGCAAAAAAACCACACATTTTTTTGTTCCATTCAGTTGGGAGAGTGGGTTGGCAATAAGAATGCCTATGGTTTCCAGGTTTCCATAATTTAGAACCTTGCTTTAAGAACCCAAGGAAAGATATATAGCATTCTTACCCCCCCACCCCCACCTTTTACTCAAAGGCTGAGGATAGTGATTGATCCAGTATCTGCCAATAGATAAGGGAGAATTGCTCCTGGATGTCCCTAATCTAGCATCTTAATCATTCTGGTATCCTGTCTTTACCCAACCATGTTGCTCCTTTAAGAATACCATATCATCATTCACATATTAATTATCAATTCTATTGTTATGAATTGAGATGTAATTGACTCTCATTATAAATATGTAATTTAGGAAAATTGAATGTAATAAACTGAATCTCAATTTTTCTATAAATAATTGCTTGCTTCAGACTGTCCTTTCTTTCAGTCCTTTGTGCTATTCTGTCTTTTTTATGAATTTCAAGAGCAAACTCGCTGGAATTTCCCCCCCCCCATTTCTAAAACCGTTTAACTTTATTCTGAACAAACTATGCAATCGGTTCTTTGATTTTAATCTAATTTATACAGGAATAAATGGATTGCTGCTCACTTCAGTGTTCTGAGGCAAATTCAGTATAGTAGAAGAGGAGCAGATCCACCCAGCTCTACAAAAGTAATCAAGACAACCTGTGAACCAAGAGGGCATGGAATCCTTTTTTCTTCTAAAATGGACTATGCCCTCTGGAAAGCAGAAAAACATCTTGCTGTTTCAAGGGCCACATAGACTAAGCCAGGGGTCTTCAAACTTGGCCCTTTTGTGACTTGTGGACTTCAACTCCCAGAATTCCTCAGCCAGCATGCCTGGCTGAGGAATTCTGGGAGTTGAAGTCTACAAGTCATAAAAAGGCCAAGTTTGAAGATCCCTCTACTAAGCATAGGAAATATAATAATATTTGCAGAAGAATCTTCCTACCGTAGGGTTCCAGAAATTCTTTTGGAAGGCACATAGGATGTCAGTATTGGACTATTTGATCATCAGGTACTAGTAATGGTGTTTAAAGCCCTACATGGCATGGGTCCGGAGTACCTTAGAGAACACCTGCTGCCGGCATCAACTTCCCTCCGCCCTGTGCGTTCCCACAGAGAGGGCCTCCTCAGGGTGCCACCGGTCAGAGAATGTAGATTGGTGGCTCCCAGGGGGAGATCTTTCTCTGTGGGCGCCCCGGAACTATGGAACCAGTTACCGGTTGAGCTCCGGACAGCGCCCGATCTTCGCTCCTTTCGCCGCGATCTGAAAACATACTTGTTCGAACAAGCCGGCCTGGCCTGAGGGGGGATTGGTGGGGTTTTTACTATCATTTTATTGGGGTTTTTATTATGTATCAACTGTTTTTATGGGCATGTATTTAATTACCTTTTAACTTTTGTAACTCTGTGTTTTATTCTTGCCCTGTACACCGCCCTGAGTCCTTCGGGAGAAGGGTGGTATAGAAATATTAATAAATTAATTAAATTAAATTAAAATTTTATTCATCATTTTTACATTGGAGGGCTGTTGCTTTGAATTCACTCAGCATTTTGCTTCATCTTTATCTCTATAATTATGCCACAGGTAATATTTGCCGTTATGGCTACTGACATCTCAGTGGTTGGTTCCATGTTAAGTTAGGTCCATCTATGATAGGGGTGTCAAACTCAATTTCATTGAGGGCCACATCAGCATTGCGGTTGCCCTCAAGGGGCCGGGTGGGTGTGGCCTGGGTGGGCGTGGCCTGCTGGGTGGGCATGGCTAGAGTGTGTATGGCCTACTGGGTGGGCATGGCCAGCTCTACATCGTTTGCATCAAGGGTGCCTATGGGGGCCTGGGCAGGAGTGGGACAGATCTGAGGGTCTCTGGCAGAAGGAGGGTCTCTGGGCCAGGGCCAAGGCAGTGGGGTCTGTTCCCTCACTGTTTCCAGGATGGCTTCACGGGCCACATGAAACCATTTTGGGGGCCGGATCCAGCCCCCGGGCCTTGTGTTTGACATGTCTGATCTATGGTTCTGTTGACACAGTTCTTCTTGGCTGTCTGGTTTACTTGCACCTGTCATAAATCTGATCATTATATTATGAAAGAAACCCATGAAAAAAATAGATAAAAGGGGTTTTTCCCCCCTTTGTTATACCCTGTCTCATGGAAGGGTAGATCTAGCTTCAAGCTGACATGAATGCATGTCTATGCTGTAAAGCTTGGGAAATTACTGTTACCCTCACTTAAGAATTTTAAGTATAACTTGCCAGGCTATTTTTGTTCTTTTTCTTGTTTTTTTGTTTATCTTCAGAATCTAATTACATATTTACCTTTTCTCCTAATCTGAATTTTCCCTCCCACTCTGTTAAATCCCTCTTGCTTTTTGATAAGTTTCTTCAGCTAATCTGATACAGTTTTCTCTTCTTAACTACCAGTCCCGAGTTCCTGATCTGATTCTGTACTGTATTTATTAAAAGTAGGTGGAATAAAAAAAAGAAGAAGTAGATTTGGTATTCCTTCAATCATTAATTCACAAAAATGTATATGTCCACATATCAGGATTGGCAGTTCAGTTCTGGCAAAGGACACCCAGGGATGTAAACAGACAAATCGCACGAGATCTCAAGTGGATGCTAACACCATTTTGGCTGAATTATTTATTGATATATTTCTTTATTATATTATTCACTGATGGATTTATGTGGTGCCTAGGTTGATGAGAAAAATTGCACTATCATCCTTTGAAAAAGTTGCTGGCCACTGGTATATGAAAGCAAGGGGGAGAATTCTCGCAAGGACTTTTTCTATCACCATGTAATAAAATAAGAAAATGCAATCATCAGAAAAGATTTCTTATCCCCCATTCTAAGAATTCTGATTTTAACTGTTTGATTCCATATGAATTTGTGGGGAGTGAGTGAGGGAATAAGATTTCAGAAAATGCCACATAGAAAAATGAAAACAATTTAGGATGACATAAATGTATATTAAGATATCTGTATCAAAAAGCATCTTTGGGGGCTGGTAGTATCAATGCAGGGAAAATGATAGATGCCATCACAATTAAAATACCAGTTGTTTTCTACACATGTTTGCAACATCAACACACATATAGATGCTTCTTGCATCATGATACTGTGTCCACCGTCTTGCCAATTTTGAAAACCAGCTGGTGACTGGACCAGTCACACTCTGTCAGCTCAATCCATCTCACAGGGTTGTTGTGGGGAAAATGAGGAAGTATATTTGCCACCTTGAGTTATATATGGGTGTAGTCCTTGACTTACGACAGTTCCTTGACTGACTGTTTAAAGTTACAACTGCACTGAAAAAAGTGACCTATGACCATTTTTCACTCTTACAGGAGTTGCAGCTGTGATCAAAATTCAGATGTTTGGCAGTTGACTCATATTTGTCACAGTGGTTGTATCCCAAGGTCATGCGACCTTCTGACAAGCAAAGTCAACCCGGAAGCCAGATTCACTTAACAGCCATGTTACTAACTTAATAACTGCAGTGACTCACTTAACAACTGTGGCAAGAAAGATCGCAGAATGGGGCAAAACTCACTTAACAACTTTCTCGCTTAGTGACATAAATTTTGGGCTCAATTGTGGGTCATAGATCGAGAACCACCTGTATAAAAAGATGGCATTAAAATATAATAGTAAAATTTGAAAAAAAAACACAACCCAGCAGGTAGATAGATTTCTGTTCCTGGGCAGAACCATGACTGAAGGTGAGGGAATGGTAAGAGGTGGAAATTCTGAAAGTGCAGGCGATGGCAAAGAATGAGTGTTACAAGTGAAAATAATTGTACAGATAGTCCTTAACCTATGACCACAATAGAGCCCCAAATTTCCATTGCTAAGCAAGGCTAAGTGAGTTTTGCCCCCTTTTATGACGCTTTTAACCCCATTTGTTAAGCAGGTCACTGCAGTTGTTAAGTGAACCATACAGTTGTTAGTGAACCTGACTTCCCCCATTGACTTTGCCTGTTGAAAGCTGTCTGGGAAGATTACAGATGGTCATCACATGACTGTGGGATGGTGCAACAGTCATAAATACATGCCACTTGCTAAGCACCTGGATTTTGATCACATGACCATGGAGATGCTGCAACAGTCGTTAAGTATGAAAAACCTCTCATGTTGAGGGCACCGTCTGGGGTTGGTTGCTGTAATCATTAGTAATGCTGATAACTGAGTACTGCAAAGCGTGTGCAAACAACATTGTCCGAGTTCAAATGCCCTACTGTACCGCTTTTTTCAAAATCTTAATTTTGTGAAGTGATTGCAATTAGTAAAGTGATGATTCCTTAGCCCCTTTTCAGTGGTGTCTGTCTCCCTTATCAAAGATGCATTGACTTTCTTTGCATTTACTCAAGTCACTTTGCTATTGCCTGAAATCATGGTCGGTTTTTGGAGTGGGCACTTTTATTTATATCTCTTTTGGGGGGTAGACGAATTATTATGTTACAGCGGAAACAGATATGAGTGAAATCTTATCAATGATTAAAAGAGCTCAGTTGAGGAAGGGAAAGTACAGACGGATGCTGAGTAAAATTTTTAAAAAATCTCAGGATGAGGTATTTGTTGTGATTCAGGGTCAGCCTGTGGGTTCGGCAGTTGGGTCGGATGACTCAGAGGAGGAGGGGGGTGTTGAAGAGCTTGCTGAGGGGGTTGAAGATCTTGCTGATGAGAGCCCTCAGCTAGGCCCCTCCCACCTGGTCACGATGGAGACCCAGCTGTGTGAGCCTGACAGCGTGGATGAAGATGACCCACAGCTGGCCCTGTTCAAGGATGCCCGACACAGGAGGCAGTCAATCAGGAGTAAACAGAGGAAGGCAATGGGGCACCTCGGAAAGAGGCAGAGAGAAGCCACGCCCTGAACTGTATAAAAGGGGAATGCGTGGGAGGGCTGGTTTGCTGAAGGCAACCGCTTGATTAGTTCCTGTTTCATATCTCCTGTTTCATGGTTGGTGTCTTGTTTTGCTCTGTTTTATGTTAATAAATTTGGCAGGCTTAATTCCAGCCTCTTGCCATTTGTAAAGGGGTTGTCCCTGCCTTTTCTGCAGGGCTGGTAGCAGGCTGGTACAGAACAGTATTTTAGTGTAGCTGATCTTTAATTGTGGAAATATGGAATGATATTTGTAAATATTTGTCCCTTTGTTTTTTTCCCTAGTTTTGACAGAAGTCTGAGTATAATAACTAGGGAATCATTTAGTTACAGTACAGTGAAGTATTGGCAATTTTAGTTTCTTGCTGTCGTATTCTCTTCATATCCTGTTGTGCTCAGTATACCGGAAGGTGTAGAAACTGCAGCATAAATCCTTGACTTGGCAATAGAAATTTCATCCAATTATCTTACTGACTGGTCTTTATTACACTTCATCTGGTTTTCTGATTTCATTTCAGATTGGCTAACATCTGTTCTCTGGTGACAGTGGCAGGCATAGAGATTTATAGATATTCAGGTAGTTGCACATGTATATATGCATAATAAATATGCACTCCAGTATAATCAATTGCCATTTCTAATACCAACTATTATTATACAAGAAGTGAGTTACCATTGCTTTCCCTCTTGTTGCACTGTTCTTTAAGATGGCTGAAGAATTGGGGGAAAGTGCAACAAATTAATTCAGAAAGCACACATTCCTGCAATCATTCAAAAGTGAACTTGTTGACTCGACAAGCTCAATTTTGAAAGCAATCTCCTTTAGAGTACAGAAAGGTAATAAGTGAGGAATCTACAAAAAGACCCCATTTACAAAAAGGCAGGTAGGTGGCGTTTATTTTCAACAGAAAAACCACATTTTCAGTGTCAAAATCTAGACATTTTATTGGAGCTGCAACCTGGACTAGGCACGTTATGAAGAATGAAGGAAAAATTTCTTCCAGATGTTGACTTGCACACATCTCTCTCCTATGGGCAATGTTTCTTTGTAAAATTATTTTCATCTGGATAATGAATATCAAAAATGCTGTCCAAAATTTCCGCAGATGCATATATTCTACTGCTTTCTTAGAGATAAGACTAGAGCAGTGCAAAGCATTCCAAAGAGGTGCTTCAAAGAGGTATTTCACAATAGGAAGACCTTCCTTTGAAGGGTTAAAGTAGCTGCATCCTTTGAAAGATCAAATGTCACTGCTTCAAATGTTGTTCTGTTATCTCATTGCTTATACAGATACCTTCAAACATATTTCTCCAGGACTGCCAGTGAAACAAAATGGATGTGCATGTACAAACTCGTGGAGATAGCTGTGATGAGCTTTCAAAGCTGTTACATGGTCCTGTTAAAGGATGCAGCTATTTTAACACTGCAAAGAGGGATTTCATTTTGGCTGATGTGCTTTATGAAGTATATTTTTTGAGTGCTCTGATCAGGCTTAGTACAGACTTGTAAAACATTAAGTGTTCATACCGCTGTTTTTGTTTTTTCTCATCCAATGCACATTAATGCATTTAAGCATGTTAGAGACTATAAGAAATTTTAGGATTTGGCAACTTGTTTTATAGCTAACTCTGATAAAAAATTTTGCATCTATAAGATATTAAAGTATTTTGTTATGGTTGCTAGTTTAGATGTAATAATTTAAATTCTTGAACATAATTATAAACTGCTTTTTGTTATTTATTGCTGAAATGAAGAGAAAGCCTGTTTGTAAAAATGGATGCCTCATATTTTTATTGTATTCTACAATTCTACTGGAAGCATTTTACTTGTTCAGAAAGAGCATAACCATTTCCGCTGTTTGGAGATTTAAACTATGGAGAGGCAACTACAAAATCACAGACAGGTATCAAATGTGAAAGACCCACATGCCAATTGAAGATTAAAATGTGAACTGACAAGTCCAAATAAATACAAAATATTCCCTCTTTTTGTTCCCTTTCAAGATCCATTAAAGTGAGCTGTAGGTATTTGGTAGATTGTAAGTTGAATAGATAGTATAAATAAAATCTACACTCCCGTTTTCCAGAAAATAGGAAATAATTATTTATTAAAGTATAATAAATAGTTCGACTACATTCTCAGTGGTTGTATTTGTAAACAATGAATTTTTTTTTAAACGTTGGCATCATCCTGCTTCACAGTTTATAGGTGATGTAGGTGTTTCCAAGTCAGGAGAATACCAGGTAGTTGCATTTTTATAGGTGTCAAGGGGTATGCTACAGAGGAGAAGTATATAAATAAAAACCTTAATATATATATTAAAAACCTAGACAAAGTGATGAATTGTCAGCAAATAGAAATTTTAGAAAATACTGTATGAGAAGTTATTTATTATTTACTGTCCAAGTATCAAACTCCCAGAGAGACTACAAAGAGGCAGAAGAGAAAAAATAAATCAACAGCAGATCCACTGTGGAATAAATACATAAATGGCTAATGTATTGCTCCATCATTTTCATGTTTTTACTCAGGACTAAGTAGAACATTGTAAGTGATAAATTTCACTGATATTATGTGTTGCTTTAAGAGGATGTTTGTTGTGCAGATCATGATATCTAATGCATTTTATTGTGATTAGGAATTACAAAAGTAGGCGGGTGGCCAAAAACCAAAATGAAATTGTCAGCCATCAATTAAAGGTAAAGGTAAATGTTTCCTCTGTCCAGATGTGTCTGATTCAAGGGGGGTAGTGCTCATCTCCTTTTCTTAGCTAAGGGTACCAATGTTGTCTGAAGACTCTTCCATGGTCATGTGGCCAGCATGAATATATGCCAAAGAACACGGGACACTGTTACCTTCCCACTGAAGTGGTACCTATTTATCTACTTGCATTTGTATGCTTTTGAACTCACAATTATTGTGGAAATCACAAAGCAAAAAAACCCAAATTTCATATCTAAAGAGAAAAGCCTTTGTGCCTGGCTGAGGAATTCTGGGTGTTGAAGTCCACAAGTCATAAAAGGGTCATGTTTAAAGACCTCTGCTCTACAAGAACACAAATGCTGGGAATATAAATCTTTCCATTTCCCACCATCCAGTCAGAGCTGAAGAAGCTTCTTGGATGAGAAGTGAAACAAGAAAGTCCAGTTGCCTCCTGAAAAAGCACCTTTGGGACAACCATGACCTGGATGACTGAGAATTTCCAAAGACCCCCCTGTTTCTACAGTGTGACAACATACAGAAACTTCAGAGAACATTCTGTTATATTAGGATGGTGGCTTCTCTATCGAACTGAGGCTGAAAGAGCCTCTTTGACTTGATATGAAGAGGGCAGCCTTTATAGGTTGACTTACAACCATTCATTTAGCACTCATATGAAGTTATATGGAAAAAGTGACACCCAGTCCTTGCACTTATGACTGTTGCAGCTTCTTCAGGGTCACATTAACAAAATTTGGGCCTTTGTCAAACGACATGTATTTGCAACACTTGCGGTGTCCCGAGGTCATGCGATTGCCATTTGTGATCCTCCCATCTGGTTTCTGAGAAGCAAAGTCAATGGGGTGGGGTGGGGTGGGGGCCTGAATTCATTTAAGACCCACGCGATTCACTTAACAATTCCAGTGATCCTCTTAGCAAACAGGGTGTGACTCACTTAACAGCCGCCTTGCTTAGCAATGCAAATTCTGGCTCCAGTTGTGGTCGTAAGTCGTAAGTCAAGGACTACCTGTAATTGCTCAAGTAGTATTAACTGCATGTTCGACATTAGATCTGTAAAACATCCAAGTTATACTACTTTTGTCAAACTCTTAAAACCATCTGAAATGAGCTGTGATGTTCTGTCCTTCCCATTTTGCTTTTTTAAAAAAAAAGAGATCCCCACTCCCATTCCTTCCAGCCCATTGCTTGCTCAGGCCTTACTCAACCTACCCTGCTGCCTATAAAGACAAGTGATTTAATGCTCCTGCAGAGGTGAGGGAAGAGCTGTGAAGGCTGACAGAGCTAGGCTGCTATATAAAAACACCTCCATGCCTCATAAACTTGGCTTATTATTAGCAACTGGAGTTAGATCACATAGAGTCAGAAGGTGAGTTTGAGCCATTACACTTTAATTTGTCTTTGCTTTCTTCACAAGGGAAAAAAATGCCTTGGAGGCAAGTTTTTGATATGTTAAAAAGAGAAGGAGAGAAGGGTGTTTTTTTAAGGATCAGCTCTGGGATTATCCCTAAAAGAGAGCTTGGATTGAAATGGTAAAATCAGAGCAGCTCAGAAAGGGAAGCAAATGAGACCTGGCAATACCACATTCTCTTTCTTGGCAGGGTGTGTGTGTGTGTGTTTAATAGGTAGGTGTTAGGCAGAAATTCAAGCAATATTGCGTTTTAACAAAGAGATGGCAGAAGAGCTTTACTTCTTGATTTTCCAGCCTTGGTGTGGAAAAGAGCTGAGGAATGGAGACATGATAAGCCATTCCCTGTGAGAGTGTTTAACTTCATAGATTAAATACTTGAAAGCTTTCCAATGAATAGGATTGGCAATTGGCAAGGTTCATGTTGTATCGTAATGCCAACCATATAAGCTTTTCACCTTGTCTGATTGTAGGGGAAAGAGGTTACCTGATTTATAGGGGAAAAGCCTTAAGCTGTTGATGACATTAGCAGTGTAAATGTCAGGGTCCATAGTATGTGGTATGTCCATATGCTGTAATATCACCGTACTTAACATTATGGAACTGTGACCAAAACTTATATTGGTCTACTGTGTTATTTTAAAACACAAATGGTTTGTGTGTTATGTTTGTCCCATGGAGATCTCTTGAAAAAGCCTGGTTGATTACTTAATTTGCTGCTATAATATACAAAAACCTTCAGATGCATAGTTCCTAACAGAGATTTGCACTAACGTAGCACAGTTTTCCTATCCTCTGATTGCACTTTAGTTGCATGGATTTTGCTCCCCCAAATTGGCTGGGAATTCCTTTCTTCTGCATGTTTCCCCCCACTTTTTGTCGTCAGATTGAATGCCTGCAATCAAGAATTGTACTAATAGCAGTAGAGATGGATGATCTACTCATAATGTTTAATTAAAATAGTTATGTAAACGTTGCTCTTATATTGTTTTTTCAACTAGGAATTGTTCAGATTACTTTTATGTGCCTTTTGTTTCTCCTTTTTGGTGCAAAATTCGGGAGAATTTTTCCTTTTAATGTTCAAGTGTTACAGTAGTTTTAAGTGCTCAAAGAATCCTTTACTCAAAGCAGATGGTGGCGTTTAGCTGACCTGGCTTGATCTTTGGAAGGTGAAAATGGACTAAGTGGGATCAGAACTTATTATTACTTGGAGGGGAATCTATTTGGAAATCTAGGGCTGTAGGCTAAATTGAAAAGAGGGGAGGGAGAAACCCACTCTGAAAGATGGAAGTTGAGACTTTGGAAAAAATGCAAAGAGGCGCAACTAAGATGATTAAAGGCCTGGAGACTCAAACATATGAAGAACAGTTGCGGGAACTGGTTATGGCTAGTCTAGAGAAAAGAAGGACTAGGGGTGACATGATATCAGTATTCCAGTATTTGAGAGATTGCCATAAAGAGGAGGGGGTCAACTTATTTTCCAAAACACCAGAGGGCAGGGCAAGAAACAATGGATGGAAACTAATCAAGGAGAGAAGCAACCTGGAATGAAGGAGAAACTTCCTAACAGGGAGGACAATTAACCAGTGGAACAGCTTGCCTTCAGACGTTGTGGGTGCTTCAACATTGGAGGTTTTTAAAAAGAGACTGGCAGCCACCTGTCTGAAATGGTATAGGGTCTCCTGCTTTAAAAGGGGGTTGGATTAGAAGACCTCCAAGGTCCCTTCCAGCTCAATTCTGATTGATTGACTTCTGTACTGCTGCTATGGGTGCATCCAGGAATTGAGATTGATCCAAGGGAAATGTTTTCTTGTTAAAGAAAACATTAAATATACCCCCTCTTTTAAAAAAAATTACCAGGCTTCAATCCATAGTGCCCTAGATTGCTTTTCATTCTTTTTTCCAAGAAAATAATTTAAAGTTGTCAGTGGTAATATCTCTGTCATTCATTACAGATGCAGTTCTATTTTTATACCAACCTTTTGGTCATAATATGGTTCTAAGCTAAAAAGTTCCAAATTTTATCCTGGTATTGTTGGCTTTGAGGAGTCCTAATATAGGCATCAAGCAGTAGAGAAGAGAGGATTACCAGAATCAGCAATAACAAATCTATCTATTTAAATGATCATGGGTTTTTTATTACTGTAATTTTCATCAATGTGATTCATATAGGGGAAATGTTTACTCAGGTTGAAGCATATGCCCAGAAGGATTTAAGACTTTTCAAGACTCTATAGCAGGGCTTTTCAACCTTTTCACCCATTGTACCCCCCAAAAAAAAGAAAAGGAAAAAAGTGATGAAATACAGGTAGTCCTCGACTTACAACAGTTCACTTAGTGACTGTTCAAAGTTGCAATGGCACTGAAAAAAGTGCCCCCCCCCAAGCCACAGCTGAGCAAGACACCTGCCTGCCTGCCCGGCGGCGCTCTTTTTCCTGTCCGAGGTTTTCATTGTTGTGAGCATTTCTGTTGAGGATTGGCAACAGAGGTGGGTTATGTGGGGGTGTTTGGTTTTTATTTCCCCCATCTGCTGGGTGGTTGCAGCAGGTTTTGGTCACTTCACATGACCCTGGGACACTTTGACCATCATAAATATGAATCAGTTGCCAAGCATCTGAATGTAAATCACAAGACCCTGGAGATGCTGCAACGTTCCAGCTGATTGGCACTTCTTCTGGGCTCAGAAGCGCCAGGATCAGTGCCAAGCTCCAGCTAGAGCCTGGCGCTGATCCTGCCGCTTCCACTGAGCCCTGACAGCCCCCCAAAAGCACTGATTCTGGTGCTTCCGCTGAGCCCTGACAGCCCTGCTGCTCCAGCCATCTCTTGCTCAGGCTTGTGCGGTGCTGCCACCGGTTCAGCTCAATCCCCTCCCCTGTTACCACTTTTCTAGGATGGTCACATACCACCTGCCAGGTGCCAATGTTCCACAGGTGGTACCCGTACCACTGGTTGAAAAGCTCTGCACTATAGGTGCTATATCTCATTCCCAACCTATGAGTGCTTCATGATATTTGTTCCTGGTTGCCAACATGATGCCATGTTACTTAATATAACAGGTTAGTTAACACTGTAGAGTTCATATTTTCTGTTCCTGTGTCCAATATTTGATTAACTTACAAGTCCGACTTTGTAAAACCAGTCTTTCTGCTTATTGTAACCTGTTCATCCGGAATAATTTTAGCCGGTAACTCTTATATTTTAGGAAACACACAGAATGGTTGTATTCAAATGTATCCTAGCTTCTGTCACTGACATTGATTCTTCCCTTCCATTTGCAAGGTGTAACCAGCCACATCTCTGAAACACTGGGAAAATCTCAAAGCAGACTGACTGCATACTCTTGGCAGGGGTGGGCAACCATACTGGCTCAGAAATTCTGATAATTGAAGTCCACAGATTATAAAGAATAACAGAGTTGGAAAGGACCTTAGAGGTCTTCTAGCCCAACCCCCTGCTCAGGCAAGAAGCCCTATACCATTTCAGACAAATGATTCTCCAATCTCTTCTTAAAAATTTCCAGTGTTGGAGCATTCACAACTTCTGGAGGCAAGTTGTTCTACTGATTAATTGTTCTAACTGTCAGGAAATTTCTCCTTAATTCTATGTTGCTTTTCTCCTTGATTAGTTTCCATCTGTCGCTTCTTGTCCTGCCCTCAGGTGCTTTGGAGAATAGCTTGTCTCCCTCTTCTTTGTGGCAACCCCTGAGATAACACTCCTATCATGTCACCCTTAATCCTTCTTTTCATTAAACTAGACATGCCCAATTCCAGCAACCGTTCTTTATAAGTTTTAGGGCCATAGCTGCCCACCCCTGCTCATAGGAGTTACAATGGCCGAACCTTAAGTGAATGATCCACTGCAAAAGCAGAAATTATTTGAGTGTTACAGCACCTAAGGTGAAACTGGGCTTCTTCAAACAGGTTCATGGATTATAGAAGTTGTACTCCATAAAGTAGTAATGTACTTTTTGAGTACACATGAACTGCTGTGGTATGATCAGCTCAAGATCAGATTAATTGTTAAGTTAGCTCAGGAGTTCATGGCTTCCATGATGGCCATGGACCTGACCCAAGTAATTCAGGGCCCGACTCATATGGGGGTCACACTCTCAACCTGGTGTTCCTGTCTGGACAGTGGCTGAATGATTTGGGAGGGGGTTCACCAACTATTGTTCCCCTGTCATGGTCTGATCATCACCTCCTGCGGCTGGTCTTCCGTTATGTCACCCCCCACCGCTGGGCTGCAGAACCGACCAGGTGGTTCTGCCCCAGGTGCCTAATGGACCCAGAATGATTCCAGATGGTGCTTGGGTCTATACCCATCGCCCTCAGTCACAGCCCAGTCAATGCCTTGGTGGATGCCTGGGAAAGGGTGGCTGCCGAGGCACTTGACTGTGTTGTACCCTTGCGACCCCTGACCTGGCGCAGATCCCGTTGGGTTCCATGGTTCTCTGCGGAGCTCCGGGAGATGAAGCATCGGAGACGGGGTCTAGAGAGCTGTTGGAGGTCCAGCCATTCCAAATCTGACCGATTGCAGTTAAGAACCTTTGTAAGGTCTTATCTTGCGGCGATGAGGACAGCGAGGGCTAACTACTTCGCTGCCCTCATTGCATCCACAGATAATCGCCTGGCTGCCCTGTTTAGGGTGACTCACTCCCTTCTTAATCAGAAGGTGAGGGAGGAGCCCTTGCAGGGTCGGGCTGAGGAGTTTAGTCATCATCTGACGGACAAAATCGCTCAGATCCGGGCCGGTTTGGACTTTGACTGGGCAGAGTCTGATGTGGAGGAATCGGACGGTCTTGAGCATGTTATCTGGACTGAGTTTGATCCTGTTTCCCCTGATGATGTGGACAGGATTATGGGGAGGCTGAGCTCCACCACCTGTTTATTGGACCCATGTCCCTCCTGGCTGATTTATGCTGGTTCCAGGCAGTAATAACTGCCTCTTTGAGGGAGGGTGTTCTCCTTGCCGCTTTGAAGGAGGTGGTGGTGAGGCCCCTTTTCAAGAAGCCTGCCCTGGACCCAGCGATTTTAAATAATTATCGTCCGGTCTCCAACCTTCGCTTTTTGGTGAAGGTTGTTGAGAGTGTGCTGGCGCATCAGCTTCCTCTGTTCCTGGAGGAAACTGATTACCTTGACCCGTACCAATCGGGCTTCAGGCCCGGGTACAGCACAGAGACGGCATTGGTAGTGCTGGTGAATGATCTCTGGCGGGCTCAGGACAGGGGTTGTTCCTCTGTCCTAGTCCTATTAGATCTCTCAGCGGCTTTTGATACCATCGACCATGGCAGGGGTCAGCAACCTGAAACAGTTAAAGAGCCACTCAGAACTGGTTCCCAACTGGTTTCCATCCATTGCTTATTGTCCTGCTTTCAGGTGCTTTGGAGAATAGCTTGGCTCCCTCTTCTTTGTGGCAGCCCCTGAGATATTGGATCACTGCTATCGTGTCACCCCTCACCCTTCTCTTCATTAAACTACACGTACCCAATTCCAGCAACCCTTTTCCTATTTTCCTAATTCACTTTTTCACTTTTCCTAATTCACTCTAAAGCTTTCCCTGCACAGAGCCTTAAGTAACCCCAGCTGCCTGCAATTAGTGCAGGTTCTCATCCCACCAGGCTCAAGGTTGAGTCAGCCTTCCATCCTTCCGAAGTTGGTAAAATGAGGACTCAGATTGTTGGGAGCAATAAGCTGACTTTATAATAATGCTGCTTGTGGGTGTGTGTGTGAAAGCTCTAATAGGCAGGCATATACATAGAATGAAGGCTATTGCTAAGCACATTGATTTGTGCTTTAAATTGTAAGCCACCCTGAGTCTTCGGAGAAGGGTGGGATATAAATGGGATTAAAAAAAAGACCAAATGGGAGATCCGCTCCAGGTTTTCCAGCCAGCCCGCCCAGTTCCTGAGTCAAATGTGTCCTTAGAGCAAAGCTGCTGCTCTGGCTGTGCATTCCCCACCTGCCTACAGCTGCTCTTCAACTTTAGAAGGAAAGAGGCCCAGACCCCAGCCTGTAAAAAATCACAGACTGCAGCTTCTACTCCAATTGGTCCCGCTTTCCCTGCGCAGACTAAATGGAAGATCCGCTCCAGGTTTTCCAGCCAGCCCTGTCCCTAAAGTTTCAGCACCCGCCGTATAAGACGACCCCTGACTTTTGAGAAGATTTTCATGGGTTAAAAAGTAGTCTTATACGCCGGAATCTATGGTAGTAATACAATATAATATTCTTATTTTCTGGTAACTTCCAGATATCTTAAATTTAGTAACCAAAATTCCTCCTATTTCAACAGCTTGTAAGCCGCCCTGAGTCTTCGGAGAAGGGCGGGATATAAATGGAATTAAAATTAAAAAAAAAATAAAAAAAATTTAATACTTCCTTTTTCTGTTAATATCTACTATCTCATATTTAAGCTAATAATTCTCATTATTATCGCCAGGTAAAAAAATATTTATTACATTCATCGATTGATTTTTTTAGCTTATATATATCTTAATTAACTTTACATTTAACCTTTATAAGCAAATCAATGTTCAAATTTAACTATTAATATTTATACTTCTAAGTTATAAATAACCAGTTTTCTTTATCTCATCTCATAACAATATCTAATATTTCAAAGTACACATCTTATCTATTTTTGAGTACATATATTCTATTTTAATTCACACAAATACAGTAAGTCAAAACCCCAATTTTCTTCAGTCTTATTCTAGCTTTCTTTCTTTGCCAAATTGTCTTCCATTTCTGTGCTTTAGAGTCATCAAACACATCTTCCTGTATTGTTAAATAGATTGTTTGACATTAAAAAACCATCTGGTTGCCAGTTTTTTGAGAGGACTAACAAATCGTCTCTTTATTTTTCTACCTCGACGTAGTTGTCCTGAACTGTTTATCTTCTCTTCAGTCTGTTCTTCTTCTTCATCCTCAGGTTCTTTCTGATTTATGTAGAAAGTCTTTTCCTTTTTCCATATTGTCAGTCCTTTTCTGGGTTTTCCATTTACTGTATTTGTTGATCAGTTGAATCTTCTGTCATAATCTTTAATTGTTCCTTTTCTGTTATATTCTGTGTAGTTGATTTTTCAGATGTAATCAAAGTTTGAGTTTGTATATCTGGGCTGACACCTTGTTCTTTTTTATAACCTCTTATTTCATCAGTAGCTGTAAGAATAGTTTGATGAATTGCTTTCAACATAGAGAGAATCTGTTCTTGATCTTCATCCATATTTTCTTAGTAATGTATTAGGCTAAAAGCTTTACAATCAGAGAATGCAAAAAAAAAGATTTTGTCACTGAATAAGGAACACAGCTGGGTTTCTCTCAAGGTTGCATAACTCTTATCTATTGTCTGGGCTGCTGTCCAAGTCTCTTTTAAACAATAACAAATTGTAGTATCAGGTTTAGCCACAAGATGTCGCCTCTACCCTTAAAAGTTTTCTTTTAAATCTGAAGTTTTTATAATCTTTTCAGTTTTGTTTTTTCTTATAAGTAAAAACCCCAATTTTCAATAAGCATAGAAGATCTTTTAGTTTACAAACTTTAAAAAATAGAATCCCAATTAGGATAAAGTTATTCTTTCAATGTTTTAAACTCCCTTGGATAGTCAGTCGCCGCTGTTTCTAGAGGGAGGGGTAAAATCTCCCTTCCCTCTCCACAGGGGAAAAAGTACTTAAGACAGCTTATGCAGGTAAAGAAAGTAGTTAGGATTTAAGAGAGGTAGATCTCACCCAGTCTCATCCACGCTTCTTTAAAATTGCCTGATAGTAAGTTTGACTTTGCCTGTCTGCAGCCTACTGACGAGCCATATTGCTATGGCCTGTCTTTCATCCGCCGGTTTGGAGGCTGCCCTGGATCAAGCAGAAGAGCTACTGCCCTCCCGTGATTTAACAGGGATCCCCTCCTTGCTGGTCACCCCTATAGGGAGACTTTCAACCCTTTCCAGGGTCCCTCAGTGAAGCAAAACTGAACACGGAAGACTGAGCTTGCCTTCCGGATTGGCTGCCTCGGCAAACCAGAAGCCCTTATTGCACATCTTACCTATTCAATTATAATATTACTTTATTTTCTAAAAAAATATCTATGTTCCACCATATTCAACCCTCTAATCAATAGTATAGAATCCCCTCTAATAAATCAAAACCCTAGTTTCTTTCAGCCTTACTCTGGCTTTTTTACTTTGCCAACTAACCTTCTATGTCAATACTTTTGATTCCTCAAACAGTTCTCCCTCTATTATTATATGTATTATTTGAAATAAGAAAGACCATTTAATTACAGTTTTTCTGGAAGAACTAGCTTCATTGTATTCATTTAATCACCTCCCTATCACTCCAATTTCCCACAATTGTCCTGATAAGTTTATCTTCCACTCAGTCTGTTCTTCCTTTTCCTCAAGTTTCTTCTGATTTATGAAAAAAGCTTTTTCCATTTTCAATGTTGTCACTCTCTTTTCTAATTTCCCCGTTGGTTGGATCTGTTGGTCAGTTGGGTCCTCTGTCTTACTATTTAGTTGTTCCACTTCTCCTGTTGTTTTCTGCATTGTTAAGTCTTTAGTTTTAGTCAAGATCTGGGTTTGTATATCTAAGCTGGCATCTTGTTCCTTTGTGTTGCCTCTTATTTTGTTACACGCTGAAAGAATGGTTTTGTGTATTGATTTCAACATAGGATTTTTTTCTGATCTTCATCCACATTCCCTTGATAATGTATTAAGTTGAGGATTTTAAAATCAAACATTAAAAATAGTTTTTTTTGTTTTTTATAGCTAGGTATGTGACATCTATTTCACGCGTTGTAGGTAGTCTTATAGTGGAAATTGTTTATAGTCCAAAGTATTCCATCATCTTTTTTACTTCTCATGTAAAAAAATAGGAAAACAATTTCCCACAAATAACTCTGAAAGTCAATAATAGTTTATCTTCATAGTTCAAACAGGCCACATATACTACCCTGCAGTTCCTTCTTTACAGCTGGGTTTGTCACACATGGTATCTGTCAAGTTCGAGAGAGTTTTTTCTAAGTTCTGGACTTCAGGCCAAGTCTCTTTTAGTCAATAACAAGTTGTAGTATCATACTTCACCAAAAGATGTCACTGATGCCATTTAAAACATTTAAGTCCCGAGTTTTAATAATAGTTTTTCAAGGTGTATTTCTTTTCTTTTTAGATAGAAACCAACATCTGCAGTAATAATAGGAAAACGTTTAGTCCCCAAATTTCAAAGGTATATGCATCCAATTAAATTAAGGTTGTTCTTATAGTTACTCTATTTCCCCTGGGTAGTCATTTGCCGCTGTTCTTAGAGAGTGGGGTAAGAATTCCCTTCCCTCTCTCCTCACAGGGGGAGAAATACTTTGGGCAGATTTTGCAGGAAAAATATTTAAAATCTTAAAGAGAAGATCAGATCTCACCCAGTTTCATTCGCTTTGCTTTAAAGGTGCTTGGTTGTAGTTTTGACTTTGGCTGTCAGCAGCTTAATGACGAGCCATATTGCTATGGCTGGTCTTTTCCCCACCAGTTTGGATAGCTTCCCCAGATCAAGCGGTAGGGCTGCCTCCCTTCTGTGATCAAGTGGGGGTCCTCTCCTTGCTTGTTGCCCCTACAGGGCGACTTTTGACCTTTTCCAGGGTCCCACAGCAGGGAAAAAACAGACGCTGAAGACGGAGCTCGCCTCCATGCATCCGCAAGCACCGTGGTGGCAAACCACCTTAACTTTTGATTAACATGTGAAAACAGGATGGTTGAAAAACGTATGGGCTTGACTGGGAGTCTGAAAACACCTTAAAAGGAGTTGATTGCAAGCCATTTGTCTAATGTTTCCAAATTTTACTGAGTAATGAAGCTATGAGCTGAACTTGACTTGACATGGTTTTACATCTTAAATGTACTGGTAAACATTTGAGAGAATAGCACAGACCTTATGTAAGGACCTGCCCCAGTGGTTCCCTCAGGAAAGCAAAACTTTTGACTCCATTGAGTTGAATCAAAAGAACTTTTACTGAGAGAAAGTGGTTGCAGAAAAATCAGGTGGAATCTGAAGGTCCCGTGCAAAGCACAAAGCAAATCTTCCCTTTCCCCAAACCCAGTCCCCCAGATTGCAGCCAATATGATGCTGCAAGGTTGTTTTGAGAATGCTGAGGTGCTGGGCAAATAACAGGTCACTCTCAGCACATGGTGACTTTAGAACCACGCTGGAACTGGCTGGGAGGCAGTCTGCTCTGTCTCTGAAGATAATCCCTAATTCCCAAGCAGTTATGGTAAAAGCATGCAAAAAATGCCAGCAGGCCTTCCTCCTCCCCTTTCATCAGAATGACAGGATGTGATGGTGGACCTGACACCTTATTTTGCACCTAAGAAATAGTAGTAAAGGTGACAAGTTTGTATCTTTCAGGATGATTGTGGAATGCATCATAAATTTGTCTGTCATCCTAATATTTCTGAAATTAGTTTATCTACTACCGTACTAGTGCAAGCATGAGCATTACATTTTTGCACTGCTATTTTACAGCTCCCAGTGGTTTTACAATTTTAATTAAGTAAAAGTTCTCACTGCTTTAATTGCAACTAGGAAATGGTAGACATCTTCCCCAGCTGGTGGCAGAATTTATCTATTGGAAATCAAATATAATTTGATCTCTGTCTCAGCAGTAACTTTTACAAAATTTAAACTGCGGATGTGCTTCCCATGCTTGTGGGTTTTTTTCCAGCATAGATGCGTAATATAAAGGATGGTAGGGTTTTTTTTAGTCTTAAGACTTGTAAAAGTGATGAACTGATAATAAAATGCATTTGGAACACCATTTTATTGATTAGAAAACTTCCTATATAAATGCACCCATAGTTTGTCTTTGGCCAGAATTTGTGACTAAATTAGGTAAATGAACAAATAACAAACATCAGAAGTAGTGAAGCTTCCTTGTATAAATATTCATACTAATATTTAGTCATTGCAAGCACATTATATTCCAAAAGGATTTCCTTCACTTTTTGTGTTCTTTGGATGATTAAAAAATTAAAAAGTTTGAAGTAACACTGATCAGAGATGCCTCTCTAGAGAGGCATATATTATTTCTTTACCCTTTAAAGCCTAAAGCAAAGTTATTATTAGAGTTTTGTTTTTGAGAATGCTCTCATGAGAAACCTGACTGCTTCTGTGTGCTTTGTGATTTGAAATGACAAAGAAGAGGAATTATTTACCACAGGATGTGGTGATGGCCATTGACTTTTTCAATGGCTTGGAAGGGGGGATTGGATACATTCATGGTGATCAGTCTATTAATCTTGAAGTCTCAGGATTATTTCTGGGTTGGGATTAACATGTCTTCACCCAAAGCCATTTATTTATTTATTTATTTATTTATTTATTTATTTATTTATTTATTTATTTATTTACCTTCTTACTTATTGAATTTATATGCCACCCATCTTGCTGTTTGTAGTGACTCTATGCAGCTTACAATATAATAAAAAATGAGATATAAAACCTGTTATAAATATAAAACCCGATTAAAATTATGAAAGATCTGTTTACTTCAGTTGCAGTGGAATAAGAATAGGAGAGGTGTGTGCCTTTGTCTCCTGCTTCTGAGCACCCAAAAAATCTAATCTAGCAGGTCTATTCTGATGAGGTTGTATGTCTAGCTTCTTATGGTTAAATGGTTACAATGAGCAGTAAGACTGTGTATTGGTTAGTATCTATCAGTATAACTTAACTGCTCATAAGGACGGTGACTGGAGACAAGAAGTCTCTAGATGCATTTTCTGGCATCCTGTTTTTAAGGGCATGAAAAATTTCCAGTATGGGAAGAAAGCTTTGGCAGCTACAAAACAGAAGATGAGACAAGTGAGAAACGTTAAGGCAGAGGTCCCCAACCTTTTGGGCAACCGGGACCGATTCCATGGAGAAAGGTTTTTCCATGGACCGGAAAGTGCATGGTTTTGTGTGCTGCCTGCATCCCACGGATGGGGCTTTGCTTGTTTGTGCTAGCATGCCACCGCCTGGTACCAGTCCTGGGGGTTAGGGACCCCTGTGTTAAGGTATGGCCTCATTGTGGGGAGCATTTGATTATTTTATTTATTTATTTAGCATATTTATACAATTTCCCATCTCACAACCATATGCATACAATCCCTAACAATCTGAAAACACTATGCTGTGTGCTGGCCTCCTAAAAAATATCCCTAGTGGATTCAATAGACTTATTCTTAAATAAGAAGTTATAGAACGATGATGAAAGCAACCCCAGAACAGGTCTGAAACAAGAATAGCTTTTCATTTGAAGCAGTACAATAGTAGAGAGACAGTTTGGTATTGTGATTAAAGGCTCCAAGCTAGAACCCAGGAGTCAGTGAATTCTAGTCCCACTTTAAGCACAAAGCCAGCTAGGTGACTTTGGACCAGTCATTTTCTCTCCACCCGGGGAAGCAGGGAAGGGTAAACCACTTCTGAAATCATTCTAAGAAAATTACAGGGACTTGTCTAGGCAGTTACCAGGAGTCAAGATGACTGGAAGACATGAACAATACAACAGTCAGGGCTTTTTTTCTCATAGAACGCTCAGAACGGAGTTCCAGCACCTTTTTTGGATGGAACCTTGTAGGGTAGGCAAGGCGGTTTGTATGACATGTGTGAGTTCCGGCACCTTTTTCTTTTACAAAAAAGCACTGACAACAGTACAACTGGACTTGGAGAACTCTATTATGTAACATGTCTGTTCCAGTACAAGATGAAATAAGTAAACAAATATGAGAAACAACCCATTTTAATGAGTAAGTCAACAGAGAAGTTAGATCTGTTTAAAATTGATTGATTAAATCTGCACTATTGACAAGCAAATCATATGGTGTCCTTGGTGCTCTCTGAGCTTGGTTGATTGATTGCAGATGTATCATTACCCAATTAGGTAACATCTTCAGTGCTAGAAGTTAGGGGTCAAGCTCTTGTACAGAAGCAGAGCAAACCTCACCTTCTAAGCAATGAAGATATTGCATAGCTGGGTAAGGAAATATTGAGTAAGGAAACGTGTCTGGAGGCAACCAACCAAACTTGGAGAGCAGTAAGGACTCCACAGTTCAAGCCTGAGCCACATATCTCTTCTATTGCTACAAGCAAATCAATAGAAATCCAATATACTGATAACTTAAGACGCTTCAGATTTAACTGGAAGTAAACAACACCATAAATATAACAATCTCTGCATCTGTAAGTATGTTTTATATGGGCTTGGTTGTCAGAATTAAAATGTTACTTTTTATAGCTATGACAGATTAAATCAGGGGTCTTCAAACTTGGCCCTTTTATGACTTGTGGACTTCAACTCCCAGAATTCCTCAGCCAGCAAAGCTGAGTTGAAGTCCACAAGTCATAAAAGGGCCAAGTTTGAAGACCCCTGGATTAAATCATTGAATACATACGGGGATGGATCTGCAGATTAAGCTCAGTTACAATAAAAGAGTTTGATTTATTTATTCATTTATTTAATTTGAGTTAGATTTTGCCACCCAGCTCCAGCTCACAGCAACAAAATAATAAGTATATAAAAGAACAAAAAAAAGAAGTTGTTAAATCTGAGCCAACAGTAACAACAGTAACAAACATATCAGACCCCCAGCCTAGCCCAAAGCCTGGGAGATGCTCTAATTTTAGTTATCAGAATTAGAACATAGTGTGAACTCACTTCCTTCTTGTCCTGCAACTTGTAGAAGAGGAGAAGTAGGACAAGAAGGTGCAAGGCAAAATGTATAGAGCATAAGATGTAAACAAGCACACCATGTGAACAGGAAGGCTGTATTGCTTAAGGATGTAAAAACTAAACAGATACTTTTTAATACAATTGCAGTGGCAGTGCATTTAAGTAGTGGATAAATTCTGTAAGTTTCTCAATAGTTCCTGCTTATTGAAGGTTTCCTCCCCTCCCCCTCCCCACCACCACTGCATTAACAAGCACAAATTTGAAATATCTTTTTTGTGGATTATGAGCGTTTATGAAAACTGGGTGAAGGTTATTAATCTGTACTACTTTCATAATGAGACTGTCTTTCTCCGTGTTAATACAGATTGAAAAGAATATCATGCTAAATCTGAGATCATCTTCACTTCCTTTGTATTAAAAAAGATTTATTTTTAGAAGTGGACCACAGCCCATTAATATGGTTTTAATGTTGTCTGGAAAGCTCTGCCTGATTATTGACCTCCCCATCTCTCACTGTGCCCTACAAGGAACCTCCAGATGGCTTTCCTCTGGCGTTTTGGAGGCTTAAGTTTTTTTGAAGAGAGGATAAATTCACCCTTAGGTGAATCTCCGCTTTTGCTAATGGAACATGAGCACAACATGATACTATTTCTAAGCAGCTACTTAGAACGGTCTCTGTGTTTCTGTCTGAATAGCCCAGGATTTAAAATGCAAGTTGGGGCGGGGGGGGGGGAGAAGAACTTATTATGAAATGCAGTGTGCTGTTATTAAAAATGCTATACGACAACCGATGGGTTGGGATGAGGGCATTGCTTACTTTGCAGATGGGATTCGGAACAATTGATCCAGCCAGTTGAACGCTGGTGGCTGTGCTGAGCCTCCTCCCTCATTGGCTTCCTTCTGCCTCTCTCTTCACCCATGCCTCTCCCACATCTATTTGATAGATGGAACGCAGGCTAGAAATGTACACATGAGCTTGTGGGTTAAAGAAGGGTGAGAGGGGTGTGTTGCTGATGTCATCCGTCAAGCATCATCCAAAGGGCATTCTGCATTGCTGAGAATGTCACATGCTGCTCCCCCAGCTGAGAGCAAATTCCATCCAATTCGGGTAGCTGAAACATGTGTTCTTCCCTCGGAGGAAAAGCTTTCGATGCATCCCCAGCCATATGCTCTTGATCCTTTGCAGTCAGCCTCCTGCTTTCCTTTTGTACTCCTCTCCAGGTTGGAAGGGACCTTGGAGGTCACCTAGTCCAACCCCCTGGTCAGGCAGGAAACCCTATGTACCATTTCAGACAGTCTCTTCTTAAAAACGTCCAGTGTTGGAGCATTCACAGCTTCTGGAGGCAGGTTGTTCCACTGGCTAATTGTTCTAACTGTCAGGAAATGACAGGAAATTGCCAGGAGCTTGTATACCACCCTCCCTCCCTCCCTCCTCTTTTGCAGGCAGAAGGTTCTCCATGTTTTCCTTCACTTTCTCCCCATGAACAGACACCAAAAAAGGTGTCAGAGAAAAATGAAACAGCAAATGTTTCCTTCTCTTAATATATCATGCAAAAGCACATCACCTCTGTTCTCTTGTTGTGTGTCTTCAATTCCAATAGCTTGCCCTGCGCACATTCCTCCGAATCTCATGCTTGGAGCAGAATGCAGCTCCTGAGGGTTAGAAGTCCTTATCTTCCATTTCCATATGGATAGCATTGGGGGGTGGGGGGTGGGGTGGGGGTAGGCTGTGTGGAAGCAAATTTGTTCAGATTCTTTAAGGGTCTGCCCTCCCCACAACTTCTTTCCCTCCTTGATGCAGCTTGTGTTCCCATCTTTATAAAAGGGGAAACAAGAGAAATGCATCCTATTGAGAAAGACAGCAGATTATTCTTATGATAATAGAGGCGTTTCCTCAGTTTTATCTTCCTACCAATGGTTTGTTGGACCCACTGTTTAAAAACAGAGAATACCCCATCCTTTGGACCAGCTAAATATGTTCCCCTAAGGCTTGCAGAAAAGTAATTATTTATTGCTTATTATTTTACAGGAACTGTAGTCCACAAATCCAAGTTGTGTAGGATAAAAATAGGTTCCAAACGTTGCTGTGTGCACGACTGACGGAAAGAAGTTCTTGCCAGTAATTATGGGCTTTTTTTTAAAAAAAAAAGGCCATTTAAAAATTAATTTCCATTCAGTCTGATTAATGTCTCAATTAAGTCTCTTCAGGGGGCAGTTGGGAAATAGCTGTATCCAGTTTCCCCAAATTCTGTTCCCTGTATTGAATCAAAGTAGCTGTCACCTTCCTCATCACTTTTTTGAGGATTCTGTTGATTCAAAGTCTTGATCCCATGTTTTTTTCAGTTCTTGACCACGTGTTGCCTTCCTTCCCCCAGAGGCACTTTGAGGCTCTACACTTGTTAACATTTTGCTTCTACTGCTGTAACTGGTAGCTTTTTTCTGCTACTGGTGGTGGTTTTTTTTACTTCGATTTCACAAATATCGCACAAATAAGTGCCAGAATAAGCACGGAACCTATTTAATACACAGTGCCTGATATTGTGCTTTTCCTGGTGTATAAAGGGGAAATATTAACCCTGGTCCAGAGGAACTTTAGCAGCATATACATAAAAGAATGCATTTCAGGTTTGCAAAATGGATGGGGAAAACATAACGGATGTAATTTAAATCAATAGGTTGCCAGTAATTTTTGTACTGCCCCCATTTTATAACATTTATTTATTTATTTTTCCAGGAGTGTGGATATAGTCTGAATACCTCTGTGTTTTGCAAATGTTCCTGTGACTGCATCATACCACAGTTCAAGGCTGTAGCTGGATGGGCTATGGTATTTGAATGCTGCTGACCGTTGGCAGCTCACAGTGACAGCCTTTCCAATTATGGCCTTTCTCTCATGTTCACATGTTCGTGACAACGCTACTAGTTTCTCTTCAGCCCTGCAGCCTGCCATTACTCTTCCAAATCCCCACATTCCAGGCCTTTCTGGTTCATTTCCCTAACTTTAAGGCTTTTACTTAGTTTTAGAACTGTCAGTTACCATGAACATTGTGTCTTTACAAAGGTGTTTCAATAAAGAAACAGCAATGTTCATCATTATTTAGCACTAAAGAGAGGCTGAATGTCATACAGAGGCACTTCTTTCTGTGTATTCATATACCAGCAGTAACATTGCTCCTGCTATCCCCAAAGAAATGTGCAGTGGATTCATTACAACCAGCAAAATCTTCTTCCCTCATCCTTGGAGAATTTGTACCTGCTTTCAAATGTCTTTTGAGAGGTTCATCTGAATATTCATTGAATAAATCCTTCTTGTTAGAGCCCAGGCTCCCTAAAGAAATCCTACAATGGCTTGGTAGAGAATATAACAACTTGAAAGTTTGTATATGATTTATATAGATTGTGTGTGTGTGTGTGTATGCGTGTGTGTATGTGTTTGTATACATGTTTTAAAAATCAAAGCCAGTATCTCTGTTGGTACATCTAGCGTCTGCACTTGCTTCAAGCTGTATCTTGAGGTGAGGAAAAAGTTATTCTGTCTTGCATTTAATGTGAATTTTCCTAGTTTTCACCTATTGAAACCATGTGAATCAGAAGACAGTTTAAGGTTGAAATCTGCAGTTTGCCAAAGGTCTGGCCACTCATCTATACACATAAACGTCCATGTGTTAGAAGAAAGTGCACAAAAGTGAGATATGGCTGTCCAAACACATGGTCAGAGCTATGTAAATTTGTAGTGCCTGCAGAAATTCATTGTATTCAAGATGAGCCTGTGTGTGTGTGTGTGTGTGTGTGTGTCTGTGTGTGTGTGTGCATGTGTGCTTTTCCAAAATACAGTTTTCAAACTGCAGCTACCCAATTCTTTTGCGTTCCTGAAAACCTGAAAGCATTGTTCATTCCTGGTCTTGGTTTGTGCCCATGCCATTTCTGCACATACTGAACCTGAAAAGTTCACTTGGGACTACTTGTTTGGTGATGGTTAAGCACTTGGCCTTATTGTTTCCATAAGAAGAGGAGAAGATAATTTGGGTCTGACTTCAGGGCTGAAGACTATACAGCCTAATTTCTGTGGGGATCATGTTCAGAGATCCCAGGGCCCCAGAGCCTCTCCAAATTAGGAGATAATCATGTCACCTATATTTAGGAAATAATATATTGACCATGTTTAATGAGCTTACTTTAATGACATGTCACTTCTGACACTATTCATTTCTTATTCTACTCCATTGACTTTCTGGTTCTGGCTTCTGGCTTACTACTCAAAAGACTAAATGTCACCTCCCCCATCTGCCCAAAATTTGGGCCTCCTTGCTTAGGAACTTTCATATGTAGCTTGATGCATATATTAGGAGACCCACCTCCCTCAAATCTTTTAATGGCACTCTTGCTGAAAAGGGTCCTTTTATGTATTATTTTTGAAATTTTCTTCTAAAAGTCCCTCACATCATGAGCACCAGGATTTAGGTTTCTGCAGAGACTTGGATTGGAAGAAAAAAGTGAAATACATTACAGTTCATCTGTCAGTAACTTGTTAAAAAAGGCTATGTTCTTCTTTTGAGCTTGCACAATCCCAGGCAAAAAATGTGTTTGATTTCCAAACAGATGCAATGTAGATGTCTATGAACATTCCAGATCACTTTCCCCCCTTGGAGTCTAAATCTCTGCCATAGCCCTGTGAGATTCAAAAGAGATCATAAAAACTACTCCCATTAGTTATAGTGTCCACGGCACATTAAAAAAAATATCAAATAAATAGTTTGTAATAACTGCAGTTTTTTTTAAAATTTCTAAAATGCAGGTTTATTAAATTAAGACATGTGATCTTTCTGGCACTTAGGGCAGTTTTCAGAATGATTGGCATAGTGAAAATAGTAGAGAATTTTCCTTTCCCAGGAACCTGATACCCATGGATATTTTTAGACATATCTGACAAATTTATACATTACAGGCATCCTCATCCCTCTTCAAGAAACTCCTTTCACAGCCAGTTGCAAAGGTATAAGCCATCCGGCTGTATGATTTCCTTACATTGGCTGCTGAAAAGTCAGATACAAATCATCTAACTTCAGAGTGTTTCCATCATAGGTTACATTTTTTTGTCCATTCCACTTTATTTATTTGGTAGTTATACATAAAGTTCTTTGCTGCCAATTCTGTGGCTTCTTTGAAGTGCTTCTGACATGATTAGAAATCGCAAATTAAAAGTCCTTTTGGAGATATGTCTCCAAATATATGTATATGGGGTCTAATAATGACATGAGACCATCAGTAGCCAACAAAATTCTATTTGGGGTAAATGAACCATTTTCATTCTTGCTTGATTATGAGGAAGGGACAGCAATGATCCAATTAGCATCTAAGTGCAAGTTAACTCAATTAAAAATTCTGTAAAAGTTTGCAGCTTACTTCCACATTTTTGTTGGAGAAGAATTTGACTGGCTGGGTTAATAATTCTGGTGCTATTGAGTAACAGTGATAGAAATTTATTTAATTGCTTTCTTTCTTTATGATGATTTTATCTTCAATAATGTCAAGGAACGCTGGAGCCATCTTGATAAAAGGAACTGCATTCTGGCCATGATCCAATTGTAGATTACAGTTAATGCCATTCTGCCAACTTCATTAAATCCTTAGAATGGCATAAGCAAAAACTTTTTTCTTTATCAAAAGATATGGCTCTTGGGAGAGCAATTTAGCAAAATGTGTGTGTTACACAAAAAAAGACCTTTGAATATTTTCAGCAATATAGTTTTCAATTAGTGCCATAGCTTGACAGATATAAAAAGAAATCAATCACTCATGAGTTGCATGCACAACTAATCACTACTGACTAATGTAGATTTTTGACAACAATGACGTTATCTAAACTACAATCATCCTTAGTTAATAGTGGTAATTGGGACCAGAATTTCTATCGCTAAGCGATGCATATCATATAAAGTATGGTATAATGTGGATACATCCTTGAGCTATGGCAGTGCTGGCAGTCCCCAGTTACTGTTTTTAAACAAGGACCTCACGTGCTTGCCACTTTCTACTTTCTGCCGGCTTCCCCTTTGTCTTTGCTTGTGGGAAGCTGGCAGCGAAGGTTGCGATTAGTGATCATGTGACCATAGGTCACCGTGACGATCAGAAATCTGGATCAGTTGCCAAGTATCCAGAAATGCCAGCTGGAATGTCAGGAACTGGTCGTAATTGCCACTTGTCCAGTGCTATCGCACGTTCAAATAGTCACTGAATGTATAAGAAGCAGATATTAAACTAAAACCGTATCTTTTTTGACCCATGCTATCTGGGGAAAAGCTATGGCTCCACTAAAAAAGGAATAGCATTAGAAAAGTGCAAAAATGACCAGATTAGAAATATGGCTTTCATTTGTCCTCCATGTGTGGGAATTTTACTTTTTGCATCTTAGTTTTTAGGCACTATCCCCTTTGCTTTCCGCCAAGACATTTTGTTGATGCCTTTTAAACATTTTTTTGCACTTGTTGAGAAACTGCGCATTTGTCAGTATTTATTTAAAAGTAATTTTATTAAAAATTGCATAAATAAAAAGTTTTTTTTAAAAAAATAAAAGAATAAAAAGAAATAGAAATAGAAAAGTGAAAAAAGAGAAAAGAAAGAAAAAATAAGAAAAAGAAACAAAATACAGTATATAGAGAGAGGCACTTTCCCCTTCATCACTAATATAAATAATTTTAGTAACTTATCACCTTTCTCTTAAAATACAACAAAGATCTCTTCTTCATATACTTCAACATTTACTTTATCTATAAACAAATCCTTAGAGACTCATTGTTTCAGGCCTGATTAACAGATGTTCATTAAATGTTAACATAGATAATCTTGAGCAAATAAACCAACTTTATATATTTTTCTTTTTTACTTTTAACAATCTTGATCTTTAGTCCTTTCAAATAATGTCCTAGACCAGGGGTAGGCAACCTTGGCTCTTTTATGACTCATGGACTTCAACTCCCAGAATTCCTGAGCCAGCCAAGCTGGCTCAGGAATTCTGGGAGTTGAAGTCCATGAGTCATAAAAGAGCCAAGGTTGCCTACCCCTGTCCTAGACCTAGAGCTTGATTTTTCCCCCATTTTTTCTTTGTCCTTCTCACAAAATTCTTCAAAGCTTTAACAAGCCTCTCTTGCAAATCCGAGAAAGGAAAATTATTTTGGCCACTCTCTTGGTTTGTTATTAATATATCCTTTTAATTATTAAGACATCAGTCAGGGTTGTTGTTTTTTTTTTGAATGTCCAGTGTAGCATCATTTTCCATATCATTTTTTTAGCCTGTCAAATCCACTTTCATATCATTTAATTTTGTCAGGTAAAACTTGTTCCTCTTCCATATTTTTTTTTAAACACAGAGGCAGACATTCTAAAATTAACTTCTGGGTCAATTGTTCAAAATATCCTTCAATATGTCCAATGTTAAAATATTTTCTTTCCTTCTATATTAGTAAATCAAATATAAGTGTTTTTCTCCTTTAATTATTATTTTTAGTTCCTTCTAGTTCCTTCCAGTGTCCAAGTCTTCAAAGCCCTATCCCGTCACGGTTTTTTTAAACAGAAAATTCAAACAAAAGCATTTCCCAGAGGAGGTATTCTTATAATTACTTCCAATGCTGTAAAACTTGTTTAAAATATTTTTCTTCATTCTGCATTAGTAAATCAAATTTAAACATTCTTCTCTTTTAATTGTAATTTTGAGTTCCTTCTAGTTGCCTCCAGTGTCCAATCATCAAAGTCCCATCCTATCATAGCTTTTTAAAAAGAAAATTTAAAAAAAAATTCCCAGAGGAAGTATTCTTATAATTAATTCCAGTGCTATAAAACTTGAATCATGCAGGGTTTTTTGTTTGTTTGTTTGTTTGTATATTAGGAATTCAGAGGAATCCAAAGATTCCTAATACCTGAAAAGCAATTTACAACTATTTTCTGAAAGTGATTAGAAAATTTGTGAACCTGGGTCATTTTGAAGGCACCAACTGTGCCTTCAATAGCATCATGGCTATTCCCTTGTTTTCTGGAGTTCGTGAGAAGTGATTGTATGGAGCACTTGGGAAGATATGCTCTCCTTGTCCAGTGTACAGATGGGCTTCTACTTACAAACACAATTGGGGCCATAGTTTCTATTGCTAAACAATGCAATTGTTAAGTGAATTGCATCCAGTTTTAGGACCTTTTTTTTCTTGCCACAGTCATTCTGGAAATTACTGTGGTCATTAAATGACTCATAAGGTTTGTTTAGTGGACCCGGCTTTCCATATTAATATGTAAGTTAAGATGGCGGCGGCTGCAGCTGCATTGGCTCTCGAAGGTGAAAAGTTTTTGGAGGGATATGGAGAGATATAAGGGATATAGGCCACATGATCGGGAAGGTTTTAACGTGTTTGAGCAACATAGTGGGACTAAGCTAACATATGACCAACAATCTTTACTGGTATGGTGAGTTTTTAGCTGTTTCGGAACTGTTGGTGAGACCATTAAAAGTTGTTTGCACTGTTTGAAATGGTTCTGCCAGCAGCAAGATCTGACTGTTGGCACAGCAACGGATTCTATTGCAAATCAGGGCTGTTTCCGATGGAGGCAGAGGAGGAGAGGTCCCGGGGCTTATGGAGCGAAGGAACTGGATGAGGCTGTTGGCAGACTCAGAGGGAGGGAGAGAAGCTTTTGGAGGAGTTGGAGATGGTGGCAGCATGCTCCAGGGGCGAAAAGGAGTGAGGCCCCTTTAAGGAAAAGATGGAAGAGACAGAATCAGAAAAAGGTAAGGAGTCGAGATTGTCATGTAGGAATATAAGCTAATTTGAGGGCTAATCCACATGGAGCTCCATTTCCATCTGTCCTGTTTGCCATCATTCGCTCCCTAGAGACTAAAGTGGATGTTCTGAAACTTGAGCTGGCCATGAACAAGGAGTGTGTATTGGAGGTGGTGACTCTTAGAGAACTTTATGCAATGAAATTTCATTTTGATGTATGCCAATTGGTGTACATTCAAAAAGTTATTCTGTTCTATTCTATTCTATTCTATTCTATTCTATTCTATTCTATTCTATTCTATTCTATTCTATTCTATTCTATTCTATTCTATTCTACTCTACTCTACTCTACTCTACTCTATTCTATTCTATTCTAGGGTTAGGGTTAGGGTTAGGGTTAGGCTTAGGGTTAGGGCTAGGGTTCTATTCTATTCTCTTCTATCCCATCCCATCCCATCCCATCCACCTTGCCTGTCAGAGGCCCCATGGTATAAATGGTATTTACATGACCCTGGGATGCTGAAAATGTCATAAATACATGCCAGTTGACAAAGGGTCTGACTTTTGATCATGTTACCACAGGGACACTGCAACAATTGTAAATGCCAGGACTGGTAGTGGTCGCATTATTGCTTTGTCTGCATTACCTAGTCTGGCAAAGAAAACATCTGAAAAGCCATCCATAAGAAACCCACAATTCAACACTCAGTTACATATATTTTCCACTACTGCGTTACCTGAAAGGGGCCAGTTTTATTTTCTTGTGCATCCCTGCTTCCCTAAACAATAAATATCTTGACTTGCTTATGACTTTTTCAATTTTGTCTGGATTAGGATCAACCATTATTTTCATCTCACCACCACCATCTCCCTGTATTGGAGAAAAGCCACGAAAGCTCTCTGGGTACTTTTTTCTCTGCTCACTACTCAGGATTTTACTCAACACACTTTCACCCTGTATGTAGACTCTGTAAATCCTTTTAAACTGAGGCATCTCAGAAAGCTTGCGGGAGAAAAAAAAAGTTTAAACTGGAAAGGGCTGCTCCAATAAGCAGGATGCTTTCAAGTCAGTTCAGTTTTTATCCGAATACTCTTAAAAAGTGAAGTAACTCTTGAGCTGAGCTTGACTTCTGGCAACGAAATGGACACGACCTTGTTGGGCTTCTAGGAAGCTATAATGAAATTCCTGAGATTCATTTGTTTTTTTTTACTTCTCAATCTTTCTCATAGTCTTGGTTCCCACCTGTGCAAGTACTAACAGGGCCTGATCTTGTGGGTTTTTCTTTTTCTTTTGAGGGGATGCCAAGATCTGCCAGATTCTTCTTCCTGCAGTGATCTTTTCCCCAGATCCCTACACCTCTTAAGTTACTCTGATGATGTAATAAAGTCACTGCCTCCAGAAAGCCAAAACATTTAAAATGCAAGCAGATTTTGTACTCCTGATGTAATGAGCTACCCAATAATTGTAAGGACAGTGTTATACCCAGAAAATGTAAATGTTATTTTTGGATGAGCAGTGGTGTATTGTTTATAATTAACCCCCAGTCTTACAATGATGTATGTTTGGAGCAGTGGTGCACTAGTAAATGTATAAAACCAACTTTGCTAGCTCCATTGCTGCCACATTGTGCCACTTGATGTGGAAGAGCTGATAGACAAACTAGGCATTGCTCTGCTCTCAATCAGCTCACAAAACTCCCCAAAATGTAACAACCAGCTCTTATGAGCCAGTCAAAGCCACCTCTGGCATACCACTGGTTTGGGGTGACTCTGGGAATAATCATTGCTAATGATCCCCCCTAGAAATTGTTTGCCCTTCTGAATCTGCCATTACTTCTGAATTTATCATGCTTTGAAAGATCAAGGGCAGTCTGTGTGAATGCTGTCCTGACATTCAAGAGTACTTTTGTCAGTGCAGCTTTTAGCTAGTGCACAGAGCAAAAAGCAAGAAAAAAGAAGAGGCCAAAGACTTGCTTATGTAAATGTGGTACTAACTCTGCCACTTTATGGCATGGTTGCTTTTTTGCTCTGCCAATGAGATAACTTAGAGAGGAGGGGCTGATCTGGGCATGGAAGAATTGTCGGTATATCTTCCTGTCTTCTCATCCTTTTTTAAAAAATAAAAAAATCACAAATTATAACATCAAGTAGTTGCTTCCAGAATGCTGTCTTTTAGCATTTTTTTTTAAAGAAAAAAGAAAGGATTTCTTTTCTTCAGAGTTTTAGAAACCAGTTTCCTTTGGTTGCTGTGATTTGGCCATGCAATTAAAAATTAATGTAGAGCTCCATTTTGGAGAGGACATGATAAACAAAAGCAGTGTAATAGAATATTCAAGGCTTTTTTTCCTCTGGGGGAAAAACGGTTTGATGAATATAAAGAAAGGGAATCAACAGGGAAATATGCCTTGAGTTCAATTAGGTTGGGTGCGTAATAAAATGAAAGCGGAGTACTTGCCCTTTAGTATCTTTTCACCATTAAGTAAAAAGATAAGGAGCAGGTTTCGGAATATGCCTGCACGCGATAGAGTTGTTTTTGTGTGCTTGTGAAAGAAAGAGATGCCCACAATCAGGTTCAAAATAGAATGATGAATGAATGCATTTATCTTTAAAAAAAGGAGATGGATAAAGGTTAGCATGCAACAGCAGCCAGTGCATCAGCTAGTCTGTTTTCATTGTGCTAGAATGGATCAGATAGGCGTCTTTCCTACATGACATTATCCACTCCCTGGAGTGCCTCATGAAAAGTGTTTCTTTTTTGGCTCCATGCAGAAATACAAAGGAAGAAAGATGAATTAGTCCTTGACTTACGACCACAACCAGAATTTCCATTGCTAAGCCAGGCAGTTGCTAAATGTGTCTTGCCGAGTTTTATTACCCTTTTTGTCATGGTTGTTAAGCAATTCCCTGCTGTTGTTGAATGAATCATATGGTCATTAAACAAATCCAACTTCCCTCATTGACTTTGCTGGTCAGAAACCAACTGGGAAGGCACAAATGGCAAATCATATGACCCTGGGGTGCTATAACTGCCGTAAATACATGCTGGTTGCCAAGCGCCTGAATTCAGATCATGTGACTCTGGCAATGCTGCGATGGTCATTAGTGTAAGGACCAGATATAAGTCACTTTTTCAGTGCCATTTTAACTTTAAGCAATCACTAAACAAATGGTGGTAAATTGAGGACTACCTGTAATGTAGATTACTGTTGGTTTATTATGACTATATTTGCAAAACTGATGTCGGAGGTGTATTTGATTATAGTTTCGTAATGTTGCATTGACAATCTGCTCAATGTTTCTAATGTGAAAAGGGTTTTTATAATGTTCTGTAGGCTATGCTGTTCCAGCAGTTGGGGTGGGAGCAATTTCAATCCCTCAAAAATTAAGGATTTTTAGAGTGGGTTGAAGAAGTTTGAGAAAAAATGACTGTCAAAATGAAGGGTACTTGACCTACTGTTTGTCTGTCTGTCTAGGTCAGGGGTCAGCAACCTGAAACAGTGAAAGAGCCACTCGGAACCGGTTCCCTCACAAAAGGAAAAACTGGGAGCCGCAAAAAATGTGTGCGCATGTGCGTACATGCACGCATGCGCAGAACAGGGTTTGACTGAACAGTGGAGACAAGGCGAGATATGTACCTACCCTGCATATTTGAATTGATTGAACTTTTTTAGTCCCACTTTTTTTGGGGGGGACTGCACATGGCAGAGGACTGGGAGCCGCAGGAGACGGCTGAAAGAGCCGCATGTGGCTCTGGAGCCGCGGGTTGCAGACCTGTGGTCTAGGTCACTGTTTCTCAATCTTAGCAACTTTAAGATATGTGGACTTCAACTCCCAGAATTCCACAGCCATCAGCACATTCACACTTTTCTTGATAGACTGATGGCAAACAATAATTACATCAGAAGTCATGGCTGGCTGGAGAATTCTGGGAGTTGAAGTCCACACATTTTAAAAGTTGCCAAGGTTGAGAAACACTGGTCTAGGTGAACAAATAGCAGGGTTTTGGGGAAGTTCATGATCCAGTTCCATAACACTATTTGCTTTGCCTAACAGCTAGCAAAACATGCCCTGCCACCACATTTTCATGCTCTGGCTAATCTGTGGGGGTGCACTATTTGATCATGAGCCTGCTTGTAATCTTTTGAACAGCTTTCTGGAGTATGAAGAACATTCTTGTCTTTTCAGGTATCACTTTTTTTCCTCTCCTTCCCACTAGCTGAAGCTAGAAAACAGCTGTCTGTGATTTGTTTTTAAGCTTACTGCATGAATGCAGGGCATGTGCCCAGAACTAACATGGGAACAATGCCATAAAAAGCCAAGCTATCATTTGAGTGGGCTGTTGTCTTCTTTGGTTGGTTCTGGCTGCATGCTAAGCTGAAAACTAATTGAGGATAGCATGGGACAAGACCAATCACCAGGAACAGATGGATTACACCCCAAAGTTCTCAAGGAACTGGCAGACGTGATCTCAGAACCACTGAACTATATTTTTCAGAGATCCTGGAGCACTGGGGAACTACCAGAGGACTGGAAGAGAGCTGATGTAGTTCCCATCTTCAAAAAAGGGGAAAAAATAGATCCAGGAAACTACAGACCTATCAGCCTGACCTCAATACCTGGGAAGATTCTGGAAAAGATAATCAAACAAGAAATCAGCGAACACCTTTGCATTAACAGAAGGATAGAATCAAGATCAAGTGAAGTACTAATACCACTTTACAATGCTTTGGTAAGGCCACACCTGGAATACTGCATCCAGTTTTGGTCACCACGATGTAAAAAAGATGTCGAGACTCTAGAAAGGGTACAGAGAAGAGCAACCAAGATGATTAGGGGGCTGGAGGCTAAAACATATAGGGAACGGTTGCTGGAATTGGGTATGTGTAGCTTAATGAAGAGAAGGGTGAGGGGTGACATGATAGCAGTGTTCCAATATCTCAGGGGCTGCCACAAAGAAGAGGGAGTCAAGTTATTCTCCAAAGCACCTGAAAGCAGGACAAGAAGCAACGGATGGAAACTATCCAAGGAGAGAAGCAACCTAGAACTAAGGAGAAACTTCCTGACAGTTAGAACAATTAACCAGTGGAACAACCTGCCTCCAGAATTGGTGAATGCTCCAACACTGGAAGTTTTTAAGAAGAGACTGGACAGCCATTTGCCTGAAATGGTATAGGGTTTCCTGCCTGAGCAGGGGGTTGGACTAGATGACCTCCAAGGTCCCTTCCAACTTATCATTATTATTATTATGGGCAACAGTAGTTTGATGTGTCTCAAATCATAGTTTATGCTGCTCTATCTCAAACCAGCCTGTTTTAATGTTGTCTACTTCCTCATGATCAATAGGTTCAGACTTTTGTCGATAGACTGATGGCAAACAATAATTAGATTAGAAGTTATGACTACAAATATTTCCTAACTATAATTTGGTGTTATGTCTTGGCTTAATTCAGAACAAATTCTGAAAAGACTACATTATTCAGATGAATATGTTTATTTCATCCCATGCTACTTTAAAAATCTGGGCTAAATCTTAGAAATCAAATGTAACCTATCAACCCATCATTTCTGGATAACAGTAGGAGAGATAATGTAGAAAATTATTTTCTAAATTATAACTTCTGCAGTAGCACATGTATATTCCCCCATACAATCCATGGTGTCAAATTACATTAATACTACTGATATGTCTGTTTAACAGTCATACTTAGATAATATATATATATATAATTTATATCCAAAGCTTTAACAGTGGGCTTGGGGGTGATAACCAGATTAAATAAATATACAATTTTCTCCAGGGCTACAAGGCTCAAGTGGACAAATAAAGTATTTTTTAATATGGAGTGATTATCTTTAACAGACAGCAGTGCATTTGAGAAAGTATTACATACCTAATACGATAACTGTATTACTTTTGTATAGTTGCCATTTAATAAACATGATTGTCTTGGGTTTAGTCTTTCAGTCTGAGTGATGAGCCATATCAGAAGTGTCTGTACCTATCCTTCCATCGTCTGCCCTCACAACTTCTTGGATGAGAAAAGTCTATGGCAGGAGGGTCAAACTCATCATGCGGAGGCCACACCCACCCCAGCTCCGGCAATGCAAAATAAGTCACGACACGTCGCGACACGTCACATAATGCAGTGAGTTTGATACCCATGGTCTATGGAGATTCTCAGTCAATCTGGGTCATGGTTGTCCCAAAGGTGCTTTTTCAAAAGTCAATTGGACTTTGTTTTTCCTTGAAGATGTTTCAAGGACTCTCACAAAGAATGCTAACAACAGCAAGGAATATAAATACTTCCATCCTCCATTATTCAATCAGAACCGATGAAGCTTCTTGGATGAGAAACGAAACATTTTCTTTGTCTTCCTCAAGGAAAAGAAACAGTCCAGTTGCCTTTTGAAAAAAACAAAAAACCTTTGAGACAACTATGCCCTGGATGACTGAGAATCTCTACAGACATATCAGAAACAGTTAATGAACCATGAGCTAAAGGAGTATTAAAGGGTAGGCGGGACTACTAATATTGAGAAAGTTTTTAAAATTAAAAAGTGCTTAAAAACTTGAGGATGGCTACAGAACGAGGAAGAATGCAGGCTACATTAGAACAAACATCAAATTCCTTGTTAAGCCTTGTTAAAGTTTCTTTGTGCTGAAGATGATTGTTGCATGATAAATACTCTTTTGGAAATTTTCCCTTCCAATTTCCCTTCCAATTGCCTCTGCATGTCTAATTTATCTTCTTAGTTTTCCACTAGTGTCTGAAGTCATCTATAGGGATTTGTTACCTGATACTATTTAGGAATGAGTGATGTGTCATTCTTGATAACTTTACCACTGAATCAATGTGCAGAAACTCAAAGCTGAGTTTGTTCAGTGTCTCTAAAGAACACCTCAGATTTTCAGTCAGTGTTGCCCTCTTGTTTCTCTGGCTTCATGTTTTGATTGACACAATTTTAGTTACTTCAATGGTTGTGAAATAAGACAGTCATACGATTGGGGCACTGCAAGAAGAAAACAAAAATTGATTGGGAAAATTACATTGCACTTTGTGTTCTAAGTTAACACAAACCATATTTGGCATGATTTTTAATGAAATTTTGAGAGTATGATGAAGCTGTAACAACAAGACTGAACGTTTACTGAAAACCTTTTGGGTAATGAATAATACTTATAAAGATCACTGGATATTAAAGCTGGGAAGCTTTATAATGTCAGAATCCGTCAGCTGAGTGTGTGAAATACTGTTTAGTCAAATTCAATTTGTCTTTCCCATGTTATTGGAATAAGCTATTATTTAGTTACTTATTTTTATTTCCACCATAGAGTGCTGCAATAACGTGAGTAGTTTTGCTCAAAAAGGCATCCATTAAATTTGTAGTGAGCAAGAGTTTTAAAAATGGAACCATTAATATGTTTTCTTCTTTGAGCTAGCCATTATTTTAGTGGGTTTGAGACAATGGTTATGACTGAGCCAGCTCTACTGATGTTATAATATTAATAATGGAAACTTCTTCTGTGAAAGTACGGTAAATAACTTTCACACTCCTCAAAATGTAATGTCACTGATCAGAATGATTGTGATGTTAACAGTTTTCCAATGCACTGGGTTTATTTGACATACAAGATACGAGTCATGTAAGAAGTTAATTTGGATCCGTGAATGAAACAGCTTAAGTGACAGTGCACAAGTTGGGTTTTGTTTTTACGTATTCCAGAGACACAATAGTTCTTGATTGTATGTTATGCTGCAATTCATATCCAATAGCTTTTCTAGCCTTGTAGCCTATTTAGAGAGAGAACAATTTGCTTGCAAATGATATGTACTGGAAAAGTAAAATATAACTTTGCTTGGATTAATGTTATTTTAAAGGGGTGGAAAAGTGCTCTGGCTGAAATAAGTAACACAACCATCATGAGGGTTTTTTTTAAAAAAAAATCCTATAATGAAGGAAACATTTGTTCAAATTTGAACACCACCTACATGTTTTTCCCCCGTAATAGATGATTTTCATCTCTATAAAATTCATTCTGGATATAAGCATTACATATAAGTGTTCTAAATGATTTTTGAAAGACCACTGTATATCATGTTTCAAAGTTTTATTATTATTTTTTCTTTGCTTTTTGGTTTATTTTTTTCTAAATACATGTTGGCATTTGGCAAAAATTGTCTAATTATATGTACATATTTAAATGGGAAACGTATGCTGTTTGCCTATGGATATTTCATCCACCCATTTCTAAACTTAACCCTAGCAAAACTGTAGCCTAAAATGTGACTGACATGACCCTGTGTTTTATGAGCTAAAAAGAAAAAAAGCTAAAAAACTGTGGAATTGAAAACAGTAATGATACAGTGATAATGACCATCCTCTCAGTGGCTGTTCAGTGTTAGATATGTGTGAATCAGAGTAGACTCACAGTCACATTGATTCTAACTTTGCTGCAGGTGAAAAAAATTAAAGATAGTTGCAATTTCTTGGCAATCATTATCCATGATATCTTTTTATCCCCCCCCCCTCCGGGAAGCTAGAATGCTTCATAGACTTTGCTCTGCTGGGATCCAAAGAAAATAGAACATGTGAATATCTGCATTCTTTTTCTTTCTTTGTATTTCCTACTGTTCATTGTGGTAGGGCCATTCTTCCATTGGGTAAACTCATTATGATGTTTTCACTAGCAACCATTCCTGTGTTTCCCTGTTCATTTACCTAGTAGGGCTGGTACATGCTGTAATAAACTCATAACAAAGAAATAAACTCATAAACAAAGAAATAAAAACACAAAATAGAACAGGATATGAATGACTATTTGTAAAATTAGATAAAATGGATAAAATAGCGCTATAATGGTAACTTTATACATTCTTGCACGGGGACATTTCATTGAATTCAATGGGATTAAAATGCTCAGACTTTGGCTGGGAAACTCAGTCTGGATCTTAAACCCAATATAAACTAGCCATCATGTTATGCTTTATTTGCCAGGACAGACTATTTTATCTAGACATGACATCTCTATTCTTTAATCCATGTTTAGGCTTAAAATGTATTTAACTGGTAGTATCTGTCCATTTATTTTGCTTAATATTTATAACTCATCCCCTTTATAATGAGCAATACAGTGTAATTCGCAAAACATGGTAAACTGATAAAACAGGATGAAACAAATGTTTCAATTTAGACACACAGTAGCAAAGAGATGATGCTGATAAGGGGGAACTTAAGAGGTAATGAAGAAATCTTTTAACTAATTTGCTTTAATGTTTGCTCCTATATGGGGCATATACACAAATAGGCACACACTCATACACAACTTCTTATTTGAGTTATTGATGTGAGGTGGAACGTGGAACTGAGTTGAGGGGAGGAGTGAAAAGGCTGTCTAGCCTTAGTTGCTGATGGGGAGGAAGGGGCTGAAAGGAGTCCTTCCCTTAAAACGTCAAAGAGTTTATTTAGTAGTTGTGTTGTAAGTGCTTTAATCTGGTAAGATCCCTCTCTATAGCTCACAGGGGTAGGCAACCTTGGCTCTTTTATGACTCGTGGACTTCAACTCCCAGAATTCCTGAGCCAGCTATGCTGGCTCAGGAATTCTGGGAGTTGAAGTCCACGAGTCATAAAAGAGCCAAGGTTGCTTACCCCTGCTATAGGAGATAGCAGTAAAGATGTCACTCTGATCAGCTGCTTGTGTTGTTTCTGGTTCTTTGTGCCTGGTAGTTCATGCTATTTCCTGCTGTCTTTACCCAAAAGAAAATATTTCTCAAACAATTGGGGAACTTTCGCAAACTATTACCTGTGAAGGGGTGGGTGGGGCCCATTTTATTTACCAAGAAGACTGGGGAATATTGTTGAACAGAAGCAAGAGGTGGAAGAGCAGACATTGAAAAGCAGAGATAATGGAAGCATTTCTCTTGCCTGAATTGTCATATCTAAACATTATCTTTCTCTCTCTCTCTCTCTCTATCAGTTACCTCTTCTTTCATTATCTACAGTATATTCAGCTTTCCCCCGTTTTCTTCCCATCTCAGGGCAAAGCTCCCCTTCCTTTGTCTCATTTCTATCTTTTCTTTTTTGCTATTTCTGCTTGGAAGGAGGAAGTGGAATTTCTGTATCTATGTGTATTGGTGATTTTGTGTTTGTGTGCAGGTATATGTGTGAAATATACACAAAGAAAGAGAAAGGATGACAAGTGTACACAGATAGGGACTAATTGATTTCACAAGAGGGATGGTTTATTGTATAAGGAACTAATGTTAATGTGTAGTTATTAATTCTTTTAAAAGGTTTTTCTTGGCCCCGCCCTTCTTTACAGTCTGGATTTTAGCAGATGTGTGTGTGTGTGTGTGTGTGTGTGTGTGTGTGTGTGTGTGTGTGTATCTACTATTTGCAGAGTGATACAGATATACAGTTTATTTATAGGACAAGATCTCCAGGATTAGTCTGGATTTTGCAACCTGTGGCTCATAAGGTAGAGGAATTATACTTTTTCAGAGGATTTGTGTGTGCACTTATAATTAGTTTCCTGTTTTTCTGGAGAAGTATTGTTCTTTAAATTTATGTACTCACTGTCTCACAGTGACTCCAGGTAGCTTACAAATAATTTAAAATACAAAAAACAAGGCAATAAAAATAACAAAAACAAAAAAGGTAGAGGTGACAAAATAAGAAACTAAGTGGGGAAAAAAATCTGATTAAAAGGAGGCTTCAGGTATCCTCACCAAAAGTCCTGAGTAAAGAGGCAGGTCTTCAGGTCCCTTCTAAACACCAGCATGGTATGAAGAGTGAAGTTAGAGTCACTTAAAAGTTTCTTTCTGACATATTTTTTCTTTCTCAGGCTTAATTCATTATTTTGTTAACTGCTGCAGTCTGTCCCCCAGATCAGGGGTCCCCAACCCCCGGTCCATGGACCAGTACCGGACCGTGGCATGGCAGCAACTGGTCTGCACAAACAAAGCCCCATCTGAGGGATGCAGACAGCACACAAAACCAGTCCCCCTCCGGTCCACGGAAAAACCTCTCTCTACAGAACCGGTCCCTAGTGCCCAAAAGGTTGGGGATCTCTGCCCCAGATGACCTCTATGCTTCTCTGCAGGTAGAATACCAAAAGCAAATTCTGGCAAATACAGTAATCCTCAAATTACAATAGTTCATTTAGTGACCATTAAAAGTTACAACAGAATTGAAAAAAAGTGATTTGTGACCGTTTTTCACAGTTACAATTTTTGCAGCATCTCCATGGTCATCTGATCAAAATTCAGATGCTTGGCAACTGGTTCGACTGTTGTAGCATCCTGGGATCATGTGATCAACTTTTGCGATTTTCTGACAAAGTCAATGGGGAAGTCAGATTCGCTTAACAGCTGTGTTAATAATTTGTGTTAACAACTTCAATGATACACTTAACAAGTGTGGTAAGAAAAGTCGTAAAATGGAGCAGAACTCACTTGACAAATTTCTTGTTTAGTAACATAAATTTTGGGCTCAATTGTGGCCGTAAGTCAAGGAGTGCCTATATCTGGAAGATCCTTAAGAGAAGTAGCACATCACTGAAGACATCAAAAGTTTTGTATCAAAACAACAAAGCATTTATGAATGCTTTCAATTAGATAAAGAAATAAAGTTTCAAAAGGATAAGGCATTTTATGAATAATCCTTAATTATATTCTCAGAATGGTTTCACTAGTATTCTTAAATAAATTTAATTCATCCACACTAAAGCCCACTATCCCATAGTGAGATACTGATTTTGCACAATCTCTAGAAATAGAATTAAAATGGTGGCTTTTCACAAATACTCAATACAACCCTCTCTTTCCCAGCATTGCCTTCCCTTGTCTACCATTTTTTATAATGCCTACAAGAAGGATGTTTCATTCAATCAAGAGTATTTTAAATACCAATTGAAACTTTCATATTCAAAGGTTCAACTCATTTTATTGCTTTTCTACTTGGCCTGCCTATAGGATTAATATAAAATTGCCTCTGAATTGCCCCATACTTGGCTGCTTTCTTATCTCTGAATACACAACTTTCTTTCTTTCTTTCTTTCTTTCTTTCTTTCTTTCTTTCTTTCTTTCTTTCTTTCTTTCTTTCTTTCTTTCTTTCTCTCTCTCTCTCTCTCTCTCTCTCTCTCTCTCTCTCTTTCTTTTCTTTCTTTCTTTCTTTCTTTCTTTCTTTCTTTCTTTCTTTCTTTCTTTCTTTCTTTCTTTCTTTCTTTCCCCCTCAATGATGCTTCTTTCCATGTGGTTAAATTGCACCATTTCCATAAAATACATAGATTAAAGACAAAATTAGTGACAAGATGCTAATAATGTAATAACCTCTAAGAAACAAAAGGTGGTCATCTAAGAAGTAATTGACTATGACCTTTCCAGATGTCCTGAACAAGAAAACAATAAAACAGGATCAAATTGAAATGGGCAGCTTTCAGGTTAATTGTATGTTTCTATGTGTGTGTTTGTAAATAGCAGTTTGTCTTTATTGGATAGACTGGATTTTTTTTAATAAAACATAAATCAGATCTGAAAAACATAGGTAAACAAAGAGAATTCAATTGAGCTGTGATATTTGTGGATTTCCTTACAAATTAAATAACAAAGGACAATGGTTTCAGAACAAAAGGCTTGTTTGGAAACCTCTCTAGCTGAATGTCATGGCTTATCTTCAGCCCACATCAGAAGTCTGCAAACTTTATTTCATTTTAAATAAAAGCTAATCCAAAGTTTGCTCAGTCAAAAAGTGAATATTGCTATATCATTTTGAAGCTTACCTCATTACAGGCACTCAGTATTAAAACAGAATATAAAGCAAACTGTGGTAGAAATGAATTTACTTATCAACCAGACGCTGCTTTGTTTTATTAGCTTGACTGTCTTGCCTGATAAAATGCATTTTCCTACCTCTGCTGATTCCTTTAAATGTGAATGATGTTGAAAACTGTTTATCTGTTGAATGTTGAATATTGCACTAAAGAAGAAGCATAACCCAGTTCATATGCATGAATCTAAAAATGTTGGTCTTGACTATATTGCTCAAAATGCAATTAAATTGCCTAGCAGATAGAGGTGATTTGTTTTTATTTTTGCTCACTGTTGCATTTTGCCCTCCAGTTCCATTTTGGGAAAGTTAAAAACCTTCAACTTCTAAATTAGAATCTAGTGGAGATAAAGAACAATCTTCACACAGTCATCTTCCTTTTTCTATCAGTTTGTCAAATCATGCTGGGGAACTTACACATTGATAAAGGAGGAAGTGGGAGACTATTTCCTTCCACAGCTATCATCTTATGGTTTATCTACTCTCTATAATGGGCATTGCGGCTACTGCTGTTTTATCTAACCAAACTACAGAAAGAAAGAAGTTTCTGCTAATCTGGAGCAGGAGAGGAGAGTTTATCTGGATAGAAAAATAAAGGAAGGTTTCCTTTGGTTTACTGTCCCCATAGAGTGGGGTAGACTAATTCATTTCTAATAATGGGAAACATATTATTGAGAACATTGACTTGTGAGATGGCAGAGTATTATATGTGATTTTGATAAAGCCTTACAGCCATCATCTCCTCAGCTGAAAAGCACAAATGTAGCATTGCTCTTTAAGAAATAGCATTTAGACTTATATACCATCCCATAGCACTTTACAGAACTCTCTGGGCAGTGAACAAAGTAGAAGCATTATTTGCATATTGTCCCCAACAATCCGGGTCCTCGTTTATCAACCTTGGAAGGATGGAAAGTTGAGTCAATCTTGAGTCCCATCAGGACTGAACTCTAGGCTGTGGGCAGAGTTTGCTTGCAATACTGCACTTTAACCACTGTGCTACTAGTGGTTTGTTTGTTGTCCATCTCAACTGTGATACCAAGAAGCTCAACCACTGCAGTAGTCATGCGGCCGCAAAAACACGAATATTCCAAGAACAGAACTTTGTGATGACTAAACAATGTGTGAGCCACTAGTATATGAAGAATTTAAAGTTCATATGTATCATGTCTCCTACTGTAATTGAATTAGCTGGAGTCGTCCTCATGTGAATACACAAACAGTGAAAACTCCAGATGAATGCAAAAATCCCTCTTTCATGCAACCTTTAATAGATCAATTTGATTCCTAGTGGAAAATAAGGCCAATTCTGAACTGTCCTCATCCCCAAATAGTCTGCTCTAAAAGACAATTCATTTAAAAATCAGTCCTTTTTTGTCCAGTTATTCCTTTTTGATCCCATCACCTCCATAATATTAAACCTTGAAAGCTGGCCCTGCCACCTTCTGCCCTACACAGGGCTGGTTCTCCCATCCTGCCAGTTCCAGCTTCTTCTACCACTGCTGACCAGAGACAACTGTTTTGGGCCTTTGTGAAGCCACGCTGGACATGCTAGGCCTTTTTATCCTAGGCCATATGAGGCCTTCTCCAAATTGCATATGGCATTCTTTCAAGGCTTTATAGCTGCCCTTATGTTCCCAATTATGTGCTGGTATGTAAGCAAAACATCATCCTATTGGACAATCACTTAAATATGAGCCAGCAGTGTGCTGCAGCTGCCAAAAAAGCCAACACAGTGCTAGGCTGCTTAAACAGAGGGATAGAATCAAGATCGTGTGAAGTGTTGATACTACTTTACAATGCCTTGGTAAGGCCACACTTGAAATACTTCATCCAATTTTGGTCACCACAATGTAAAAAAGATGTTGAGACTCTAGAAAGAGTATAGAGAAGAGCCTCAAAGATGATTAGGGGACGGGAAGCTAAAACATATAAAGAACGGCTTCTGGAATTGGGTATGTCTAGTTTAATGACATGGGGGTGACATGATAGCAGTGTTCCAATATCTCAGGGGCTGCCACAAAGAAGAGGGAGTCAGGCTATTTTCCAAAGACCGTGAAGGCAGGACAAGAAGCAATGGATGGAAACTAACCAAAGAGAGAAGCAACCTAGAACTACTGTAAGGAGAAATTTTCTGACAGTTAGAACAATTAATCAGTGGAACAACCTGCCTCCAGAAGCTGTGAATGCTCCAACACTGGAAGTTTTTAAGAAGAGACTGGACAGCCATTTGCCTGAAATGGTATAGGGTTTCCTGCCTGAGCAGGGGGTTGGACTAGAAGACCTCCAAGGTCCCTTCAAACTTTATTGTTATTATTATCAAACTCTTCTAGGGAATATGTGTGTGATTTGATACAGAATGGTAAAGTATTAACATTATGCTAGCTAAGCAATTTAATATGTAATGCTTTGCTTCTCTGCCTTTTGTGTTTTTGAATGTTTCTTGTTGAAACAAAGTAACCTGGGATATTGCCAGTTCAAATATTCAATAGCAGCAACTATTTTGGTCAAGCCTCAAAGCAGATTTTGGTTAAAATCATGGAAGATTTCACGTAAGATATCTTTAGTACTAGCTTGGGCGTAAATACAGAGCCTTGGAAACTGTAAGGGGATTTCCAACCATCATTTTTACAAATATATTAAGGTGGAGTCTTTTTGAATGATTTCAAATACTTTTTTCCAGATTCCTTGCCACATAGGATGACCTGCCTTTTATGAAAGCAGCTGCCCATTGACTTGCCTTTTATTCCTTGATAGTTTATATCTATATCTCACTTCCATTTTTCCCCAGCCTTATAATCTCACACAAATAACATGTAATAATAAAAAGGCTGAATTAGCAATAATAATTGTTTTAATTCTTTATTCTCTTATCTATAAATTTAAGTCAGACCAAGACTGATCAGCGATTAGTTTTGTGGAAAGTGAGAAAAAACAGTAATTTGCAAGGATTGCTTTAATCAGTAGTCAGTTCCTACTAGAAAATTGATTTGTCCTTCTCGTATAAACTTTAGCTTTCATTAATGTGGGAAATGCTTACATTGAATAGACATAATTGTTATTTGCATTATTTTGGAAACGCTAGACACAAGATCTTTAGTGCATTTAGAGGATACATGGGGGCAAATTAATTCTGGCAATATTTTAGCCAAGATTTGTTGTAGCATTCTTTGTGGCTAAATTCTTTAAGGTGCTAGAAAAAAATATATGTGTCACCTGTAGTTGCAAATATCAGATTCCTGCCTCCCAGCTGAGTATAGAACAAAAATCAGTCCAGAACAAAAATCAGTCCAGTAATTGTAGTCATAGACTAGAGTCTGAAGGTTACTTCTCATGAGAAAAAGAACAGTAGAAATAGAAGTCCACAAGTATATTCCTATTATGTTCAGAGGCAGGAGGTGGCACTGCAGCTGACAGCTGATTACATCATTTCTGCCGAGTAGATCACTCTTGTTGCTGAGAGAAAGGAGAATAGGGTATTATATCTGTGCAGTCTAGTAGTTCAAGGTTGACATACAATCTCCTGACAGAGGGTGTAGGAACTGGCTAAGGGCTGTAAAATTAAAGATTAAATAGCATCAGGTAGAAAAGGGGACAGGGAAATCTCTATTTAAGGAGCAATTGTAGTCCTACTTGCCTAGTATTTGATTTTTTTTCTGAGCCTGTAAGACTTCAGTCTTGATGGTGATATAGAATATGGTTGGGCTGTGTCAGAAGCCTTTTTTGAAAATGTTGACATTTCAGCATGAAATATTGAAGCTGGTGTCAAAGTTTTCAGGAGCTACACTACCTGTTCCCAGAGTCTCCCTAAGGTCACTTTGCAATAATGTAATGGGTATTTCTGGTCCCTGCTGCACATGTATGACCATCTGAACACATGTTATATCCTGGCATACCCATTTTATGTGGCAGGGTGACTCAGTTTCAGCATTTATGAAGAAAGTTAATTACATTTTCCAGGTACTTTTCAAAACATTAATTTATTACTAATGATTATGTTGCCTTCCGGAGTGAAAGGTCTTCATTTTTAACAGCCCCCAAAGCTGATTTGAATAGGTTAGACTGAGAAGGGATGGTCATATTCAGTTCAGAAATAATTGGAGGCAAGGCATGTGTTTATGTTTTTTGTGCTAAGCCTTTGTAAAAAAAAATGCAATAATAAATTAGTGTGTGTGTTTTTCAGTTATCAGTGACCCATGGACCAGTAGTCTTTTATTTTCAGGAAAGCTTTCAAGATGTTTTTCAATAAAACTTGTGTGTTTATCTCCATCACAATCATCCCAGCCCTGCCATTATGGGAATTATAGTCCAGAATATTCACAAGCACGACCAAGATAAGGTACATGTTTTTGTATTACATTTCTGCCTTACATGCATTTTCTTGGTTGCCTTTGGCTTCAGATATTACATGGTTACTTGGTTGCATGTAGAGACACAAAATATATAATGAATTATTAATAATAAGATCCAGATTAGTGTAGTGGTTAAGGCACTGGACTAGAAACCAGGAGACCGTGAGTTCTAGTCCTGCCTCAGCTGGCCGACTCAGGTCCAGTCATTCTTTGTTAACCTAAGAAGGAGGCAATGGCAGTGTGTTAGCACTGTTAGCAGTGTGGACAGAGGGAGATATACATAGCAGCCATTTCTGTAAATCAATCTGAAAAGGGATTCTGGTTTTGTTTTTTTTGGGGGGGAGGGGAAGAGAGACAAGTCCACCTTAAGTACATTAGAATATGTCATAACATGCTCCCGTTGGAATCTGTGGGAGAAGACTATCAAAGGAGAAATAGAGCGATCACATAGGAAACAATATTTTAAGCTCAGTATGAAAGAGAGCCGTGAAATATAGCTTTGGGTCCAGTAACTGCAAGGTGACAAAATAGCCTTTATGGAGTCTTTCCAGCTATGGTAGCTTTAGTTTTAGCAAAACAACAACAACAACCTGAAATAGAACTCAGGCCATAAGTGGGAAAGAGCATTTAATTGTAAGATAGAAGATAATGGTGACATGGCCTAGGCCTGGGATATTTGTAGGACCGTCTGCTGCCGGGAACGACTTCCCATCGCCCAGTGCGCTCACACAGAGAGGGCCTCCTCAGGGTACCGTCGGCTAGACAATGTCGGCTGGCGACCCCCAGGGGGAGGGCCTTCTCTGTGGGAGCACCAGCCCTGTGGAACCAACTCCCCCTTGAGCTCCGGATGGCCCCGGACCTCCGGTCCTTTCACCACGGCCTTAAAACATTCCTTTTTCATCAGGCTGACCTGGACTGACGACAGGGTTTTTTAAAATGTTTTTTTAATTTTTAATTGTTTAGTTTAACTTATTTATTGGGGCTGTTTATTTAATTTCTTTTAACTTTTGTATTGTTGTTTTTATTGTTGTTAGCCGCCCTGAGTCCTTCGGGAGATAGGGCGGCATATAAGTCCCAAAAATAAATAAATAAATAATTCTTGATTAGGCAGGTCCTTTCTTTGGCCTTCACGCGTGGGTAGGATCTTGATGTCCCAGCTGTACTTCTGTCGAGCTTTATGAAAAATCTAAAAGTGGAATTATCTTTTCAGTGGATTAGTACATGCTTAGCAATCCAAAGATGCCGGGTTTGAATTTGGAATATGAATTAAAGAGAAAGAATTGGGAAGGGCAACACTGACAACCAAAGCAGTCTGGTATACTAGTTAGGCAGGCTAGAATCATTGTTTTTTTTTAAGATGATAGTCTGAGAAAATCATCTCCAGTTGCTAATTTCCCTTCAATTCATGCACCTCACTTGGGTTGCAGATGTATCTTTAAGGCTGCTTCATGGAAAGCAGAACAAGCAACTAATTGTTAACTAATGTCTAACAGCATTTAATTATTCTTGCCTCCTTAAAATTGTTATATATATTTTTTAAAATAACATTTTAATTTTAATATACTGTTTTATGTTTTAATATACTGTTTTAGGTCTTTGAGGGAGATGGGCATTTCATATATATGAAATATAAATAAATAAAAGCATTGTTTGTACTCGCCATGGTTGCACCTTACAACAGTTTACTACAACCGGGTGATCTTCAGATGTTTTAGGCTACCAATCAGTTGTCGTGGGCATAATAGCCAGTGATCAAGGATTATGGGAATTATAGTCCAGAATATTCACAAGCAGGACCAAGATAAGGCACATGTTTTTTGTATGACATTTCTTCTTTACATGGATTTTCATGGTTGCCTTTGGCTTCAGATATTACATGGTTACTTGGTTGCATGTAGAGACACAAAATATATAAACTAGTTATTAATAATAAAAGCCAGATTAGTATGGTGATTAAGGCACCAAGCTAGAAAGCAAGAGACCATGAGTTCTATTCCTGCCTTAGGCACAAAGCTTGCTGGGTGACCTTGGGCCAGTCACTCTTTGTTAACCCTAAGAAAGAGGCAATGGCAAAATACTTCCAAAAAGCCCTACTAAGAAAACTGCAGGTACATATCCAGATAGTCTCCAGGAGTAAAAGAAAGGAAAAGAAGAAACCTGACTCGAAGATTTTTTTTAAAAAAAGTTATAGCCAAGGAAAACACATAAATCTTTAACACATAGCTGCAGATTCAGAGTCAGCATCAGAGAATTGGAAGGGATCTTGGAGGTCTTCTAGTCCAACCCCCTGCTCAAGCAAGAGACCCTGTACCATTTCAGACAAATGGTTGTCCAATCTCTTCTTAAAAATATGAGCCAGCAGTGTGTAGCAGCCGCCAAAAAAGCTAATACAATCCTGGGTTTTATAAACAGAGGCATAGGATCAAAATCACGTGAAGTATTAGTACTGCTTTATAAAACCCTAGTGAGACCACACCTGGAATACTGCAACCAGTTTTGGTCACCATACTACAAAAAAGATGCTGAGACCTTGGAAAAAGTTCAGAGAAGAGCAACTAAGAATGGCTGCAGGACTTGGGTTTGGCTAGTCTAAAGAAAAGAAGAAACAGGCATGACATGGTAGCAGTATTCCAATATTTGAGGGGCTGCCAGAAAAAAGAGGGGGTCAAATTATTCTCCAAAGCACCAGAGGGCACGACAAGAAACAATGGTTGGAAACTGACCAAAGAGAGAAGCAACCTGGCATTAAGGAGAAACTTCCTAACAGTGAGGGCAATGAAACAGCTTGCCTTCAGAAATCGTGGGCACCCCATCACTGGAGGTTTTTAAGAAGAGGATAGACAGTCACTTGTCTGAAATGGTATAGGTTCTCCTGCTCGACTAGAAAACCTCCAACGTACCTTCCAGATATCCTATTCTATTCTATTCTATTCTATTCTATTCTATTCTATTCTATTCTATTCTATTCTATTCTATTCGATTCGATTCGATTCGATTCGATTCGATTCGATTCTACCTCCAGAAGATATAAAAGGCTTTAATGCAACCTCAGAAACTGGTCAGACATAGAGGTAAATTCAGAGATTCTTGGGGAGGGGGAGATCCATATACTATAGAATGAAAGGTGCTTACAGATGTCATATGAAACAATAAAAGTCATATGAAACCATAAAATAATTCTACCTTCAATTTCTCCTGCTGCCATGTACCTTGGCTGTGTCCTGAAAATAACACATCACATTACAATGGCCAGCAATTACAGCGACAAAGGTGGACTGTTGGGAGTTCACCAACAAGGTTGCAATTTCTGTAGGCTGCCTCATAGTAAGATGGGAGCTGATCTTATAACCTTTGGAGAAAGTGTTACTATCTGAGTGAGAAGAAGGACTCCTGAGCTATGAGTACATGAATGCATGGCACTTTCTGGGATGCCCAAAACACAGCCGGTAAGCAGAGCCATATGGTTTCCAGGTCACAGCCATAGTTGAGCATGTGCTTAATACTAAATGCAGAAAGTCTCAGGCATCCCTAGGTGGGATTAGAAAAAACTCCCACCTGAAACTATGGATAGTAGTTGCCAGGCGAGGGACAAATAGTTGGACTCAGAAGAAAGTGAATTCCTCTGCTCCCTCCACCCCTACTGTGGGGTGTCTTATCCCTTTAATCCCCCATGAAGCATCAGAATTGAAAATACTTTTCTTCTTGGGACTGAGATTGATGTGACTTCTAGACATTTTCTGGTACAGAAGAATGCAATACATAGAATATATAACCCACTTACTTTCAGAGTGAGTTTGGAAAAAAATAAATGCTTCTCATTCCGGAGAATTGAGGTAAATAAGGAAGGAGACTTTGTTATTGTTGTTTTAAAGGCTTGTTCCACTGTGATTAAAGACTTTCCCTTTTTAATAAGAGGGAAGTTTTTCAAAGTAGCTGGAAGTGAAGTGCTTTTGAAGCTGTGGAAATTTTAGCTGGTCCACATGTTTCCTTCATTTTTATAAGTGCAAATATTCACAGAAGAGGAGCCCAGAGTTTTTTTTTAAAAAAAACAACAATGTTTCACACACATGTTGGTATTGAGGTCCATGATGTGTTCTTTTTTGTCTATACCACAGGTCTGCAACCCGCGGCTCCAGAGCCACATGCGGCTCTTTCAGCCGTCTCCTGCGGCTCCCAGTCCTCTGCCATGTGCAGTCCCCCCCAAAAAAAGTGGGACTAAAAAAGTTCAATCAATTCAAATATGCAGGGTAGGTACATATCTCGCCTTGTCTCCACTGTTCAGTCAAACCCTGTTCTGCGCATGCGTGCATGTACGCACATGCGCACACATTTTTTGCGGCTCCCAGTTTTTCCTTTTGTGAGGGAACCGGTTCCGAGTGGCTCTTTCACTGTTTCAGGTTGCTGACCCCTGGTCTATACGAGCTGATGAAAAGCTCACTATTTTTGTTTTTTTAAAAAACTGAACTTCAAAAGGTAATTGAACATTGTATATCCAGCAAGCAAACTATCTTGTGAAACAGTTCAAGGTTTATGAGACTTGGGATCTCTATGGAAACTATTTTTAAAAAAAAACACACAAAAAACTAGATGCAAAATCCAATGCCTGTAGGAATTTGCTTTCATCCCCAGCTTTGAATCCACTCTGCTGTACAGAATCCATGAATCTGCTGATAAGAACTCATGATGATATTATCCTATTACAAATGCCTATGAGGCTCAGTGGGTTAGGATGCTGAGCTTCTCGATCAGAAGATCGGCAGTTTGGTGGGCGAATCCTGAGTGCCACGTAACAGAGTAATTGCCTGTTACTCGTCCCAGCTTCTGCCAACCTAGCAGTTCGAAAGCACGTAAAAATGCAAGTAGAAAAATAGGGACCACTATGGTGGGAAGGTAACAGCATTCCGTGCGCCTTTGGCGTCTAGTCATGCCGGCCACATTACCACGGAGACTTCCTCGGACAAGTGCTGGCTCTTCGGCTTTGAAACGGAGATGAGCACCGGCCCCTAGAGTTGGAAACGACTAGCACGCATGTGCGGGGGAACCTTTACCTTTACCTTATGAGTTTTTAAGAGATAGTTTTGTTTCTTGCCCTTTGTGTCAACGCTGTTAACATCGGATGTTTTTGCACTGACAACAGATAGAAATGTAGCCATTTTTCCCCTTTTGCTTTTAGAGTTAGATAATGCTGGGGGGGGGGGAATGTGAAAGATAGTCCAGCTATACATAACAACACTACACTTAGTATGAGAATCAAGTTTATTGAGCCCAGAGCTGATAAAGAATTGGCGGGCTGGAGAGCTGGAGAGGAAGCCCGTGCTTCAAGCTAATTGGGGAATGTGATTTATGAGGGTTAATTGGAAGAGGTAATTGTGTTTTGATACTATGTGCCCAGGGGAGGGGAATTCAGTTTTTGGCTTCGATTATGTAAGTGCTGATATTATGCTACTCAAATAAAAGATCCTTTAAGGTAAACAATGCCTCGAAGTTCTTTTGAAGAGTTTCATCTTTCGTAACCGTGACATTTTCACTTATGGGTGTGTCATCGGCAGGCACCGTAGCATCCTTATTGATAGAAAACTATTGGCTCTGAATGTATTGCTTGATTTTATTTTGTATAATACAAAGCTGCCAGTTATTTGTTGGCTGATATTTAAAGAAGGATGCAGCAGTCAGAGCTTGGGGAAGGTGACATCACTTGAGTTGTGGGGAAATTACACATGAGACAGACAGATAAAAACAGGAATTTGGAAAAGAGAAACTGCAGTATATATAGAAAAGGTGAGTTCTTAGTGTAAGTGTGTGGAGTTTCTTCTCAGTTGAAGAAAATGATTTTTTTAGAGTAAATCTGAACAAGGCTGTAATATGCCAATTTTGTATCTCTTTTCTCTTATGGTTGCTGCTTCATATTGTAGGCTATATCGGTGGTCCCCATCCTTTCTGGCTCTGCAGACTGGCAGCAGCAGCAGTGGGGGAGGGGAGGGGATGGCTTCATGTGCAGCCTTTCGCACATGGAGCTTCATACATTTGCCTGCCCCTTGCGTGGCCCAGTTCCCAACAGGCCACAGCCCGCTACCGGTCCACTGGCTGGGGTTTGGGGACTCCTGAGCTACATGTTTTCTGCTAAAAAGAGGAGGTAGACGTTTCTTTATGTATTTATTTTGCACATGTCACTAGAAGAACATTGAATGTCCTTTGCACATGTACAGGACATGACATGTTTTTTTGGGGAAAAAACCCTTATCTCAAAGGGTAAAGGAAATGAATGTTTTCTTTGCCATCTAGTCCTAGGATGATCTCTACAGCTAGAAATACATGAATAGGAATCAAATATCTGACTTTAGATTAATTGCAGCTTTTCCTCTAAACAACTCCATGGTTTAGAAGCTTAACGAATGCTGGGGAATCCATAATTCACACATGCACACATTCTCTCTCTCTCTCCTCCCTCTTAACTAGCTGAGGATGGTTTTATCTTTAGAAGCCCTTATGGAACACAGAGGCTGTGGCTGGTCAAGAGTAAAAATAGTTCTGAGTTTTCAATGGCTGCATTCCTGACTGGAGCCTGAAACCATGAATCAGGCAGGACTCAGCACTCAAATTGTACAGGACTGAATAAGGGAGCTGTGCTGCAGAAGGCAGGAGGGCGAATACTGCCTAGGTCGGCAATGAGTCTCCCCACAGCTTCATTAATCGTTTGGGAAGGGCCCGTCCTGCTCTTACATTCCCAGCAAGGTATTGTGAGATGATGTTGTTTATGCTGAGTAGGTTCTGCCTCATGCCATCATGTTAGAAAAAATAAATAATGATAAAGCAAAGGACCAAGTCTGAACTAAACTGTTTTGTTTTTCTCCTTTGGTCCTATTCTTTAGAGGCGGTGTCGTTGTTGCCCTTGTGGAGGCCTATTTTAGATACGTATTCTGACTACTAACTTGGTTTTGGGAATGCTTTCAAATAATCAGTCTTCCTTGGGAGAGCTGTGTGTATGTGTGTATGTTGGAGATCCCCAAACAGTTCTCATTCTGTTGGAAGCATGGTATAATTACTAAGGCGACTCAAAATATTTCTAAGCAAGAGAATTTCTGGAGAAATACTTTCCAGAAATATTTTCAGTATGTGTTAGAATAGAAAGTGAGAGACTGGCTGAGGAACAGATTCTAAATTGGGTATGAGAAATATCTAGTGCATGGTATAAGGTAGCAGATAAGTGCCAAAAATATTTGGTGGAACAACAGAGGAAAATAACATTTCAGGCTGTAGCATCATATTGGAGATCAGGCGTTCTCTTACTTTTCATGCATGTAACTATGATAAAACTTTTTTGTGGTGAGCTTTGACTGTTTATTTGTTTCTGAGGATGTGGGCAAGATTGAGATAATCTCTCCTCTCCCCCAAGTAAAATACAAAATAGTGTTAGGGTTGTGTTTTTTTTTCTTCCTAATACTTAAAATAAGATTGCAAGTGGATGAAAGAAATTACAGTTAGTTCTCGACTTACAACCAAAACTGAGCCCAAAATTTCTGTTGCTAAGCAAGACAGTTGTTCAGTGAGTTTTGCCTGAATTTATGAGCTTTCTTGCCACAATTATTAAGTGAATCACTGCAGTTGTTAAGTTAGTAACATGGTTGGTAAGTGAATCAAGCTTCCCCTTTGACTCTGTTTGTCAGAAGGTTGCAGAAGCTGATCACATGTCCCTGGGATTGCAACCCTCATAAATATGAGCTGGTTGCCAAGCATCTGAATTTTGACCGTGTGACCCTGGGGATGCTGCAACAGTCACAAGTGTGAAAAACGGTCATAAGTCATTTTTTCAAGTGCTGTTGTAACTTCAAACGGTCCTTAAAAAAAGTTGTATGCTGAGGGCTGCAACTACATATTTATTTACTTAAGACAAAAGAAAACCCAGCAAAATTTTGGTAATTAGATAGAGTAAGAAGAAATTTCCAGTCTGACAGAAGAGATAGTGATTTGTGAGTAATCATTGTGGAGAGTAAGGTGCTGGGTGAGCTTAACACAGAATGTTCCTAGCCTTTATAGAGTGAGACATTTATCATCAACCTAGACCAGTTCTTAGACATTTCTCTACAGGATGTTTCTCTCTCTTTGGCGTCTTATCAGGGTTGAATGACTGACTGCACAGGATGGACCACATGTAGAGATTGCTGAAAAATGCACATAAAGACTGCTGGAAGACCCACAGATAGTCATGAGATTTAGTTTGGGTTTACTGAGAGTCTGCATAGTTAATATTAGAATGCAAGTCCAGGTAGTCTTTGACTTATGACCTGTTGTGTAGTGACCCAAGTTATGACAGAACTCTGCAGGACTACTTACGGCCTGGATTCCAAGTTTCAAATGCCAGGTCTTCCCTGTGGTTATGTGATGACAGTTTGAGTGCTTACTAACTGGCCCGCATTAACGGATTTTTGTAGTGTGTCCCATGATCATGTGACTATGATTTATGATGTTTTTTGTTGGAAATCATCATTTACTTCTGTTTCCAGCAAAAAAAAAAACAAACCCTGCCCACTGAGGACATTGGATTCACTTAATGAACATGGCATTCATTTAACAGCCAGCTCTAAAATGGTCATAAAATTGGGCAAAATCATAGAATGAGCTACTTAAGGACCTGTTCCTTCCAACTTCTCCTTCTCTTCTCCTTCTCCTTCTCCTTCTCCTTCTCCTTCTCCTTCTCCTTCTCCTTCTCCTTCTCCTTCTCCTTCTCCTTCTTATTATTATTTCAGTATGACTTATGACCATAATTCTTGGCTCAATTATGGTCTTAAATCTATGATTACTTATACTATAAGCAACTCCTTAATCAGTGAGTCCCTTTTTTGATGAATCTGTAATTACATGACCCAGAATTCTGTCCTTTAGCTTCTCCCTACCGTCATCAGGGTTTATTTACAAAATGTATATTTTTATTTAGTCTTTGTGGTCATCTTTGTCTTGTAGGAAGGGACCAGCATAAATTTTGCTTTGCGTGTAAAGGGATTGTATGTAGTGTGTGATGGGGTGTAATGCATGAATGTATTTAGTCCTCAAAAGAGTGAATCACATGAAAGTTTTCAACTAGCACCAGCTTATATCACATTCAGGCAAGAAAGCAGACTGATCACTTGCTCTAAAATATGGCTATACTTCATTGTGGCTGATGACAGTTCAGTAGATGTGGTGCTTAAGGGTTTGTGTTTTTATTGATCATCTGAAAATAGTGCAGTCATAGCAACCATGTATGTTATGAAAAACTCCACTGACACATGATATTGCCATAACTTTCTTTGTTTAGGAGTAGCCATTCTATAGGGCTTTGTGAAGATAGAATTAAGAATCTTACCCATAGCATTTCTATTGATAGTGAGGAAGAGGACGAGGTGAAGAAAGAGTTTATCTCCACCCCCAGCCACTGTTTCTCGTGATACTCTGTTGTGCCACCAAAGAATTTTCCCTTAGGGTTTGAAATATTATCTGGTATGACCAACAAAGCATTGGCAGTTTTAGTGTGGGTGTTGCATGTATCCCAGATTTTTTTCTATTCATATCCAAAGGGTAAAGGAGAAATTATGGTTTTATCTTCTACATCTTCAGACCTGTCATATGTTTCATACCTCATTTGCAAAATATTGGTATTTCTTAAAATCTCTCCAGTGGGTAACGTGCTCACCTGAGACATTTTGGAAAGTAAAAGTAATCTAGGCTATTAGACAATACAGTAATTACAGAGTGATAACTAGAGGATTGTCATTCAACTGTCTATATTGCCATTTGTGCGAAGCACTGAGCATATTCTTTTTTCTAAGCACATGAATGATTTTTCAATTATTTCAATCTGTATGCCCAAAATAAAACACAAATTTAAGAGTTTTGCATAATTGGGCCCGGTGCAAATTATTACGTTCAGTGAAATTGGCAAGATCAAGAATGATTTTTTTCCCCTTATAATCTGAAATTCTCTCAGAAGTTAGTAAAGGTTTTTCTTATAGGTTTTTATCACACTGTCCATGCATCCTCTCTGTTAGGAGAAAGAAACTCTAACTTGTAACAAAAGCATTTGCCTTGTATACATATAATGAACAGAATATTCAAACTGTTTTAAAATATTAAAGGTAAAGGTAAAGGTTCCCCCGCACGCACATGCGTGCTAGTCGGTCCGACTCTAGGGGCCGGTGCTCATCTCCGTTTCAAAGCCGAAGAGCCAGCGCTTGTCCGAGGACATCTCCGTGGTCATGAGGCCGGCATGACTAGACGCCAAAGGCGCACGGAACGCTGTTACCTTCCCACCGGAGTGGTCCCTATTTTTCTACTTGCATTTTTACGTGCTTTCGAACTGCTAGGTTGGCAGAAGCTGGGATGAGTAACAGGCGCTCACTCTGTTACGCGGCACTCGGGATTCGACCCGCCAAACTGCCGACCTTCCGATCGACAAGTTCAGCGTCCTAACCCACTGAGCCACCGCGTCCCTTTAAAATATTAAAATTGTTTAAAAAATAACTTCATTTAAATTCTAAAAAATTCTATGATTTCCAGTTGTAACAGTGTTTAAACATATAGTTCATTTAAAATAAACTATAACACAAGACTAATCAGCATACTTAAACTGACTGAAATCATTCCACTAAACTATAGCCAATATACAGCTACCGGTAATTCCTTAGAGAATCTTGGGAATATTCACTTCCACTATATTATCTAGTTGTTGGAGATGCTGTAAACAGGCAAAAGATTATCTCCACATGTGGTCGACTTTTTTAGAAAGACATAATCATCCAGGCAATTAGACAGATACTACAATTAGAGATAACTAGAGAACTAGCTAAACACCTTATTAGGTTCCCTAAATGATTTCATCACAGATAAATATGACAATTAGCAGTGTTTTGTGGCATTTGAAATGCTAAATACTTCTCCTTATTGTAATGATTCATAAGAAAATGACTTAAGAATATGAATATGACAAGTTTACTAATTTTATCAAATTGCAACAAGGTTAATAAAAAGTAAAAAAAGGATGAAACAAAGAACAGAGCAGTGAATCTTTTGGGTTTTTTAGGAAATCATTATAATATACACATTTCTAAAGATGTATACATATTTATGGTACTGTATAGGTCTGTCAAATTACTGAAAAGTTTGAAAGTGAATTTATAAATTATAAGCGAAGATGTTAAAAAATTATGGAGGACTTCAAACACATAGAGTATGCTGGGAGACCTTAAAATATTTTTGAACTAAAAGAATTCTGCAAGGAGGAATGGGAAAAATATTGAAAGAAAGAACAGAAAGGCTCTTAACAGGCTAGACTAGAAAAAAGGTTTAGAAGATCTTATTTCTGCCAAAAGAAGGTAGTCATAAAATATAACTAAAAGGGTATGCAAATATATTAATTTGCTGTATTCATTATTTTTATTCTGAATTTCTAAACAACTTCATGTAAATTGTAGATATGCGCTCAGATTTAGAGAAAAATGCTGTCTATAACTTTGTAACTTATAAAGATTGTGTTAACTTTTGTTCACTTTGTTCATACATATAAATTGTATGAAACATGCTGTTTGACCAGGATTGCCTAAACTTTCACATGCAACTATAAGTAAATTACAAGTTCATCCACAGGAGTCTTGGCAAGTATGAAACACATTGGATAAGGAGCACCTGTGTAACTAACTCCTACTTTGCACATCTTTGCACTCCTTTGTAACTAGAGAAACAGAGATCTTCACTTCTGAAGGCTTTATGATGGGTGCCCCCCAAGACTAATATTATTATCATAAATAATTTATTTTAAAAACCATACAACTTAAGTATTATGTAAATTGTAGTTCTTTGGAAACAGCAAAAGTTGCTGGACCTCTGGTAAGAGTTTCCTTTTGTATCTTCCTGCAGTGTGTGTTGTGATTCAGGGTCAGCCTGTGGGTTCGGCAGTTGGGTCAGACGATTCAGAGGAGGAGGAGGAGGGGGGTGTTGGAGAGGTTGTTGAGGGGTTTGGAGAGCTTGCTGATGAGAGCCCTCAGCCAGGCCCCTCCCACCTGGTCACGACACAGACCCAGCTGTGTGAACATGACAGCGTGGATGAAGATGACCCACAGCTGGCCCTGTTCAAGGACGCCCGACACAGGAGGCAGTCAATCAGGAGTAAACAGAGGAAGGCAATGGGGCACCTCGGAAGGAGGCAGAGAGAAGCCACGCCCTGAACTGTATAAAAGGGGAATGCTTGGGAGGGCTGGTTTGCTGAAGGCAACCGCTTCAATAGCTCCTGTTTCATGGTTCGTGTCTTGTTCTGTTTGCTTTTGTGTCCATAAATTTGGCAGGTTTAGTTCCAGCCTCATGCCTTCTTGTAAAAGGGGTTGTCCCTGCCTTTTCTGCAGGGCCGGTAGCAGGCTGGTACAGAACAGTGTGCTCATCTTCCCTGCACTGAACGTAGCCTGTATTGGGTATGAAATAGCAACATACTACCTGTTTCCCAGCCTAATGCTGGAAAAGGTTGAGGGCAATAGAAGAAGGGGACGACAGAGAATGAGGTGGCTGGATGGAGTCACTGAAGCAGTAGGCGTGAGCTTAAATGGACTCCAGAAGATGGTAGAGGACAGGAAGGCCTGAAGGAACGTTGTCCATAGGGTCACGATGGGTCGGACACAACTTTGCAGCTAACAACAACAACAACCTGTTCTTCAATAATCACCATTTTCAGAAAGAGCATCAGTAATCACTTTGAAGTCCTAAACCTCATTAACAGGGAACCAGAGGAAGTACGGAATGAAATCATAGAAGTTAGGGATGAATGTGAAAAGGGATGCCAAATACCAAGAAACAGAAGAAACCAAACTGGAGTCAGAACAAACAGAAGAATGTGTGAAGAAGAAAATCCAAGTTCAAGAAAGATAGAAATCTCAGGAAGGAACGTATCACAGGATTTCAGAGAGCTCATATAAGAAATAAGGAACAACAAAATCTGTAACGACAGTGAAGAGGGAAACAGGACATGGAAAAACAAGCAAAGTCTTCTTGAAGATCTCTGAAGAGATTCCAACCTCAAATTAGTGTGCTAAAGAATGTCAGTGGATGTATATAGTAACTGATTCAAAGAAAATTAAACAAAAATGGAAGGAGACATTCTGCAGAGTGGAGATGTCAATACCTAAGTTATTCTGTATTTCCAAGAACTTTAGTGCTAGCAGATGAAGTTTAAATCAGCACTCTAGTCATTGCTAAGTCTGAATGCTGTATAGGACTTGGTGGATACAGATATATGGCAAGCAACAGAAGCTGAACTGGTAAAGTGTCTTGCTGGCAAATCTGGAGAATGATGCAGTAGCCAAGAAATTGGAATAGGTCAACTATATTTATTTTTATTTTATTTATTTTAATTCCATTTATATCCCGCCCTTCTCCGAAGACTCAGGGCGGCTTACAAGCTTAGCAGTAGCCTTCATTCTACAGCCCCACCCAAAGAGGCTTAATAGATACTCAAGGAGGGGAGGAGGAGGAGGAGGAAGAGGAGGAGGAGGAGGAGGATCAATATCCAATCTGTAATATAGTTTAGTGAGCTACATGGAAAGGGAGATGCCAGATGTTCAGACTGGTTTTAGAAAAAGCTGGGGAAATAAGAGATATTATTGCTGATGTATACTAAATGCTGAGAAGAAGTCAATGTGTACTCCATTGACCATAGAAAGGCTCAGCCATGCCAAACTGTGCAAAGCTTTTAGGAAAACAGCAATCTCAAAACACATAATTGTCCTATACACAGGATGGAAAGCCACCGTCTGGATGGAATATGGTGAAACATATTGGCAAAGTAATGAGTTAGGGTGTATAATTTCTCCTTATTTATTCTGTGTGCTGAATATATATTAAGGAAAGCTGGATTGAAAGATGAGCCAGTTAAAGTTAAACTTCAATAACCTGGCGATGTTGTCATTGTAATAGGTAAAAATACAGTTGATCTATAAGTTCTGGTAATGAAAATAAAGAAATTGTAAAAAAATGGAACTAAGATTAAAGAAAGTCAAACTCATGACAACAGGTATAATTTACCAGACTTAGAAATGATAGCGTAGATGTTGATGTGATGGGCAGCTTCTGCCTTTTAAGATCAACTATCAATAGTAAAGGAACGAGCAGTCAAGGAATTTGTTGCAGACTAGCATTTGGTAGGGTAGCCATGGAGGATCTGAAAAAGATGCTCAGATGCTGTGGTGGTCTATACCTATAAAGTCAGGATTGTACAGGCAGTGGTTTTCCCTTTGACAATCTATGGATAAGAAAATTGGACTTTGAAAAACCAAGATAAAAAGAATGTTGACAGTTTTGAACTGTGGCATTGGAGAAAACCTTTGAGAATACCGTGGATAGCCACATAAATAAACAATGAATTTAAAGTTCTGACTCAAGGTACAAAAGACCAAGCCATATTATTATATTTTGGACACATTATGTGAAAGTGTATAATGCTAGGAAAGAGAAAAAGAGGACAACCAGCTGCAAAGTGAATAGACTCAATTATAGATCAATGGGTACTGCTGGAAAATCTGAAGAATGACGTTGGAAACTGATCATCCTGGAGGGAGGACTATCTCTGTGGTCAGTAAGACCTGGCATTGACTTGGTGGCGTCCTCTTGTATGGTATTGTGGTTTGGTATGCCGGTCTGACAGCCGCGGATAGGAAAGTATTACAGAGGGTAGTGAGCACAGCACAAGACATTGTGGGCTGTTCCCTGACACCACTGGATGACATCGCCAGGGCTCGTTGCCTTGGAAGAGTGAGGAAGATTCTCAGGGATGACTCACACCCTGGACGGTATCTCTTTACTCTCCTACCATCCGGTAGGAGATATAGGAATATAGCCAGCCATACCAACAGGCTGAAAAATAGCTTTTATCCGTGGGCTGTTAGGCTTTTAAACGGGACATAATCTTATGCAGGATTGACTTGGGAGGCCGGTGTGTGGTGTAGTTGGTTCACATAGTGTGGTGGGATGGAGGGTTTGTTGTCACTGTGTGTTGGGGGGAGAGAGCACAGGGGGAGGCTCAGCTAATCTCAATGTACACATGTTGTACTTTGACAATAAAGGTTTATTATAATCAAAATCAATAAAATCACATCTCTCAGTCTTCTATTGTGCATCAATCAAATATGCTTCTTATATTTCTATAAACAGATTTGTGAAAGTAATAGTATATTAAGAAAAATAATATAATTCCACATTGTGGGTCCCTCATTGATGTATCATTTAGGAAAGCTTTTCTTTTACTTATGTGTTTTAACTGGAGTATAGGTAGTCCTAGACTTATCATCAAAGTTGAGCCCCAAATTTCCGTTGCTAACAGTCGTTAAGTGAGTTTTGCGCCATTTTATGACCTTTCTTGCCACAGCTGTTAAGTGAATCACTACAGTTGTTAAGTTAGTAACATGATTGATATGTGAATCTGGCTTCTCCACCGACTTTGTCAGAAGGTGGCAAAAGGAGATCACATGACCTCATGGCAATGCAACCGTCATAAATATGAACCAGTTGCAAAGCATCTGAATTTTGATCATGCGAACATGGAGATGCTACGATGGTCATCAGTGTGAAAAATGGTAATAAGTCGCTTTTTTCAGTGCCATTGTAAGTTCAAATGGTCACTAAACAAATGGCTGTAAGTTGTATACAGAAATGTCATTTTCACCAATGAGAACTGAGCTATGTTTGCTTTGGGCATGATGGGTTCCAAAAAGAGATGGGACCTTACTTAACTACTTCATGTGCATAAGGTCACTTGGCTTAATTGCAGTGCTTCATTCAGGAAAATATTGAGTTTTATCTAAATTACTGTACTTCATTGTTTGTTTTAATATGAATCCAGAAGAAACTTCTTAACAGTGAGAACAATTAACTAGTGGAACAGCTTGCCTTCAGAAGTTGTAGGTGCTTCATCACTGGAGGCTTTTACGAAAAGACTGTACAGCTATCTGTCTGAAATGGTATAGGCCCTCCTGCTTGAGCACGGGGTTGGACTAGAAGACCTCCAAGGTCCCTTCCAGCTCTATTCTGATTAAAGTGCAGCATCTCAACACTTTTCTTTAGAACCCTATACGCCTTCAGTTTCATAAGAGCTATTTCAATTAACATTCTGGTGTAATATGCAAAGTACTGTTAAGTTTTTACTTGTCTGAACTTATTCTGTGTGGCAATCTTTGATATTTAGGTCTAGAAGTTGGACTCCTTGTCTGACTATTTAGCTGTTGCTGTTATGTAAGTTCGCACTTTATAGATGAAAACAGGGAGACGCAAATGGATGAAAAATATTTTCTTGTTGGCAGCATTTTTTGCCCGAGATATTTGAAGATATCTCCATTTGCTTCTAAGTGGACAATAGTTGTCCTACTTGTGCTTCTGAATCAGATGCCTTAGTCAGTTAACTGTCCTATGCATACACACAGTCAGCTTCAAAGCAATTCTTGCCATAACTGATAATACATTTTTCTGTTGACCTTTGTTTTTCAAGTAGTGATACTAAACTACAGAGTTAGTTTCCAAGACCATTTGCATTGCCTTATCCAAGTTTAACATGTGTTAGATAGAACAGGGCTTTTCAACTTTTTCACCCGTTGTACCACTTTTAGGATATGGCAACATCCGAGTACCACCAGTCGCCTAGCAAGGGGTCAAAAACTTGATGACCAAAAAAAAAAAAGGCAAAAAGTGATGAAGTACAGGTAGTCCTCGACTTACAACAGTTCGCTTAGTGACTGTTCAAAGTTACAATGGCACTGGAAAAAGTGCCCCCCAAGCCACAGCTGAGCAGGACAGCTGCCTGCCCGCCTGGCGGCGCTCTTCCTCCTTTCCGAGGTTTTCATTATTGTGAACATTTCTGTTGAGGATTGACAGTGGGGGTGGGTGGGTGGTGTTTGGTTTTTATTCCCCCCGTCTGCTGGGTGGTTGCAGTAGGTTTTGGTCACTTCACATGACCCTGGGACACTATGAATCAGTTGCCAAACATCTGAATGTAAATCACAAGACCCTGGAGATGCTGCAACATTCCAGCTGATTGGCGCTTCTTCTGGGCTCGGCAGAAGTGCCAGGATCAGTGCCAAGCTCCAGCTTGAGCCTGGTGCTGATCCTGACTCTTCTGCTGAGCCCTGACAGCCCTGCAGCTCCAGACATCTCTTGCTCAGGCTTCTGTGGTGCTACCACCGGTTCAGCTCATTCCCCTCCCCTGCTACCACTTTTCTAGGATGGTTGTGTACCACCTGCAAGGTGCCAATGTACCACAGGTGGTAGCCATACCACTGGTTGAAAAGCCCTGAGATAGAAGCAATGTTTTTCAACTTGATGCCCTCCAAATGAACTGGGATCTGCAAACTGCAAATTCTGGGAATTATAGTCCCGGCACAGCTGGAAAGCACAAGATTTAGGAAGGATTAGTTATAAGCACCCAAATACCTCATCTCTTAATTAACAGTCTCAGGACATAGACTGTTTAGGAGATCTGCTATTTCTAGCCAGAAATTTCATCTCAGAATGTAAGACCCCGTTATGGATCATGAGCTAAGAAATGTATCACATGAGACAAGTGTGCTCACCCTCACGTTTTCTATCAGGCTTTGGCAAAGCTAATAGTTGGAGAGGCTTATCCTGATGAATACTTTTTTTTTCAGAAAGAGAGAGAAAGCTACCCAGGATTAAAATGAAAATTTTATCTATTAGATGATAAGTTAATGGATGAGTATATGATGAGCTTTCCTCAAAAGTGAATGATGAGTAGGAATGGCAACAAAAGTCCATTGCATTTCTAAAATTGGAGGCAGAATTGAAAGTTAATGCCATTTAGAGAAAAGCTCATGTGGAAATCTATCACTCAGAGATGCTTGGTAATCGTTTTTTCTTCAATTATATAACGCCACATAAAGTATTTGCTTGGAAATTCTACAGTAATAAATACAGATGGCAGGTACTTAAATGAATTGTCTTGTAAAAGGATGCTGTGAGGCAAGAAAATGAAACACAAAAACTTGCTGTTAATGCTCTAAGGTGAAACTGAGGCAGAAGTAGCTGCATACCTTCAGTTTCAATTCTTATTTTTCCAATGTCCTTTTAATTTTCGATGGCACATTTCTCTGAGGGGATGATGGATCAAGATTTTACATTAATCTGCCAGTTGCTTTTACTTTTTGCAAGTATCACACTATCATATGGTAATATCACAGCATCATATCATAACACGGAACAAGCAGCTGTAGTTGTATACTTCATCTATGTTGAGGCATTTCTCCTTTGCAGATACATTTTTTAAATAATTGACAAAATTCTCATTTATGCTGTCAAATTTCCAATTGCTTGGTCTACCTTTTCTGATCCAATGACTTGTCATATAAAATTGGGTATCTTTTTTTTAAAAAAAAATGGCTAAGAATTTTTCTCATTTTTACAGAAGAAATGATAGACCTATTATCTTACTTTATGCCTCTATTTTGAAATGTATTTGTAATTCTCATAAAGGTTTCTCCAGAAAGAAGCCACAGAAGCCGTTTTTTTAATATATTAACAGAACATAACTAAGCTTATAACTGAGGGAAGGTTACTAAGAGTTAGCTTTTGAGAGTTACTGCAAGTGTAAAACCCACCTAAAAATAATCTGAGGTAATTTTTTTATTTTGCATTTCAGTAGCCTATTGCAGAGATAGATGTCTTTTATTTCATTGGACACGTCTGTAGTTTTAGCAGCAGAAGCTGCTTCTAAATTGCTGCACAATGCTGATAAATGTATAAATGAATTGGTTTATGCAAAGAAAATCTATTAGGGAATATTGTTAATATAACAAATTAAAATTATCACGTTTGCATAACTATATCCTTTGTTTTAAATTTTTCACAGCTCTTTTTGTGGTTGTTTGTTAAATTTTCAACACCCTCGCTTTAAATACCATTGTTTAGGTGTTCTTTTGAAAGGTGTTCTTTTAAAAAATATTTTCCATTGTTTTGTGATAACACAGTTAGCAGCTAACAGGAATGGAATATGAACAAAAAAAAATCAACAACAGGATTTTTTAATAAAACACTTGTATTCATACTCTTCTAGATTCTGTTGGGAAAGCTGTAAGTAATTGACACATATTATATTACCATCTTGGCAGCAGTAACTAATGAGCAGTCCTTTTAGCTGAAGGTTTTTTGGGGGGAAATAGAAAAAAAAATAACCGATATGTCTGAACTGTGGGGAGGGTAGGTTTTTCTGTGCATGACTGGCAAAATGTTAGAAAAGAAGGAAGCTGAGAATGATTCCTTAAGTACAGAGCATGAATATCTTTACCAAATAAGTATAAGAAGGAGTAAAGTTTGGGCATACTAATTTTTAGAGCTTTGGCCCTCTGTAAGGAAAGAGTTTGTAGGGATATGCTGATCATGGATTGCTGACCCTATTAGTCAGTGGTGAGATTCAAATATGTGAACAACCGGTTCTCTGTGTGGATGCCATTTCCGGAAGTCTGTTCTGGGCCTGGGCAACAAAAACTTAGCTGCTGGTTCTGCCGAAGTGGTGTGAACCGGCTGAATCCCACCACTACTGTTAGTTAAGTTGTCCAGTGTCCAGAGAGTCCAAGGTTCAGTGTCTAGACTCTAGAGGCTAAGAACTTCTTAATTCTAAATGCTGTGAATGAAAGCCATTAAAAGTTGTTTTCCTCATTTGGTGCTTGCACATTTCTTATAACCACCTGGGTAGCCATGGCTAGAAAGAAGATGCTAAGTTTGACAGATGTTTGGTCAGTTTAGCAAGTGCCTTCCTTTGTCAATTTGCTTTTTTCTGAATTCAGTGGAAACTGCAAGTGCAGAGTCTCACTGTCTCTGAATCCTAACTCAAAAAAAAAAAGCATACTATTAAAAGGTGGCTAATGCAACTTTAAATTTTAATTAGTTTCATCCATCCTTCCATTAGATCCATATTTCACATTTCCTCCAGGTGCTGTGGTAGTGTTCTTAGCATTCCTTTCCCCCAATTTCTCCATAATACAATGCTGTGAGTAGTTTAGGCTGAGTGGTGCTGGATGGCCTGGAGCCATCCATTGAGCTTCTATAATTGATGATGAACTGGAATTCTCTGGTCCTCTTGCTATCTTAATCAGTACATCATGCACAAAATTTCGGTTTTGGTATTAACAAAACATGGTGTATAGAATACACTGACTGAATCTAACATTCACAAAAACGTTCATTTTTAATAGCTGCCACAGAGATGCACGTTTGCTTTCTGTCCAGCTTAGGCATCCTACATAATACTGGCATTTTCTCTTCTATCCCAATGTATTACTTTGTATATGAGCTGTGTTGGTGCAGTGGTTAAAATGCAGTATTGCAGGCTAACTCTGCATTCCGACACAGCGAGGAGTTCGATCCTAACCGGCTCAAGGTTGACTTAGCCTTCCATCCTTCTGAGGTTGGTAAAATGAGGACCCAGATTGTTGGGGCCAGTATGCTCTGTCTGTAAACCACATAGAGAGGGCTTTAAAGCACTATGAAGTGGTATATAAGTCTATGTGCTATCGCTATTTGGTTGGACGCCTCATCTTGAATTTAAACCATTTTGAATTCAAAGTTCCTTATTTCCAGTTTGAGACAATTATTTCAAAATAGTTCCAAATTATTAAAAAGCCTATTTTGAATGAATGCAAAATAATGATTGGTAATGAAACACTGTTTTGTACTTATTTATGTTGAACTGCTGTTTAGAGCCAGTGGAGAAGAGTATAGATATGGTCTTGAAGAAAATATATGGCAACCATTAGTAAAACATGAGCTTAGCTCAGGAAAACAGAAAACTGTGAGGATGAATCTTAAGATTGCCTCATCTTGACTCTCTTTCCTATGAGAGGGAGAGAAGGGAAATGCTGTCAGGCTTTCAAGACTGATTTTGTTACATCCTATATTGATAAAGTAGAGTTATAGTATTTCTTGTGGGGTCTGTTTCCTGACCTGGCCGATCCTGGAGTTTTGAGAGTCCTCTTCTTAGTTTCAAAATCATTTTTTGAAGCTCTTCCCAATCCATCGGTTAAGCACCCTAAGTAATTTGGCATAATCCATAATGTGAACATTTGATTGTTTAGGACATTTAATGAACAAGTTAAAAAATTTCAATTCCCCACTTTCTCATGGATCCCACTTCCTTTGTGAGAATTATCTCTTCTTGCTTTGTGAGAATTGTCTATTCTTCAAATAATTGTGAGAGTCTTTGCCCATGACTGATATTCATGTACTTCGATGACATTGTCAAGAACATTTTTAGAATCCAAATAATATTCTTTACTATCATTTCCTCTTTTATTCTGCATTCACAGGAGGTCAGTGGGGAAAACCCATAATATCCTCTAGCAAAAACTAGAGAGGAAATTCCACTCTCTCATTAGATATCAACCCTTCAAGGCAGACTAGACATGAACACCAAAGTCATGAATACTAAAATTAGTTTTATTATAGGGTTACAGTAACAGAGTCTTGCAATTCTGAATGGACCTCTCTCCTCTTCCTGCTTTTTATTTAAAGAAAACTAGGGACAGTCCAATCTGAGATGCTTGCTCAAATTACATTCCTGCTTTAGACTGTGGTTCTCTTTTGTGACCATTTGCTGCTGCTCTTTCTCCTCTTACTCAATGATATTCTCACAATCCATTAATCAGAACAATGAAATGAAATAGGCAAAGCTGATGGAATAATAATAATAATAATAATAATAATAATAATAATAATAATACCAATAATACCAATAATACCAATAATGACAACAACAATAACAACTACTCCATTCTTCTGTAAAAGACAATTCAGCCCAAGAAAATGGAAGCAGGAAAATGAAGTTTCCTATATAGGACATTATCTCAGCAGCAAAGGAGAGCTCACACCAAACCTGTTCAGGAAATAATAATCTGTAGTCTACAAGACTATGGAAATTAAGGTTTTGCCAGCTGTTTTTTCTATGAAAGACAATAGTAGGGCAATGCTGTCTGATTTGAAGGACTCCAATTATAGGACAGGATATCTTGATTAATCGCTCTGAGCCCTATTGTCATCAGAATCTTCTGCTGCACTTTGGAAGGGATCCAAAAGCCAGGAGTCATGATGTTCTTACCCAAAAGCTTGATGATAATATTACAGAACTCTGGAAAGTCAGGATAGGCAGAATTTTTCTTTGGAAAAATCAGAGTAGTTATTATTAAGCACAATGTTCTCTCTTGTATGTTTTCTTATTGTGTATTTAATGCTCCTTTCTCATAATCATTAGTTTACATTCAGATTTGAGGTTCTGGGAAATGGTCATTTTCACTAGATCAAAAAAAAAATAATATGAATGAGCAAATTGATTCTTCTAGATGAGCGGAAAGCTTGTTGTCAAAACAGCCTCACTTTCAGTGGTGATATTACAGGCTATGTTCCATGACAAATTGACTCTTTGTGTGATCCCCTCCATTTGCTGTCTTTTTCTGGTCTCAGATCAACTCTAAATCAAAGCAAGGAGCCTGTCTGCATCTCTAGCCATCCAGAAGCCAATTGGAAGCTTATAAACCAGGCATGAAGGCAAATCATCATTTTCTATTAATTTATCTAGCTTATGTGATAGGCGAAAATATATGACCTTTCAAAATAGATGTTCCATTCTCAGCTTTCCTGGCTAAAAGCCCTTGCTGCAATTGTCCTCCATACATTTTTAAAACTTTCCTTCTAAAGACCATCTAAACTAACAGTAATCATGATATTTTATAGCAGTGCATTCCATAGGTTTGTTACACATTGTGAAAGGGAACACTTCCAGAGTTGTTAAGCCTATTGGCATATCATTGTATTTTATGATAAACAGTAGTGTTCTGAAAAATAGATGGAAGAAGAGATAATAAGTTCTTTCTGGAAATATAGTATCTTTGAAGACTTTGGGAAGACTTATTTAATACCTTCCTTCTGTGGGGAATGGAGAGGGGTACAATAGTAGGACACTCTCTAATACTTATGCTCCATAAACATAAGAAACAACATGGTAACTAAAGTATATTTTAATCAAACCTGACTACTAACAGCTTCATGAAAATACAATATCCATGCCATTTGCTTGGCAATGTCAGAGGTGGCTTCTCTCCTCTTTCTTTTGGTATGCCTTTTTAATTTCCCACTCTACCTGCAGGCCTAGAATTTTGTGCTGATCTTCTGCCCAAAGACTAACCACTCTGATTCTTCTTTGTTAAGTGGAATTTGTATTTACCACCTCAGTTTACAAGGTTGTCAAGTAATAGCCTTAGCAAAAAAATCTTTGACTGTGGCATTGGAAAGTTGTGCCTTTCTCTGCCTTGCTATGAGACGTGTAGAGAGAGGTGAGTCCTAGTGACACTTAGATCAGCTCAGTACTGTCTTGCCCAAGGTACTCCTTGCCCTTTCTTTGCGAACAACTGCCTCTGCTATTTGAGGAAGGCAGGCATATATGCTTTCATAGCTATCCTTTGCAAAGAGAATCCTTTGAAAAAGCTGTACAAATTACTCCTATTTACTCCTATTGGTGTCTTATGACTATAACTTTGTTGGTTGTATCTTATAGTTTATGATTTATCACTTTGTTTCTTGTATGCACCCTGAGAGCTTTTGCACCAGAGACAAATTCCTTGGCTAATAAAGAACATTATTCTGTTCTGTTCTGTTCTGTTCTGTTCCGTTCCGTTCCGTTCCATTGTGCCTGCATAGGTTTCCCCTACAGGGTGAGGGGGAAAAGATGTAGTTTGCTTTCCCTTTATTTATTTATTAAATTTATATGCTTCTCATCTCACTATCCAAAGCAACTCTAAACAACTTACAATATGATAAATACAATAGTATAAAATCATTAAAAACATTCAAATTAACAGGAATTAAAACCAGGGACCAAGTAGATGAGTGATATAGAGTGGAATCTTCTCTCTTATTCCACCAGCCACTCCAGCTTAAAGCGCTCCATCAGGGCCCCAAGTCAGTTGGCGGAGCCAGGTTTTGAAGCCTTTCTGGAAAGCCAAGAGGTTGGGGGCAGATCTCGCCTTCAATGGCAAGATGTTCCAAAGGGTGGGAGCCAGGGCATAAAAGCCTCTTCTTCTGGACCCCATCTATCAAAATTCCTTGACCGATGTTCTGCCAGTGCAGGTGGGGCCAACCAGTCTCACTGGGATTGTATCATAGTATCTTTGTCTGCGGTAAATACAATGCAAGCCTTTTATTTATTTGTTTTTAATTTTTAATTTATTGCATGTGCAAAAAGAGAAAAAAGAGAGAGACACATATGCTCCGCTGATTAACTGAAATCTCATGTACAAAACAAAAATAGGCCCACATGTATTTTTATGCCTTTTCCTGCAGTTATATTATCACACATTAGGTCAGTTGGTTTAAAAATAGGAAAGTAAAACATAGATTAGTATTTACAGTCCTAATTTCTAAGTAGGCCTTGGATCAGTACTCCTGGTCATTAAATATTTGTATGAATATAGAATGAGAGATAATCTCACCAAACCAACTGCTTAATAGATGGAGAATTGGTGTTCTTCCAATTCTCAATATAGTGTGATTTTGTCTGTGTGTAATTATAAAAGTGTGCATTATTCATTTTTCTTGTCCTGCTATTACCATAATGTTTGAATCATTGGTATGTAAAAAGAACATGAGATTATATAAAAGCCAATGACTCTTCCAGAATGAAACTAAAATATGATATAATTTATGTTAAAATTGACCAACTATTAGACCATATTATCCTATTAAGCAATGTTACCTTTATCTTGAAAAAATGTATAAATGTGTCCAAAAGACGTGAAATAACATTTTGTTGAATTAACTGTAATTTTAAATTTTCAGAATTATAGCATATACTTAGATTCAAAAGAAACTTCCATTATAGATTTTACATTCTGATTCTTCATTCTATGCCTTCCTATCCTCTTTCAGTGTGCTCTAGCCATTATTGTTGAAAGTTATTAGAAATCTGTCATTGTATGTCTTAAGATATTGCCTTGAAAGTTTCAATAAATAATGCTTGTGTTGCAACTTCTTGGAAAACTAAAATTCATCACTAAATGATCTAAGAATTCTGCACTCTTACCATTACTATTACCATTTTCAGGTTGGTTTACTTCATGATCATAAAGATCAAACAGGGTTTGACGATGCATTGCAGACTGTTGTCCTAAACCAAGACTTTCTCTTTGTGCAAGTAGCCAAAAATCATACAGTGGTGGGTGGGAATGAATTTAGAACTTTTTCTGTACTAGAGCAAATTGTTCATGCTTGGGACTCGAGACTCAAAGCAAGTGTTCCCTGGCATGCCCTCACATCAGGTTTATGTATTTTACAGATCTCGTCAGATTACATCAGCAATGTTAATTAGTTTAAGACATTTATTTCATAATACATATTGACCTTTGATGGGTTCTGCTGTGTCTCTGGGCAGATTTCTTAATTTCTGCGTGGAAGTGCCTAGTGACAATGCTAACCTAAAGAGCTTTGTGCTTCTCTTGCTTCTAGCAGCTTGTTTTAGTGTGGGACCATCATGCCTACTGCTGTAGCGGTAGCTGTAGCTACTACTGTAGCTACTACTGTAGCTACTGTGTTTCCCCCAAAATAAGACCCAACCAAAAAATAAGCTCTAGCATGATTTTTCAGGATGCTAATAATATAAGCCCCACCCCCAAAATAAGCTCCAGTTAAGATCGTCAGCCACACGGATGTATTTAGTACTGTATTTCCCCAAATATATGCCCTAACTGGAAAATAAGCCCTAATCTGTCTTCTGGAGTAAAAATGAATATAAGAGCCGATCTTATTTTCGGGGAAACACAGTAATACAGTTGGAAGGTGAATTATACACTTACCAAGATAGTTAGAACCGGATGGGTGTCAAACTTGCTGATATCAATATGATTTATGAGAGCGCTTTTCCAGTAGACAAAAGCTTCTATTCGTTAATCTGAGGGGGAGGGGGGTAAAAAGTAGGGCTGTCTTAACAACTACAATATCATCTGTATAACAGAAGGAACTCTGCAGCAGGCCTGCATTTCTGTGGGTAAGACCAGCCTCCCTTCCTCCCTTCTTTTACCACTCATGAGGAGAAGCATTGAGGACTAAGGAGAGAAGCTGCAGAGAATTCCAGTTCTCATATCCTACCTATGGGATCTTCTTCTGCTAGTAATTGGAATCAAATTGGGGGCATTCCACGGACTTGGTGTGGAGAGAACTCCTGTCCTGCTTTCCTGCTAAGGCAGGATAGTATAGCCATCACTTTTGCGCTGACTTCTACAACAAACAATAAATTTTTAATTTTGCTGGGTGGGGAAGCCTTCAGTTTAAATGAAGTACGTCTACCTAACTGAAACAATTTGGTGTAGTCATTAAAGCATCAGACCAGAAACTGGTCTAATTTCTAGTCCCACCTTAGGTACAAAACCCCCTGAGTGACCTTGAGCCAGTCGCTTATTCTCAGCCCTAGGAAAAAGGAAAGGGCAAAACGCTTCCAAAAAACCTTGCCAAGAAAACTGCGAGGACTAGTCACTAGAAGTCAAAAACTGACTAGAAGGCACCAAATAAAAACAAAAGCAAAACACCGCACACACACACACACCCCATCCCACATCTATCTACATTATTGGTTGTTTCTAAGAAGATAATTAAATCATATGATAGCTTTAGATGTATCCCTAGTTAGTTTTAATTTCTGATACTGTATTGTTTCAAGATATCATCAAAATAGACTGAAAAGTATGATAATCTGGTAGGCCTTAAAGACATTTACTGAGATGCAATATCATTACCAGAAAAAGCCCTCTCTATAAAAACCTTCCCTTTTCAATATTTCTAAAGGGTTAGGTTGAAATCTGGGGAAAGTAAAATTAAAAGGTCAGTATTGCAGGAGCTTATCTTTAATAATTTACCAGATCAAGGTTTTGTCATATTAATTCATCTTAATTATAAAGTTTATTGCAAATTTCTGCTTCCTCGAAACAGCATGTCTTTTTTTGTTTTTGTTCTTTCTTGCTACCAGTATATTTAAATTCTATTAGGAGAAATTATATACGTATAGTTGCAGACTAGAGTATTTGCATTCACAATATTGCATTAAATCGGGGATGCGTAGATTAAAAGCAGCATCTTGAAATGTAGATGAAACTGGAGTAAAAACATGGATGAGGCCAGGAGAAAAGTTTAAAATTAATTGAATTTAAACTTAGTTCAGTTGACAAAATTATATTCAGGCAATGCACTTGCTCCACATGCCCCATTAAAAAAGACATCTGGATGGTAAATTTTTAAGTTATAGAGCTACACCCAAGGCTTTTAGAAGCTATGGAACATCTGGGGACTACAAATTGCATTCTGAGTTCAGCTTTTATTTGTTTTAGTAAAAGAAGGGCAATTCTTGTTGACAGTGCATCCCTAAAATGCATTTGACAAAACCTATTATTACCTGACCTGGTAGGACAGAGAGAGCTGTGAATTGAGAAGGATGCAGAGCTGGATAGCCTATCAACTAGATAATTGTTTATTTTTTTTAAAGAAGAGTTTTCTGATTGAAGAGCTGCCCAGCCCAGCCCACTGTAAGAAATAAAAAAAATCAAAAGAAGAAAGAGAGATCTTGAATTAACACCTGGGTAACATTCTGAATGTGCATTTAGATCACATACCTAAAATATTCTGCATCATAGTGAGATACAGAAGTATTTCTGCTCTAATTACAGTAGTTATTTCTATATGTACAAATTAGCATATGCAAGTATGGGTCACACAGTTCTTCCCTTTTGGGGTGATATGAAAGAAATCTTACTAGTTTTCATGTAGAAACTATCCTCCTTTTTGTTCATATTTATTGGGGATGATGGGAGTCATAGTCTACTCTTTTAACCAATGGCATCTATAGTTCTCATGTTCCTGACTTAGGAATGTGCTGGCTATTGAATATAAATTATATTAAATATAAATTATACCAGGCCATTTTTCAGTTTTAAAAATATGAAGCAGGAGAGCTGTATGAATATACATTTGGCCCTATAGTAGGGTCAAGAGTAGGCAAATTTAGAAAGTATCAATATTTAAATGGTATTTAGCTAAAATATCTCAAAATGGCTCTAAATATCCAGATGCAATTTATATTGATAAGCATGTACAAGATACAAAATTGAATATATGTCTCTCTACCATGCTTTTCATTTTTTTTAAAAGTCTCAGACTAGTTCCTGGGGGACACAGATTGTTTCACTGGACAAATCTTAGTCTGATCCATAAAGAGGTATTACATACACAAGTACAAATTTAGTATTATCACAGTCCATTTGTAAGATCTGGATCTTGTTTCATAAATGTAGAATATGTCACTGCTCTCAATAATTTGTATAATATTTTCAAAAGTAAGAATGTCATAATAGTTGACACATCTCTTGAAATATGTACACTCTGTATTGTGTTAATTGTTGTCTCAGTAGGGACAATATAGCATTTCTCTCAGATCAATCCCAATGAATTATTTTCAGACATAAGATTTAGCGAAAAAGATTTGGAGCTAACCCACCATTAGGAACCTCATGTATTTATTTTGTCAGAGGCAAATTCTCTGACAAGAAATGGGTCCTTAAAGGACTATTTCTTGGTTTTCTGAGAGAAATTTTCCACAATCTGGTGGTCTCTAGTTTAGTTGACCATGCTGATTGTGGATGATGGGAGTTCTGCTTTAAGCAGCTGTATTAACTGAGGACAGCAGTACTCTTAACCTTACTTGCTATAGAGGAAAATAAAACTCCTAGGGCTTATTTCTGAAGGACATGCCTAGAACTAAGACTTGTTTAATACAGTCATACTTTTTCAGTTAAACTCATTGATGTTCAATGGTGAGTCATCAAATAAAGGTCAGCCAGAATTTTGTTTGTTGCAGTGATCAATCTAAAATCCCTACCCTTTCTATTTCAAGCCTTAGTAAGTATTGAACAGCCAACAATTGCAAATTGAATCATCAAGAGTTGGCCCAAATCACATTTTCATTGTACATTTTTTCATTACAGTGACTTCTTTGCTTCTCTTTGCAATTCTATCTGTCTCTTCCAGCAGCTGGTGGAGATCAGAAGGCTCTGGAATGTGGAAGATGTTGCTCAGCTGATGAGCTGCCAGGCTGCTTCAAAAAATGCAGGCAGGAGCTGCCTTCCCAAGACTTTTACATAGCTGAGGCAGCTGCACCAGAATTTGGTCTCATGGGCCACTGCCCACTTTGCTTCCTATGATCATGTGAGTTCTGAAGACATGCTCATGCATGTACAAACCAGCTCCTTACTGGCATATAATTATCTAGCAAATTAAGTGCTCTTTTAAAGCCAGTGTTATCAGACACTGCAAATGCCAGAAAACTCAGGAATGTTTGTAGATGGAGAGAGAGAGAGAGAGAAAGAGAAAAAGAAAGAGAAAGAGAGAGATTATTAATGAACTGACTCTACGGTATTGTAGAACAAATTCACAGAAAATTGTTTAATTTCTATTAAACATTGTACCAGGTTTCCTAAAAGCTTGCCGTTTAGTTGTTCATCAGCCAACGTGTGACAGGCTTACAGCCTTTGCGTAAGGAGAAGTGCCAAGATATACTGTAAAGACAATTCATGAAGGTTTTTCTTTTTGACTTGCCAGCCTCATCTTAGATTCCTTTGCCCACCCCATTTATGTTTGTGGCAGATGGCCTACAATTCAGTGGTTTGATCAGCAAGATGATCACATTTGAAGTTTCATTCAGAATGGTCTCTTGGCAGGAGGCGTTCAAGAACAGATTACTTCATCCTTGCTCTTTAGGTTTACTTGCCAGGTTTCCTTCTAGTTGCCAGAATTAGTCTGCATGAGGAAGATAATCCATCTTTCCATAATAAAAATTGAAACTACAGCAAAGTGGGAGATATTCCAAGGCAGGCTTGGAAACCTGGAACTCCAGGGCCACAGGAAACCTTTGGCTTACTTTATAACAGGGGTGTCAAACTGCCAGCTCGTGGGCCGGACACGTCGTGACAAAACCGCACCCACCCCATTGCCGGCAATGGGGAAAAAGCTCCGATACACTGTGCAACGTCACGTGACGTCGCGAGTTTGACATGCCTGCTTTATAAGGACTTAATGCTCAATAGCACAAGCCCTTTCCAAGCAATTAATCTAGTCCAGACATGTCAAAACTTGCGACATCACGTGATGTCACATAACATATTGGGACAGTTTTGCCATTGCTGGCAATGGGGTGGGTGTGGCTTCTGGATGATGTGTCCAGCCCACGGGCCAGGATTTTGACACCCTGATCTAGTCCTTTGGAAGAAGAAGTCTTCTTGATTCTTTGCAACTTCTTGGGAAGATATGGAAGCAGAAAAGATGGTATCAGAAAGAAAGCTAGAAAAGAATGTAATACTCCCGCCTTCCAAGAGTTGTCTAATATAGAGGCAATAGATGCCTGACTTAGTTTTCTTTGCTCTTATCCTATCAGTCACTTGTTCCCAGCAGACTAGTCTTGTGGGTAGGTGACCCAGAAAAAAACTTAACCCATCCTTGTGCCAAAGGAATTTGGAAACATGGACACAACGTAGTTAATGTAGTATCTGATGGTCTTACTCCCGCTGCCAAGGACCAGTAACAAATATTGGCTTGATTTCTCCCTTACTCCTTTCTATACATCAAGTTGCTCTTGAGTTTGGAAAATCATATTTTTCTTAGCAGGCCTTGAAATTCAACAACTTTAATAAGGCCTGTATCAGTGAAAAGAAACTCAGCCAAATGATTTGGACTTTGCTTAAATAGCATGTACTCTCCAATATCATTGGCTACCAATGTGATATGTATTGGCTAAGATGTTGGACTAGAATTGGGGAGATCCACATTCTAGTCTACCTTCACCACTGGATAAATTTGGCCCAGTCCTCCTCTCTCATTCCAACCTACACCACATACTAGTTGTAGGGATAACATGAGACTAGATCGTGTTATGTACAGTGGTGGGATTCAAATATGTGGACAACTGGTTCTCTGTGTGGATGCCGCTTCTGGAAGTCCATTCTGGGCCTGGGCAACAAGAAATTAGCTACCGGTTCTGCCGAAGTGGTGCGAACTGGCTGAATCCCGCCACTGGTTATGTATACCACCTTGAGCTTCCAAAAATAATAAATAAGAAAGCCATTAAGTGGTCTCTAGGTTAGTCAAGCCAAACACAAATGCTAAGATTTTTGTCTAGCAAAGGAAATAGCATTTCCTGCCCACAAATATACCTGGATACTCATGTATGGCTTCTCCAGGACCACAGTAACAATATTTGATGATATCTAGGAACGATTTATCTGTTGTACTCTGAACGGATTCTGAAGTGCCAATCATTTCTAAGTAACTGAAAGGAACTGTACTTCAATAAAGTTCATATAACTTGCTGGATTCCAATCTGTTTTTAAATTCATAGAAGGTGGATGTATTAAAACCAGCACTAGAAATCTCTTCAGTATTCTGTAAAAGACTTAAAACTGGTTTCGGGTTTGGGGGCATATCTTCAGTGACTCTTTTCCTTTGGAAGGAATGGGGAACTTATCGCTTCAGGAACCCCCTAAGGATCATACTGCTGAAACTTAGTAGCAAAGCAATTTCTCTCTAATTTAGATTTGGGGGTGGGGGGAAAACAATGAAAACCTAGTGTATTAATCCTCATAGTGTCATACTTCATCCTGGCACAGCTGTAAATCTTGGCTTTCCAAGTACTAAACCTTTCTTTGGGTGCTGACTAACTTAGCAGTCGTCTCACAGCCATGCCTCAGCTAAATTAGTTTCTTTACTCCAGACAAATTAAAGTTCATACACCCAGAGGTTTTGCCTACTGTAACACCAGTGCTATGGGAACCTGTGAGAATTCTTTGAATATTCCAAATTGCCGGGATCAGTTCAAGATCTTTCTAGGTATTCCACCCCTTCAAGGTGATCATGACAGTACTGAAAAGTGTTCTTGATGGCCCAAACCCTTATGTTAAAATGTCAATAATTTCTGGCTGGAAGGTGCGGGTTGAAAAAAAATAAATAAATGAGGAGGTTTATCTCCAAATGCTGGAGAGGATTGTAAAAGTACACCCCAAAGGCAATTGCAGCCTTTACCATAAATGGGGCAGGTGGGATATGGAGGATGGAGGATGGGCTGAGAATATATATTTGAGATGAAAGAAGGATTATTGGCATTCCAATCCACACACACACACACACACACACACACACACCGAAGTGACCCACTTCTTGCTAACATGAGACACCAGTACTAGTGCAGAAGAATTAGGTGATAAAGATTTAAAATAAAGACAAGAAATTGCTGCCTTTTGGATTCTAATTTTGTTTATGTACAACTGACATTTTAAAAAGATCTGTGCATGAATGTTAACAAATGTCAGTTATGCAGAAAAGCCAGCACATAAAAGAACAGTGCCGCGACTGCCAGACAATGAGGAACAGATGCCGTGGCAGCAAGAAGGAAAACAAAGCGGCAGGAACACTGAAAATTAACAAAGACCTGCCTGGTAGAATATGCCCATGCTGACAAACCCATACTGTCTTCCGGTCAATATCCTATCAGAGGATAATATTCAAAGGCTTTCTTGAGCATACAGAATTAACATATGCCAGGGTTCATTTCCTCCTCGTATAAAAACAAGAGCTTTATTGTAATTGGGGGGCTTTTTCTCCTTCAGTCATGGAAAGAAAGCCATAATCGGATAGTGGGTATCATTACTGGACACTGTCTGAAATGTCCTCTAAAAGGTTCCTAAATGACACATTTCTTATCATTGCTGCTCTTCATCTGTGCTTTTTGCAGTGGCGTGGCGTGGGTTGTCAGCACCCGGGGCAAGGCAAGTAATCTCCGCACCGCACCGCACGCCTGGCACCCCCCCTCCACAGTGGGCGGCGACCCGGCGGCTCGGATCGGATTCTCACAGCCAGCACTGCAGTGAGAGAGAGTGAGTGAGCCAGGCAGGGGCAGAGAGCTGCGAGTGCGAGCGCGCCCCCCCAGATGTTGCGCCCGGTGCAGCCGGCCCCCCCTGCACCCCCCACGCTACGCCACTGGCTTTTTGTATAAGCTTTCATCTCGGCTTTCAATGTCTTGCCGTTACTGAAGGTGTCGTACAGATCCTATAGTGATGCTTGAAGCATGGAAAAAAGAGGTCCAAATATTTTTTTGCTGTGGTATCGGATGCAGCGGTATCAGCTGCAGATCTTACGCTCTGATGTTGCTCAAGTAGCCCCCCCCCCCACAATCAAGTCCTGTATTCGTTTGGATTAGACTTTGAAATACTGCAAGGTTTTATTGTCTGAAACACCTCAGATTTTAAAATCAGTATTCAGGTTGTGTTTGATGCCGTAAACTCATCATTTTTCATGGCTTCTGAGAAATCAAACTTTTGATGTCTCAGGAAACGGAAAGGCATCTAATATAAGTGAGCTCGTCTCAAGTGTTTGACTACATCTCCTCAATTCAAAGGTTTGGAAAGAATTGTTCTAGCTAGGCATGTACAACAGCAAAAGCGAAAGATGGAGGAAAAAAGTAAAATGGTGTTTTGTCTTTAGATAGTGTCATGGAATTCTGGCTGCCATTTTTCCTTTGCAAAGTGGGCTGGTAGGGAGCAATTGGCAAGGGTTGAAGAATGGTGCTTTTAAGGAATGAACAGCTCCCATTTTTAAGACTTCAGTTCACTTTCTTGTACATTAATTGAGATTAATTGAGATCGAAGCTAGATCTGAGTTTAATTCACTATACAGCAGGGGTGTCGAACTCGTGACATGTCACGACATATCGTAACTTTTTCTCCGTTGCCGGCAATGAAGTGGGTGCAGTTTCGGCATGATGCATCCGACCCACAGGCTGGCAGTTTGACACCCCTGCTATACAGGTAGTCCTTGACTTATCACCACAATTGGGACTAGAATTTCTGTTGCTAAACAAGGCGGTCGTTAAGTAAATCACATGCCTGATATTATGACCTTGTTTTCCATGATTGTTAAGCAAATCACTGCAGTTGTTAAGTGAATCACACAGTCATTAAGCAAATCTGGCTTCCCCCATTGAATTTACTTGTTGGAAGCTATCTGGGAAGGTTACAAATGGCAAGCACATAACTCTGGGACACTGCAACCATTGTGAATATATGCTGGTTGAATTTTGATTATGTGATCCTGGTGATGCTGCAACTGTCGTAAGTGTGAGACTGTCATAAGTCACTTCTTTTCAGGGCTATTGTCACTTTGCATGGTTTCTAAATAAATGTTTATAAGTCAAGGACTACCTGTACTTGACATCAAAAACTGTGAATTAACATGTTATCTCTAAAATTAAATAAAAATATTCAAATCAACTTATTAGAAATCCTACTAGCCAACATGCTACGGCTGAAGCTTTAGAATGACAGTGTCTACAAAGACATTTTCATTGTCACTCCAATGCAAAATGGCTCCAGCTATTGTATAAACTGTCTTATCACCCAAGCTTCATAGAAAAAAAAAACAGGGTATCTTTTGTGTAGTCAAAGAGAAAGTTAGGGATGATTGTTTAGCCTTGCAGCACCAATTGGTAGTAGGCCAAGGCGTCAATAGAAAATGGCATGATTAATTATTGTAAACTCTTCCAGAATACTTATGCTTTGATATCTTTCTGTTTCCTTTAGTATTACCTTCACTATTGGCTTTCCTGAGCCAGTTTTCCAGAAATGTGTGTATGAAAGATTTACAACATTGCTTCAGGGGTTTTTCGTTTGTTTGTTTGTTTGTTTGTTTGTTTGTTTGTTTGTGAAGGATGGGAGCATAACAGATTCTGCAACAGTAGAATGGGGGGAAAAATGGGGGGAAAATGGTTGAAACGAATGGGCTTTACATAGCTGAGCATTTGTGCAGTAAAACAACAACAAAAAATTGATTATTATTTTAAAGAAAGATTTTTTTCCCCGAAGTAATATAGTGTTCTTGATTCTGGATCAATTTTTTTTAAAGTAGAATTTCTCTTTATGATTGCTTAACAATGACATCCCAAGCCATAATTTTCAGGCAGTTTCACTGTAAGCCAGACATGTCAAACACAAGGCCCGGGGGCCGGATCCGGCCCACGAAGTGGTTTCATGCGGCCCGCGAAGCCATCCTGGAAACAGTGAGGGAATGGCCCCCACTGCCTTGGCCCTGGCCCAGAGACCCTCCTTCTGCCAGAGACCCTCAGATCTGTCCCACTCCTGCCCAGGCCCCCATAGGCACCCTTGATGTGAACGCTGTAGAGCTGGCCATGCCCACCCAGTAGGCCATATGCACTCTAGCCACGCCCACCCAGTAGGCCACGCCCACCCTGACCATACCCACCTGGCCCCTTGAGGGCAACCGCAATGCTGATGTGGCCCTCAATGAAATTGAGTTTGACACCCCTGCTGTAAGCAATTTATAGGTCTAATTGTATGAAGGGGCACGTGAAGTAATAACCTGGAGCAATAGAAGTTGAGGCCATGGAAAGACAGTAATAGAATCTTAGTTATTTTAGTTCATTGCAGGCAGTCTTCAACTTACAACAGTTCATTTACTGACTATTCAAAGTTACAATGACACTGAAAAAAGTGGCTTATGACCATTTTTCACACTTATGATCATTGCAGCATCCCTATGGTCACATGATCAAAATTCAAATGCTTGGCAACTGACTCATATTTATGATGGTTGAAGTGTCCCAGGATCAGATGAACCCCTTTTGCCACCTTCCAACAAGCAAAGTCAATAGGAAAGCCAGATTCACTTAACAACTGTGTCACTAATTTAACAACTGCAGTGATTTACTTCACAAGTGTGGCAAGAAATGTCATTAAATGGGGCAAAATTTACCTTAAAAAATATCTCACTTAACAACAGAAATTTTGGAGTCAAATTGGTTGTAAGTTGAGGACCTATCTGTATTTGAACGGCAGAAAAAAAATAGGGAAAGAGCCATTTTTAATAAATTTTAATAAATTTTGAAATGTATGGTTCAGATATCACAATATCTTGATTGATCTTAGGTACTACCCAGCTTGAATTGCAAGGGAAGGGGCAGGGAGAAATACTGTTTGCTGCTCCATCACAAACAGCAAGATATCTTAGGCCAAACCTGTGGTGTTATTTCCATCTTATCAGTCTTTCCCTATAAGGATTTTTAAGAAAAAGTTTTTCTGCTTCACCCAAATAATGTTTTGTGTAAACAGCAAATGGTAAATAAGGGCCCGATGTTAGGTGGATGCTGATATGCGAAGGTGCCAATTTTCCCGTCTTATTTTCTTGTCAGATAACAGATGCCTTCATAGTGTAATGTTAATGGCTACTGAACATAGTCTCTAACTGACAAAATGGTGAAGGTCAAATATTTTTTTCTCAGTAAACATGATTTGGTGTGGGTTTCCTGGGCAACCAGTAGGAAACACCCCTCCCCCCAACATACCGCCTACAATACTATGCAATATAAATAAAGTGAAAGATCACAAGAAGTAGTTCACACAGCTTACATAGGATCAAAAGGCAGCTATCATTGGCATTTTTAAATGATAGAAGGATTCTTAACCTTGTTTATGTTTAATGCTTACTAGGACGTACAACCGATTTTTATGCATATGATTTATAAAGCTACCCTACTGAACTCATGATGGGGTGATGCACATTTGTAATGAACAATATTCAGTAAAAAGCCAACATTGTAAAAAAAAAGATGGGGTAAGCTGCCTAGAGTCACTTAACAGTGAGATGGGTCGCATATAAATTAGATAAATAAATAAAGATTGCCACGTAGAATCCAAGACTATATAGGGCCTCCCTTTGTAACTGTGACAAAAAAGGAATGAAATATCTGACGTTGCTGGTTTTCATATCAAGTGTACAAGGGACCAAAACATATTGCAATGGTAGGCATTTAATTATAGTTATAGTAAGCAAGGTCTTAAGGTCTCGTATGAAAGTTTGGGAGCTCTAACAAGAGGCAAAAATTCTTTCTCTTTGACTGTGTTCAGACCCTGTTAAAAAAAGTGAGACCATGAGAAATGGTACAGGCTAGATAAAGCAGGGAGGATTTGAAGATTTGTTTTGTTTTGTTTCTTCCATCTTGTTTGTGCTGTCTTGTTTTATCTACTGTTTTACTAGTGAAATTTTCTTGGCTAAAGGGGCAGATGTTAGTAATCCCTCTTAAATAGACGTCCAGAGACCTTGCTATGGTTTGAGCAGATAGGCGGTCTAGCTCCTGAAAATAATGATAGAAAGGTCACTATGGAATGTCATGTACTACTCAAACATGGTTCAATGTACAGAGCAGTGTAATACGTGAAGTAAAATCTTTGTCTCAATCAGTTTAGGAAACATTATGTGTGCTTTATTTAAATGTAGCTTGTTGTTGTTGTTAGTTGCGAAGTCGTGTCCGACCCATCGCGACCCTATGGACAATGTTCCTCCAGGCTTTCCTGTCCTCTACCATCTTCTGGAGTCCATTTAAGCTCACGCCTACTGCTTCAGTAACTCCATCCAGCCACCTCATTCTCTGTCGTCCCCTTCTTCTATTTCCCTCAATCTTTCCCAGCATTAGGCTCTTCTCCAGTGAGTCCTTCCTTCTCATTAGGTGGCCAAAGTATTTGAGTTTTAGCTTCAGGATCTGGCCTTCTAAAGAGCAGTCAGGGTTTGTCTCCTCTAGGACTGACCGGTTTGATCGCCTTGCAGTCCAAGGGACTCGCAGGAGTCTTCTCCAGCACCAGAAAATGTAGCTTAGAAAGCAATTTTTAAACAATGTAATTCCTGAATTAAAGTGCACTGTTTCTAATAATCCAATAAAAAGTATTTGCATTCCAGGTTAAGCATTTTTTTAAAAAATTTAAGCAGTTTTACTCAACATAATTTTATGGTCTGTTACTTTCTGTCCAAACTCTTCTTGCTGAATTTGGCCATTTTACTGCCCCTAAAGCAGGTGCCAAACATAAAATGCAGATTAATGGGCAAATTGTCTCATAAACTCAGGGAAACAAATTTGAGTGGTGCAGTTGCTTTTTCTAAGGGCTCATTTGAATTGAATACCTTAAATGTTCAAGAACATTTAACTTTTTGATGCCATTTGAAAATAATTATGTTTAGGAAAAGGAGTTGTGTATTCATATACTGTATATCAGTGTTTCCCAACCTTGGTCACTTGAAGATGTGTCTATTAATGAATACAATTTCTCTACTCTTTTAAAATAATATTCAATAAGTTCAGATGCTGATTTCATCATTGTTTTAATTTTAATAGTTATGACTATTCTGGGAAGAAGTGAGAAAGTTCCCCGTGTGTAAGTTTCATGCTTACTAGGAGCTGTAACTGTTTTTTATTTACATGATTTAAAGAGCTGCACTGCTGAACACATAAGCCAGGGTGGTGCACATTTCCAATAATGAGTATTAAGTCAGTAAAAAACCAAATGTATCTAAAGGAGGAACATACAAACACTTTAAGTACTGAAAAAGAATCATAGCACTCACAGACACAGTGCCTGAGGAATAAACCCAAAATCTCTAATATCTCTCAAAGAAAAGGCGAGATATGGGCAGTTGCATTGCAGGGGGAATTTTTTTTTTATTTTTTATTTATTTTAATCCCATTTATATCCCGCCCTTCTCCGAAGACTCAGGGCGGCTTACACTCTAAGCACAAATCAATGTGCTTAGCAATAGCCTTCATTCTATGTATATGCCTGCTTATTAGGGCTTTCGGGGGGCCCCCAAGCGGCATTATTACAAAGTCAGCTTATTGCCCCCAACAATCTGGGTCCTCATTTTACCTACCTTGGAAGGATGGAAGGCTGAGTCAACCTTGAGCTTCGTGGGACTCGAACCTGCACTAATTGCAGGCAGCTGGTGTTACTTAAGGAGGCATTAGCCCACTGCTCCACCAAGGCTCCTATAATGCCATTCAAAGGGCATAAGACACAACAGAGAAAGCCCACAGGTCTAAATAAAAATAGTCCTCGACTTATGGCCACAATTTCTTTTGTATATCTTTTTTTAAAAAAATATTTATTTATTTTACATAGTAGGGAAAAAGGGAGGGAAAGGGGAAAGGAAGTATAGAAAAGAAAGGGAAAAAAAGAAAAGAAAAAGGCCAAAATTTATGTTGCTAAGTGAGAAATTGGTTGAGTGTTGCCCCATTTTACAATTTTTTTCTTGCTGCATTTGTTAAGTGAATCACTACCGTTGTTATATTAGTAACACCATTGTTAAGTGAATCTGGCTTCCCCATTGACTTTGCTTGTCAGAACGTCACAAAAGGGGATCGTGTGACCCCGGGACACGGCAACTTTTATAAGTATGAACCAGTTGTCAAGCATCCAAATGTAAATCACACGACCATGGAGATGCTGCAATGGCCATTAGTGTAAAAAATGGTCATAAGTCACTTTTTTCAATGCTGTTGTAATGTGGAATGGTCACTAAGTGAGCTGTTGTAAGTTGAGGACTACCTGTAATAAAACATGAAGCATGCCATCTAAACTCTACTTAATTCTCTTCCCATGAATGTATGTATTTTACTGAGTTTATAAACTCCTCCAACCCCAATAACCTCTGAGCTGAGACTTGGGAGTGCCAAAAATCAACTTGCCTTTGGGAACAGGTACATGAGGGAAGGGCTTGATCTGACCAAAAAAAAAAAAGAGAGAGAGAGAGAGAGAGAGAGTTATGTATAATGTCATCATAATGATTTGCATATATCAAATACATCTGATCATCTCTAATGTCAGTGCGTCCCTTGAGAACATTTGTTGATACAGACCTACACCAGTAATTTTAATGGGAAACTTTTCTTAACAGCTCAGGGTTATGTTGTTGTTGTTTTTTTACAATAATTGTATTGCCCTCTACATAATACAGGGTTTCTTTTTCTAAAATGTGTTTGCATACTATGGATTTTACTGAAACTGCTCTCATCCAAATTGGTTTGTTGCACGAAAAAGGTTGTTTTCTGCATCACACTGCTCTCGAAGTAATCCATAAGCAACCTTATGTAAAATGCAATCCATTCCTCAGTGGTATGTTTCAGGCTGTGTTACTGAGTACCCCTTGCTAGAATCCCAAGCACTGTAGGAATGCAAACACATTTCTCTTTCCTCCCAGTTACTCTGGGGAGATTAGACATCCTTGTTTTCGATGTTGCCCGATTCCTCTTCACGATAAATTGTAAGTGCAAAAGTGTGCAGAATCAGAAGCTTTTGTTGAGTGCACTACTGCACGATAACGCATTGCACAGTTGTAGAGTGGGAAGATTCTTAAGTTGTCTTAAAGGCAAAACTAGCTTGTTTCATCCCCACTTTGGAAGACCACCACTTTTCAAGTTTCCTGGTCAATTAAATTGAGTGAGAAGATCTTGGGAAGATGACTTTTGGTGTACTTTTCCAATCTCCAACTTCAGCCTATTTTCCCCTTTCTTTCCTTTAATTAAAACACCAGAAGAATTGAGAAGAGGAAGTGGAGAATTTGGACAATGTCTATGGAGTTTCTCAGTCATCCAGGGCATCCAGGCAACTGGACTTTCTTATTTTTCTTTGAAGACAGTCAGACTGAAGAAGCTTCTTGGATGAGAAGCAAATTGTCTTCAAGAAAAACAAGAAAGTCCAGTTGCCTTGTGAAAAGGCACCTTTGGGAGAATTTGGAAAGTTGAAAGATAGAATCTGTTTCAAATGTGGGAAGGTAGGAAAGTTACTAAAAATGGTCAGAATCACATATGCCTATGCCAATAACAACAACAACAATAAGAAGCACCTGCAGCATAACACCCCGGACTTAACAATTGTCGATAGGAAAGACAAAAAAGTCTGGATAGTGGACGTGGCAGTGCCTGGAGACAGCAGAATAAATGAGAAAGAACTGGAGAAGATAACAAAATACAAAGACCTACAAATAGAAATAGAAAGACTGTGGCAAAGGCAAGCAAGGGTAGTACCAATAGTAATAGGCACCTTGGGTGCAATCCCAAAATATCTGGAGCACCACTTGAACACCATTGGCATTGACAAATTCGCCATTAGTCAATTGCAAAAGGCGGCCTTACTAGGAACTGTTTTCATCCTGCGATGATATCTGTAATACCATCAAATATCCACATCTGCCTATCCCAGGTCCTTGGCAAGGACTCGATAGGTAGACAAAAGTGCCAAATCCAGTCTGAACATCTGGCTGACTGTGCGATGATCAACAACAACAACAACAATAATAATAATAATAGAAAGGAACTTTGACCTTGTAAAACAGACATGTCAAACACAAGTCCCTGGGGCCAGATCCGGCCCCCAAAATGGTTTCATGTGGCCCGCAAAGCCATCCTGGAAACAGTGAGGGAACGGCCCCCACTGCCTTGGCCCTGGCCCAGAGACCGTCCTTCTGCCAGAGACCCTCAGATCTGTCCCACTCCTGCCCAGGCCCCCATAGGCACCCTTGATGTGAACGATGTAGAGGTGGCCATGCCCACCCAGTAGGCCATATGCACTCTAGCCACGCCCACCCAGTAGGCCACGCCCACCCTGGCCATACCCACCCGGCCCCCTGAGGGCCACCGCAATGCTGATGCGGCCCTCAATGAAATTGAGTTTGACACCCCTGTTGTAAAAGGTGGAATGAAGGAATGAAGTTGAGATTGCTGTCTGTGCTTTGGAAAAGCCAGGCAAATCTGAAAACTGGTGTCTTCCAAAGTGGGAATGAGACTAGCTAGTCTTGCCTTTAAAATAACTTAAGAATCTTCCCACTGCACAACTGGGGATTGTTTTGTTGCACAGCAGTGCTCTGAACAAGAGCTTCCCAGTGTGCCTTGGTTTTCCTCTGCAATCTTGGATTCTTGCACCTGAGTCCTAGATTCCAACTCAGTCTTGGAATCCTTTAATTGTCAAATATAAGAACTTTAACAGCTGCTACCAAAACTGATTCTTTCTGAGCAAAAATCTCACAGGGTTCTTTTTATCAAGATTTTTTTTAAGATGAAAAGGATGGGTTTACATGTTCAGCTGCTGGATTGTTTCCCATTTAGAGCCAGTAATTCCCCATCTACATTGTAACAGCCATCCTAGAACTAGTACAGGTAATCTTTATGATCCGAATTTGAAGTTCTGATGGTCAGCTCCCCCCTCCAGTCACATGACCACAGTTTGTGTGCTTAGCAATTGGGCAGCATTTATGGCTGTTTGCAGCGTCCCATGGTCAAGTGACCATGTTTTACAACAGATTTGCTGAAAGCTGGCATTTGCTTCTGGTTTTGGCAAAAGGGCTCCCATTGGTTCGCTTAACGACAGTGTCATTCACTTCATGACGGTGGTGTCTGCTTAACAACTGCTGCAAAAAAGGTTGTCAAATTGGCTCAGTCATGTGATTGGTCTGCTTTTATGACTGTCATGAGTTACATCCATCATGGGCTGGCTCCATTACGGTTGTAACTTGAGGACTACCTGTAAGGACGTGCATCTTTGATAATGGAAAAGCTCAGAGGTGAGTGTTGAAATAATGGTTTCCTGAATCTTTGTCAGTATGGAAGTGAATCAAATCTGAAACCCCATCTTCTAATGGAATATGGGGTTTATTGGGGGGAAAGAAATTATGGGGTAAACAAATAGTAGTAAAACAAGGGTTCTGCTTGTTTTTCTAAAATGGAATATGATATGCATTCTTAAAAATTAATTTCCAATTGGTTTACAGAGGCAGGTGAATTATAGACTTATCTTTCATTGTGTGGATTGGCCTTTTCAGGAAAGCTTCAGCTTTGATAATGGAATCAAGTTATGTAGGGGATATTCACTTGTACCCATTGTTTTCCTTCCTTTATATAAGAAGGCGATGCAAGGTTCTTGCATTATCTTCCTATATAACTAATATTGGTGATTTGTGATTTGTGCTGTCATACGTGATTTGTGAATAGCATTTGCTCTATTTGGCGGAAGCCAAATGTTTCCAAAGACATTTGTTGACTTATAAAAATCAGAAGCTGGCACAACATTGAAAGATGCAATTTATTTTATTTATTTATTTTATTTATTTAGCTTGTTTCTTTGTTGTATATGCTTGAGCTGCTATAATACCTACTAGTACTAATTGTATATTTACTAATACTTTGAATGTGTGTGATAATTCTTTGCACCCATGTAGTGCATCAATGCTTTAGCTTACTGAAATGTAGATATCTTGTTAATGCAAATTGTATGACATGACCTCATTGTACTTCTTATTTCCCAGTTTAAGGCCTGTGAACTGAATCCACTGTTTTACAACAAGAATAATTAATACACAGATACTGAAGTGTGAAGGTTTGGGGGCCAGAGAAAGAGCTATGGCAGTTTATGGATGGATCCCATTCCTTGCAATGCCTTGGTGTCCCTTTAGTCATTAAGGATTTTCTGTGGATGGCAGAAATTTTGTTTGGTCTACATTTTAATAGGATCTTACCAAATTATTCAAACCAATGAATCAACATGGACAAAATGCATTTGTCAAAATGTTGTAATACAGTTCAAGAATTCATATGAAAATACATTAACTTTTGTTGTTGTTGTTGTTTGTTTTGCCTTGCCACGAATCTCACAAATTTGTGCATTCCTTTTCTGCTATTCCTGTTAAAGGGAGCCAGTTTGGTGTAGTGGTTAAAGTATCAGACTAGAAATTGGGAAACCATGAATTCTAATCCTGCTTCAGGCACAACACCAAGGCTGAGTGAGGGGGATCCAGTTACTTTTTCTCAGCCCCAGGGGGGAGGCAAAGGCAAACCATTTGTGAAAAATCTCACCAAGAAAACTGCAGGGACTTGTCCAGGCAATCTCTGAGAATCAAACAAAATTGAACAGAAGAAGGAAAGAATACTTGCTATGGAGCCAAGATTGACTTTCTATTGGCCGTTTGTCATAGAACATAGAATAGTAGAGTTGGAAGGGATCTTGAATGTCTTCTAGTCCAACCCCCTGCTCGAGCAGGAGAGCCTATGCCATTTCAGATAAGTGATTGTCCAGTCTTTTTGAAAGCCTCAAGTGATGGAGCACACTTAACTTCTGAAGGCAAGTTGTTCCATTGGTTTATTATTCTCATGGTTGGGAAATTTCTTCTTAGATCTAAGTTGTTTTTTCTCCTTGGTTAGTTTCCATCCATTGTTTCTCGTATTGTCTTTTGGTGCTTTGGAAAATAGTTTCCCCCCCTCATCTTTGTAGGAGCCCCTCAAATATTGGAACACTCCTATCATGTCTTTGTTTTCATTAGACTAGAGATACCCAATTCCTGTAACTGTTCTTCATATGTTTTAGCCTCCAGACCCCTAATCATTCTTGTTGCTCTTCTCTGCACTCTTCCAGTGTCTCAACATCTTTTTTATATTCTGGTGATCAGAACTGGATGCAGTATTCCCAGTGTGGTCTTACTAAGGCTTTGTAAACCGGTACTAGAACTTCATGTGATCTTGATTCTATCCCTCTATTTAATGCAGCCTAGGATTGCATTGGCATTTTTGGCTGCTGCGGCCACTGTTGACTCATGTTTAAGTTATTGTCCATTAGGACTCTCAAGATCCTTCTCACAATTGTCTTTCTATTGTATACCATTAAATAAGTCACTGACTTTATGAACTAAATATTTTTTTTAAAAAATATTGCAGTTTATTGCCCCAGTTTTATTCCAGGAAGGGGATTCTAGCCCTATCAAATTGATTGCCCTATACAGTTTATACCTTCTGGGAATTTAAAATAAAATGTTTTCTATAACCAAAGAAGCTATCTTTCCAACTGTTGTATGTAAAAGGGTACAAAGCAAAGAGACTTTCAAAAAAAATGCAAATATCTTAAAATGCCAGGAAAAGTAAAGAAATGCTTGGAGTTAGTGAAATTCATCTTTGCTCCTGAAAAACCCTTGGCAGATGACTATCAGCCTGCTATGCCTGCAGCACTGCAGCTTGCCAGTGGTCTGTTTTGGCACCTCATCATTATCATTATATTGGACAAATAATCCTTTTTCATTCAAATTCCACTTTGCTTTTCAGAGACCAATCCATTTTCATGGGTACTTCCCAGGTTGAAACATAATGCAGTGGACTATTAGTGTTTTTGTAATTAGTCCATTGTTCTCAGATCAGTAAAAAATACCTCTAGGGTTTAACAGTAATAGGAATTATGCAATATTCAATCAAGATACAAGCAATGCTTGTAATGTGTGGTAGCTCCATTAAAAGCCTATTATGAGCTCAGTCTTCATATCCATTTCTTCTGAAATCTCTCTCTCTCTCTCTCTCTCTCTCTGTGTGTGTGTGTGTGTGTGTGTGCATGTGCACATCATTATGTGGGTGTTTTCCTCTTATTTCACACACACACACATGCAAACACACACTAACAATACATGCACACATATACGCACACATGTATGTGTATGTATATGTATATCAAAGAATTAGAATAATCTTGTTATGACTAATGAGTTACCTTGGGAAGAGAACATGTTTACAAAATGCCTAACTTTTATATTTGGAGAATCATTACTAATATTACACTATGTAAACATGAAGTCACATTTGTGTCATAACTGTTGTTGATGCGGCAGCTGACCTAGCATGTACAACTAAGAGTTGGCTAGGCTCAGTGTGTGCATGTGTGTGTGTGTGTGTGTGTGTGTGTGTGTGTGTCTGTCTGTCTGTCTGTCTGTCTCTGTCTCTGTCTCTGTCTCTCTCTCTCTCTCTGTGTCTTCCACTCTGAGATAGACTCAAGTGGGTTATGGATTGGGAATTATCCACAATCCTAGGACAGGGTGATGGGGTAACATTTGTTATCTGGGAAACCCTAATAACTTTCAGAGGTTACGGGCTGCAGATAGTCGGATGTGAGACCCTTTGGTTGAATTTGGGCCCTAAGGAGGAACCTGGTTTAGGGAGGAACCTGATCTGTTGAACTGTGTTGCTGAGATGGCAGTGAAGTCTACAAGACTGATAGTTCAGGGAGACTTTAATTTGCTCTCATATATTGTTGAATCTGAAATAAGATTGACCATGACCATTGACATAAGTTATTGAGGGGCCAGTACACATAGTGTTCTGAACCAGCCCTCTTCTGGCCTTGTAGTAAGGCAAACCCCTATTCAGAAAGAAGAGACTGGAGAGCGTCCAAGGCTAAAAGGCATCTGCCAAGATTTAATTACGCAGTTAACAAAAACACTAGAGCTTGTCTTCTCAAGCGGAAAAGTTGCTTTCAGCAACCAGCCCCTCCCCAAACACTCCTTTTATAGAGAGCTCAGGGCGTGGTCTCCCTGTGCCTCCTCCCGAGGAGTCCCACAGCCTTTCTTTGTTTGTTCCTGCTCGACTGCCTCCTGCGTCGGGCGTCCTTGAACAGGGCCAGCTGTGGGTCATCTTCCTCTGCACTCTCGGGCTCACGCAGCTGAGAAGAGGTCCCCGGCTGAGGGCTCTGCAAAGCCTGCAAACCATCATCAGCCGGTTCGTTTCCCTCCTCCCCCTCATCTGAGTCATCCGATACATCGGAACCGGCTGTCGGACCCACAGGCTGGCCCTGAGTCACAACACTATCCCGCACCGCAGGGCCCTTCCCCCGGGTCTGCCGATCCGGATGCGGTCGGGATGGGAACTGTTCGTGAAAAGCAGTCACCAACGCAGGGGCATGAACGGCGGTCGCGTCTTCCCATGTGAAGTCCTCCGGCCCGTACCCTTTCCACTCGATCAGGTACTGGAAGCGACCTTTCAGCCAGCGGGAATCCCTGATGCTGGCGACCTCGTACTCGGGGGTGCTGTCGCCATCACGAGGTCCTGATGGGGGAGGTTCCGCTTGGCGAAGTGGACAAGCCGGTTGTTCGGGGACCAACAAGGACCGATGGAAGACGGGGTGCACGCGCAGGGAACGTGGCAGAGTTAAACGATAGGCGACCGGGTTGATGACGGCCTCGACTGGGAACGGTCCAAGGTAACGGTGGTCCAGCTTCCTCGCCGGCCGAGTGGATGGTAGGTTTCTGGTGAACAGCCAGACCCGATCCCCCACCGATAATGGAGGCGTATCCCTTCTCGACCGATCGACGAACCTCTTGTAGTCGGCCTTGGCCTTCTCCAGCTGCCGTCGCACCAACCGATGGATCGCCTGTAATTCCGCCATGAATTCGTTCGCTGCCGGCTCCGGTGAGTCCACGGGAGAAAGGGGGAAAAACCTGGGGTGATAACCCACGTTGGCCAAGAACGGTGTCATCTGCGTGGAGGTGTGCTGCGAGTTGTTAAAGGCAAACTCGGCTATGGCCAAATAGTCCACCCAATTGTCCTGCTGCAGGTTAACATAGCAGCGCAGATACTGCTCTAAGATGCCGATGACCTTCTCGGTACCCCCGTCGGTCTGAGGATGATGCGCGGACGAGAGGCAAACCTTAATGTCCAACGCCCGCATCAACTCCTGCCAGAAGCGGGCTGTAAACTGGGCCCCCCTATCGGAGACGACCCTATCGGGAAGGCCGGGCAGCCGGAACACCTGTTGGATGAACATGCGACTAGTGGCGCGAGATGACGGTAAGCCGCGACAGGGGATGAAGTGCGCCATCTTGGTCAACATGTCCACCACCACAAACACTGTCGTGAAGCCGGAGGATGGGGGTAGATCCATCAGAAAGTCCATGGACACAGCCCCCCAGGGTCTCTTGGGCGTTGGCAAAGGCTGCAGTAAACCAGGCGGGGCCCCTGTCGCTGACTTGGCCTGCCTGCATGGGACGCAGGAGGTGACATAAGACTGGACATCGTGTCAGACTCGGGGCCACCAGAAGGTACGGGAGACCAGGTTCAGAGTCTTGAACAGGCCAAAATGCCCCGCAGCCGGGTTATCATGACATTGGCTGAGGACGAGTCCCCTGAGTGGCCCTCCTGGAACATAGAGCCGGTCACGATAATACAGGAGTCCATCCGTGACCGACCAAGGCGAATCTGGCCCCACCTCTTCCTTCCGCTGAGCCACCCACGCCTCCTGCTGCTGCGCCTCCCGGATCCGAGCCCGTATATCCACCGGCTCCCGCACCGCAGCAAAAGACTCGACGGGGATCACTGTCCTGGGCGGAAGCTTGTCTTCCACTCGGGTGTACTCGGGCTTCCTGGACAGAGCATCCACTCTCTGGTTGTGCCCGCTTGGTATGTACCGCACCCGGAAGTCAAGCCTCGCAAAGAAGAGGGACCACCGGATCTGGCGTTGGTTCAAATTCCGAGCGGTCTGCAGGCTTTCCAGATTCTTGTGGTCCGTCCGGACCTCGATTTGATGCCGCGCCCCCTCCAGATGATGCCTCCAAGCCTCGAACGCCGCCTTGATGGCCAGCAGCTCCTTCTCCCAGATGGTATAGTTGCGCTCCGAGGGGTTCAATTTCCGAGAGTGATACGCGCAAGGAAAAAGGGTACCGTTGGGCGTCGCTGCCTGGAGTAACACGGCCCCGATGGCAATGTCGGAGGCGTCCGCCTCCACGACAAACGGCCGTTGTGGGTCAGGATGCTTCAAGATGGGCTCCTTCATGAAGGCGTCCTTCAAAGCTTGGAACGCCTGTTGTTCGGGGGCGTTCCACTGGAACCGAGTCTTCTTCTGCAGGAGCCGGGTAAGGGGGGCTGTCAAGGCAGCAAAGCCAGGAATGAATGTTCGATAGTAGTTGGCAAATCCAAGAAGTCGCTGAACATCCTTCACGCGACGCGGGGGTTGCCAACTCTGCAACGACTCAACTTTACTCGGTTCCATGGCGATGCCCTCAGGAGAAATGTGGTGACCCAAGAAATCGATGGTCACCTGGTAAAACTGGCACTTCTCCAACTTGGCAAACAGCCGATGTTTCCGGAGGCGCTGCAGGACCTGACGGAGATGCTGATGATGCGCTTCACGCGACGGGGAGTAAATCAGGATGTCGTCCAGGTAAATCACGACAAACTGGTCCAACAGATCTCGAAAGATATCGTTCATAAAATGCTGAAACACAGCGGGGGCGTTGGTCAGGCCAAACGGCATCACCGTGTACTCGAAATGTCCATAGCGGGTACCAAACGCCGTCTTCCACTCATCACCCGGCCGAACCCTGACGAGGTTGTAAGCTCCACGCAGGTCCAGTTTCGTGGAGATCTTAGCCTCCCGGAGTCGGTCCAAGAGCTCGGGGATGAGGGGCAGCGGGTAGCGGTTACGCACCATGATGGCGTTGAGTTTCCGGTAGTCACAGCAAAGCCGTAACTCGCCCGACTTCTTTTTGACGAAGAGCACGGGCGCAGACACTGGCGAGGACGAGGGCCGGATGAAACCACGAGCCAAATTCTTTGTCAGGAAGTCCCGCAATGCAGCCAACTCGGGCTCCGACATGGAATACAAACGCCCCACTGGGAGAGGTGCATCAGGAACTAGATTAATGGAACAGTCATAGGGCCTGTGCGGGGGTAATTGGTCCGCCTCTGACTCGCTGAACACATCAGCAAAGTCGGACAGTTCGGGAGGCAAAGAAACTCCTGAGGAGCCCTCCACCTGGCCGGCACAGATATGACGGGTGTGGTCCACGCACTGCAAACTTGGGAAGGTGACCAAGTTCTGAGACCAATAGATCTGTGGATCATGCGCCCGGAGCCACGCCAGTCCCAGGACCACGGGGAAGTGCAGATCCGAAGTGATGTAGAACTGAATGGCCTCCACATGGGAACTGATAGCCATACTCACTGGTTGCGTGGCGGCCGTAATAGGCCCGGACAGGAGCACTCGACCATCAATAGTCTCCACTAGCATGGGCGGATCCACCGGACACTGAGGAACAGCCCATTTGGCCACGAAGGCCGAGTCCATAAAGTTAGTGGTAGCCCCAGAGTCAATTAAGGCATGGACCGGAATCCCCTCTGGCTTGCCAGGAAGGATCAGTCGTGCCTCCAAAATCAAATGCCATGGAGGTTCACAGGCACCATCGGAATGGCGTCGCTCGGCGTGGTCGTGGTGGGTCGTCCGATCTATCACACCGTCTAGATCGGGCTCGGGCCGTTTCCCGACAGCAAAGCAGGGGACTTTCTCGGGGCCGGCTTGGTCACTGATGCCCGCTGACGCTTCTTTGGACAAGAAGCAGCCAAATGTCCAGGGTCCCCACAGTAAAAACACAACCCCTCCGATCGTCGTCTGTCCATTTCCGTCACCGATAGACGGGACCTGGCGGCACCCAGCTCCATTGGCTCCTCCCTCTGGACTGGGGGCTCACGCACAACAGGGGCGGCAGGGGTCTGTGGGGTGGCACGGCGACTCTTTCGCTGCTGCAGCCGGGCATCGATCCGCAGACAAAGATGGATCAGCCCATTCAGATCTGAGGGAATGTCCACGCGGGCCAGCTCATCCAACATCTCCTCTGACAAGCCATCCTGAAAGGCATCCACGAGCGCAGCCTCATTCCAGGCTGAATCCTGGCTAAGCAGCCGGAAATCGCTGATATAGGCCTGTAGAGGGCGCTGACCCTGCCTCAAAGCTTTCAGGCGTCGGGTGGCAGTCTGCACCTTAATCGGGTCCTCGTACATGAGGTGCATATGGTCACAAAACCCCCCAAAGTTATCCAACAAAGGGCTAGGCTGTGCCAACAGAGGCGTGCCCCAACGAGCTGCATCTCCCGACAGAAGGCTCAACACGAATCCCACCTTATCTCGGTCAGTGGGGAAATCTGCTGCTCTCACGCTGATAAAAAGCTGGCATTGTCCCAGGAAGGCAGGAAACAGTTCTGGAGTACCAGCAAATTTATCCGGCATAGCTATCTGACATTTTCTCCTGGGTGGGGGTGCAGCATGTACCTGAGCTTGCAGTTGAGCCACCTGAGCTGCCAGCAAAGTGAGTTGCTGGGTGAGCTGGGCATTCTCGGCAAGAAGCTGCTCCATCGTAGTAATAAGGGGTGGGTGGCTGAAAGCAAACTGTTCTGAACCAGCCCTCTTCTGGCCTTGTAGTAAGGCAAACCCCTATTCAGAAAGAAGAGACTGGAGAGCGTCCAAGGCTAAAAGGCATCTGCCAAGATTTAATTACGCAGTTAACAAAAACACTAGAGCTTGTCTTCTCAAGCGGAAAAGTTGCTTTCAGCAACCAGCCCCTCCCCAAACACTCCTTTTATAGAGAGCTCAGGGCGTGGTCTCCCTGTGCCTCCTCCCGAGGAGTCCCACAGCCTTTCTTTGTTTGTTCCTGCTCGACTGCCTCCTGCGTCGGGCGTCCTTGAACAGGGCCAGCTGTGGGTCATCTTCCTCCGCACTCTCGGGCTCATGCAGCTGAGAAGAGGTCCTCGGCTGAGGGCTCTGCAAAGCCTGCAAACCATCATCAGCCGGTTCGTTTCCCTCCTCCCCCTCATCTGAGTCATCCGATACATCGGAACCGGCTGTCGGACCCACAGGCTGGCCCTGAGTCACAACACATAGATGGTTACACATTAGATTGTGTTTTATCTAGGGAGACTTGCAGTATGATCTGAAGATAGAAGATGTTGCCATCAGTCCTTTGTCATGGTCACATCATTCTCTGGTTGCTTTTTTGGCTTGCTGGTACTGCCCCATTCCCTGCTGGGACGTAGGACGTTTTTAATCAGTCCACCTCAGTAACTAATGGACCTGAATAGGTATAAACAGGGTGCTGGGGGTGAATTTTGGGGTATCTGCTAAGCTGTTTGACTGAGGCCTTAATCTCCCTAGAATGTGTGCATGATGAGGGCCTTCAATCAGATGGCTCCTTTGTAGCATCTGCCTGTTCAATTTATTCTGGAGGGTTCCCTGGTTTTCTGAAGAACTTCAGGAAGTGATATGACAGAGGAGTACTATTGAAGAGAAAGCACAAGCCTGACTGAGAACAGGAAATTGCTCACTAGGGATTACATTGTGGTAATAAGAGCAGCAGAACACAGCTACTTTTCTTCTCTTATCATATCCACGTGTAGCAGGTTGATGAAGGGATGGTCCTAAGAATATCTATAGGACTGCTGTGAGGAATATTAATTTGGCAAATAAAGTTGCTTTAAGTTAAGATTCTTAACTGGGCAAGACCTGATGAGTTAGCCAGGCATTGGTCCTGGCCTGTTACTGTCTCGAAAACCTATTCTTTTCCCCTTCTATGTTTACTTTTTATATTGTTTTTAGGCTCAGTATCTGTTTTTAATTTGCATCCCACCAAGGTCAGTGTTACACTGAGTAGCCTACAAATCTAAAATTCTATATCTATTTAAATTCTCTCTCTCTCTCTTTATCTATGTTTGAAAAAAGCATCGAAAATAAAAAATCAACATTGTATTGAAATCAGGGTAGTCTGCCTTTTAGCATTTGAATATTATAGTTAATATAGGTTGGATGGTGACGACGTGTGTTGTTGCAGTCAGGTCCTGCATATTTGTGGAATCGTGATTTTTTTTCCTTCTGTTTTCCTGAGTTTGCACGTAAGGGGAGGTTTATTTTTTTTCTCTCTCCCTTGAAATGTATTAAGATTATGTTAGAGCTTGGGGTGTAGAGTATATGGTTCAATAAACTCCTTCCTCTCCCCCTCATTGATTTTTGGCAATTGATTAGAGATGGCCTTAGGAAGTAGGTGGGGGGGGGAAAGGACAGGGATGCATGCAGGTTGCCCAACTGTGCTGGAAACAAACCAATTGTATTCAATGGCGTCTTTCCATTCCTCAGCTAGCTCTTTGATTCAGAAAAAATGAAATAAGGAGAGTTTATTCACTCTTTCTACCACAGCAGGTAAAAACCAGAGCCACTGCGGCCATTAAAACAGGATTAGGGCTTAGAAAATCCAGACTGCTCTCTCTTAGCCCAACTACCACATTAAGAATTGAAATGAGGAATAATATCATATATGGCATATAATATCTTATTGAATTGAATTGAATACTTTATTTGACCAAGTGGGATTACACACAAGGAATTTGTCTCCAGCGCAGAAGCTTTCAGCATACATGCAAAGCAACAGAGTGATGATAATCGTCAAAATAATAATACCAATAAGAAGTGGGAGTAAAGAATATAATAAGGGTAAATAATAAAGCTACAGACATACTATCTGGATAAATACATATAGACATTACACAGCACTGTTTAGCAGAGAGATGGCACAAGAGGAAAAAAATGTCTCTTGACTTTTTTTCCCTTTGTGCCATCTCTCTGCTGAACACTTAATTCTCACAGTGCTGTCTAATTTCTGTGTGTATTTACCCATGTAGCGTGGCTATAGTATTAGTTGTTTTGGCATGCAATGCCCTATAGCGCTGTCCCAAGGGGAGCAGTTGAAACAGTTTATGTGCAGGATGAGAAGGGTCTGCAGATATCTTCTCAGTCCTCCTTCTGACCTGTGCAGTATACAGGTCTTCTGTGGAAGGCAGGCTGGTTGCGATTGTTCTCTCTGCAATCTTAACTATCTGTTGTTGCCGTCTGTACCTGTCCTGTTTGGTTGCTGTATCAAACTAGACAGTTATTGAAGTACAAATGACAGACTCAATAATTCCTCTGTAAAACTGTATCAACAGCTCCTGGGGCAATCTGAACTTCCTGAGTTGATGCAGGAAAGAAAATTCTTTGTTGTACTTTTTAAATAATGGTTCTAACGTTAAGTGTCCATTTCAAGTCCTGGGAGACTATAGAACCCCCAAACTTGAAGAACTCTACTGCTGATACTCTGCTGCTAAATATAGTTTGAGGCGATAAAATAGAAGAGCTCCTCCTAAAATACCACAGGGCCAAATGTCGAAGATGGAATGTAGCTAGAATGAATGAATGAATGATAATCTTTCTTGCTTTCTCGGAACCTGTATTGTTCCAAAGAGGCTGTCATGCATTGAAAATCAACATTATGTGTAGCCAGGGCTTTTTCTCTCATAGAACACTCAGAACGGAGTTCCGGCACCTTTTTTGGATGGAACCTTGTAGGGTAGGCAAGGCGGGTTGTATGACATGTGTGAGTTCCGGCACCTTTTTCTTTTACAAAAAAAGCACTGTGTGTAGCCATTGATCTAACGTATTAGAAAACTAGCACCCATAAAAACATATGTACTGTTAATATAATGACATTGAATTATTTAATAATATAATTAGCATTAGCATCACATAAAGAGGCTTAAGCTTTTTGCAGGCTTATCTATAAGTAAACTCTTTGAATCTAGTGTCTTTCTGGATAAAAATTCATTGGATAAGCCATAGTTATAGTAACTAGTGGAAAAAAACAGTGACCCCCAAACTATCTGACTCTCTTAGAGTGAAACATATTTGAAATCACTGTTATGTGATTCAAAGCAATATCCAACACAGGGCTTTTCAACCAATGGTACAGGTACCACCTGTGGTACATTGGCATCTGGCAGGTGGTACGTGACCATCCTACAAAAGTGGTAGCGGCGGAGGGGAATGAGCTGAACCGATGGCAGCACCGCACAAGCCTGAGCGGGAGATGGCTGGAGCTGCAGGGCTGTCAGGGCTGAGCGGAAACGCCAGGATCAGCGCTTCTTTGGGGCTGTTAGGGCTCAGTGGAAGTGCCAGGATCAGCGCCAGGCTCCAGCTGGAGCTCGGCATTGATCCTGGTGCTTCTGTTGACCCCAGAAGAAGCGCCGATCAGCTGGAATGTTGCAGCATCTCCAGGGTCTTGTGATTTACATTCAGATGTTTGGCAACTAATTCATATTTATGACGGTCACAGTGTCCCAGGGTCATGTGAAGTGACCAAAACCTGCCTCAACCACCCAGCAAACAGGGGAAATAAAAACCAAACACCCCCCACCCCACCACCACTGCCAAACCTCAACAGAAATACTCACAACAATGAAAACCTCCGATAGGAGGAAGAGCGCCGCCGGGCAGGCAGGTATCTTGCTCGGCTGTGGCTTGGGGGGCACTTTTTTCAGTGCCATTATAACTTCAAACAGTCACTAAGCCAACTGTTGTAAGTTAAGGACCACCTGTATTTCATCACTTTTTTCCTTTTTTAGGGGAGGGGTGGTGTCATCAGGTTTTTGACACCTTGCTAGGCTGAAGGCTGAGTCAACCTTGAGCCTGGTGGGACGCGAACCTGCACTAATTGCAGTCAGCTGGTGTTACTTAAGGAGGCATTAGCCCACTGCATTGTTTCAATAATGTTTCTGCAGTACATTTGGAAGAGCTTTTCAGTGTGAAATCTAAAAACATGCTTGTTTAATAATCAGCTGAGGTCTAGTAGCATTGCTGTTATCACTAACAGTACTGTATATCCTTCCAGTTGGGTGAGCATCTAAGTTCATTGTAGCAAGAGCAGCCTCATTTTCATAACCACCTTCCTTGACCCTGGCCTCTGCCTGTGCTCAGATTTAGCTGCCTTTCTTTTATCTGTACATAATAAGGTTTCCGTCTGTAGAAGTGGATCCTACCCGAGGGAACCACATGCCATTGTCCATTTGTTAGTTTTTAAAGTACTGCAAAAGATATTTTTAAGCCCTGGAAATAAGAGTTTTATAGCAGCCTAAGTTGGTTTTACACTCTTCCTTTAAACGTTACTTTAAAAAGTGTGTTGCTCACCATACTGAAAAGAAATATGTTTTAAGAGTCCTTTACCTTTTTCAGGGCTTTCTGCCTGAAATTACCTCACCTAGTACTATTCACTTAGATTTAGTAGGCACATTGTTGTCTACGAGCCTGGCCACAATGCACAACTTCATTCCACGTTGCTCACACTTCTTCTGCACATAATATTTTTGGCAAAATATTTTGGGTGTGAACAGATGTTGGTTGGCATATAATAAATATAGTGTAGGATTCCTTAATATGCCTGACATGCTTACTTTCATTGTCGTCATCATACAGTGTCTACTAAGAGCTAAGCAGGGCCAAAATGAAATCCTTTCTCGAAGGAACTTGAAAACTTGAATTCACTAAATTCTACCTAGTTAGCAATAAAAATATTGCATGATGTTCTAATTATATATTCTCTGAATTAATTTATCTCCTAGAGAAATTAGCTTTTCTTTGAGGTGATTGCTGTTGAACCTCAAATTTAAAATTGGAACTTTGGGACTGAGATCTTACTGATTGTCTGTGATTAGCAGAAGAGAATTTAACATTCATTTCTTGACATAGTAATCAAGAACTAAAGTATGTCTAGTTAGTTTTGATTAGCAATGTTCCTGGGCAACAATATGCTGTTTTCAAATTCTTTTGTATGATAATTATTGGAAATAGGGCTACCAAGTAAATAATGTGAAGGCTTTTAATTTCCTTCGTCAATAGAAATGGGTTCTTCATACCATTTCAGATCTTGATTAGTCATTTTATATACTGAGAGATTTCTTTTGCCTCAACTAGTAGCCCAGTCAAGCGCCGAATAAATGAGTGTTAAGGGTGACTGTCAACATATAATTGCTCTTATAGGAAAGCCGTAAAATACTGTAATTAAAGCTGTTAGTTGTTACAAGAGCAATTAACAATACAACAGACCTTCCACTCTTGAGGTCAGTTTATTGGCACCACTTACTATAGCAGAAATGCGGTCACAAATGCTATTCCCATTTGAAAATTTGCCTTTTTAAAGTTATAGTTATTATATTCTATTAATACAGAAATATCTGCATTTCTTTCCTTCTGGTATCTTACCTGTAGAAGCCATGGGACATTTTTGCTGTGATCTGAACACTAGTCCTGCAATATATCCACATGTGGCCTCTGCATAATGAATGATAGACATTTCCTGTCTTAAAGAATCTTTAGTCTAAATATACCAAATAGACAAGAGTGAAATGACTTCCCTCAGGCCATTCTCCAGCCTGTGGCAGATTAAAGCTGGGATTAGTTTTGTAGGCTTGTACAAGCTCGGCATGTCTGTTTTCCATGTATTCTAACCTGATTTCTCCAGTTGGCCTTGGGACATCTAAATGATTCATAGAAAAAAATGGAATAAATAGGCTTCCAGTTTGTAGAAACCTTTGTTAATATGAGCCTCTATATAAACTGGAAGGCTATTCTAATGTTTCTGTGAAGCATTAATATGAATGCATAGACCCGAAGTGCTGCTGTGAAGCCTCAACATGGGGATGAGGATGTGTGTACACCAAAAAATTTTTTATTTGCTGCCCATCTTGTGCTTCAGATGAGTTTATAATCTCAGCAGTCACTCAGGGTGTGAAGGTCATCCCAGCCACCCAGTTAAAGCAAGCAAAAACCAGTATTGGGCGGCAGCTACATAGGAAGCTACTTGGTTATGTAAAGTGTACATAGAATGGTGTTGAATGCAGATGAACACTTTTCTGATAATGGCAAAGACATAATTTCGTATTACACTGGGAGAAATGCACTCCTGTATTTTAACAAGAAAATCTGTGAAGATTCTAACCAAACTTTCCCCATCAAATCTGTGGAAGGATGCAGTTGCCAACAGATTGGAAGAGATTAATCTATATTTTAATCTATATACTAACACCAAAGGGGGAAAATGACATGTAACAGAGTGTGCAAACTTCCAAACAATATCCTTAATTTCAAACACCATCAAAAACATGCTGAGGATCATTCAACCAAAATTATTGACGTGGAAAAAAGAATGCCAGATGTTCCAGTTGATTTTAGAAAAAGCCAAGGAACCTTATGGCTGAAGTTCCCTGGATAATTGGGAAAACCAAATAATATTTTAAAAAATAGTCAATGTGTGCTTTAAAAGGCCTTTAATTTTATTGACATCAATAACAACATCAAATTATGGAATTTCTTTAGAAAATAGAGTTCCAAACATCTCATTGCCTTTGTGAAAAATCTGTACACAGATCAGGAAACCACAGTTTGAATGGATCATAGCAAAATAGACTGGTCAGCAAAAAAGGGAGACAAGGCTTTATGTTCTCTCTTTATTTATTCAGCCTAGAGCTGAATAAATATTGAGGGAGACTGGGGTTGAAAAAGATGAGGCAGGTTTAAAATTGGAGGAAGAAGCATCAATAACCTGTGCTGTGCTGATGACACTACTCTGATAACTGAAAATGCAAACAATCTGCAAGACCCAGTAATGAAAGTCAAGGGGCAGAGTGGAAAAAAATGGGCCAAGATTAAATATAAAGAAGAACAAACAAATGACAGTCAGTGCAATCGCCAGCCATAGAACTGACAATAAAGATAGTTGAATAGTGGATAGTTTCTGCCTTTTAGGATTAACTATAAACTGTAAAGAAACCAGCAGGCAAGCAGTATACCACAGATTAGCTCTTGGTAGGATAGTAATGAAATCCTCTTGGGTTTTTGGAAGTATCTTTGTGTTTATATATTTAGTAGAGTAAGGTAACAGAATCTTGAAAAGAATGAAGAGAAACAGAATGAAGTAACTTCCAATTTTCTTTGCTTCAACTATAAGTGCAATTACAAAATTACCTTTAAACCCATCTTTCTCCCCCTATTATCTATTTTTTCTAATCATCAAAGCCATAAATGATAAGATCATATTTTCTGTTTCATACAAAAAATCCATAAGGGGAAAAATTAATATGTTGTTGGTAATCAATTATACACCAGCATGCAGGAAGTTGGGCCAGAGGTGCTTTGGAAGCCGTTATGTTGTGTTTGTGAAGGGTTCCCAGCAAAAGAGAACTATTTGTGAGTGACTGATTTGGGTTGATTTTGGCTCCAACAGTGAGCTCTGAACATGGTCATCCTCCCTTGGTGGACAAGTTCCATGACTTGGATGGACAGATCCTGCTCAAGCTGCTGGTAGAAGCTGTGGATGGGGTTTTTGTGCAGCTTTGACTGGTGTATTACTGTGCATTTTTTGAGAGCAGAAACTCATATGCTAGCACTGCAAAATTCCACTTCTGCCATATACTCTACAAGGAAGAAAGCCTTTGAGCAATACAGGTAGTCCTTGCTTAATGATCACTCTGTTTAGTGACTGTTTGAATTTACGACAGCACTGAAAAAGTAAATTTACTATTGGTCCTCACACTCTTATGGCCATTGCAGCATCCCTATGGCTATGGGATTGAGATTTTAGCACTTCACAACTAGCAGGTATTTACAACTGTGGTCATGCAATCACCATTTGTGTGCTTCCTAGCCAGTTTCTGACAAGCAGAGTCAATGGAGAAGCTGAGAGTAAAATCACATGTTATGGTCATGTGATGGTTTGTCTAATGACCTGTGCTGACTCAGTTAATGGCCATGGTGGAAGTGAGGGTGTGTACGTCTGTCATGGTCACATAATATCTTACTTTATGACAATATCACTTAGTGATGAAGTTGCTGGTCCCAATTATGGTTGTGAAGTGAGGACTATCTGTACAATCACAGCTGTTCTACTAAAAACATAATTTCCCAGCCTTTTCTTTTCCCATTTTTCTTTGACAATTAGTTCAACACAATAACATTATATAAAAAATAAACCTAATTTTAAAATTCCTGATCCAGATTTTTTTTAATCCGAAAGCTACAATTAATACTAAAGGTATACATATTTTGGGTTAATTTAGTTGATATATGGCATCTTTTAATCCACTGAAGCAAATTATAACTTTCTTTTTTTGATCAAAATTTCTTTCATCTGGATTACTGTTTTTTTAAATTTCTACATCTTCGCTCCAAAGGATTACATATTTTAATATTTAATCGTGCCTCTGGGGCAGTTTCTTTGCAATTGAGGAATTTCTATAAAATAATTTTTCTGAAATGCAAAAAATAAAACTGAGGATTTTCTCCAAAATAAAGAATACATAGTGCTTGAATTCATTGTATGAAACATAGGTGTTGCATGATTCAATGACACTAGCAATGTCCATTGCTTCAAAAATACGTAGAATGAATAAAGATCTTCTTATGCTATTAGGTGTAAAGTGTGCAAAGCACATCATTCCTATATTGTGCACAGGAAAAAGAACATTGCAAGAAGAAGGGAAAAAAAATAAAATGCTTAGCTATCTCAATTTACTGTCTTTCCCTCTCCAAATCTTTATAAGTATTTGAAGAGAATACATATATATCTATCATGCAGTTCTCTTTGGTGATAACCAATGATATATAAGCTAAAGAAACCAATGATTTAGCAAGCTAAAGAAATGGCATGAGTCATGATTTTTGTGGAACATATATTAAAGGAAGAAATAAAAGACCAGATAAAAAGAGAAAATACAGGATTTGCAAAAAGACTAAATATGACTGGAATAAAGCATTTTTTGCGTTAGCATGTTTACAGGATGGAGATCAACCTGGGTGGAATTTTGACTTTACTATGATTTGATTAATTATCATGGCTGCTGTTTATTTTGTGAATGTTTTTATTGTTTTAATATTTTTAATTGTTTTATAATTTTAGAATTGTAAGATGCTCAGAGTCACTTGGTTGTAGAAATTGAATGATTCAATAAAATTGATCAATAATTATGAGTTAAAGTAGAAACCAGATCAGAGTTTTATTTCGGTGACTCAACTGAGGTGATAAAAAAGCATAATACAATTAAAGTGGCAAAAAATTTATTCAGAGTTGTTTTTTTGAAAGACAAGGATTTGATGGCAATCAAATTAGATTTTATCGCTGTCTGCTGAATATTTTGCATAGGGATAGTGAACAAAAAAATTTGCCATTTTCTGAATCTGTTTGAGTGGAAGAAGTTAAATATACTATGCCTAATAATATGCAGAACTGTAAAGTGGTATTAGAGGAGGATAGTTTTCCATTAGAATGGTATCATGTACATGTAGATATTCTGGCCTCTAGAAGTTTAAATTTTTATCAGAATGTGTTTGTAAAGCTTTCATCATTATAATCCCTGAACTAATAAAATCATATCTGTTATGCAATGAAGAATGTTTACAATGGATTATTTCTCTCTCTCTCACACACACACACACAAACACAAGCAATAATTTGTGTTTGGGAATGTTTTCTTCGGTGATTGGACAAGTACTGAGAGTCATATATGGCAAGTCAGGAATATAAAATAACCCTGCTTGGAGATTGTATTAGTGTTTTTTGAAAAATAATTTTTTTTTATGACAAGTCTTCTATATGTAAATAAATACGATTAGTTGATGGTTTTCCCCATGTTTATGAGCATAATACAGTGAAGTGAAGATTGTAATAAAGTTAGACTTGGCAACAATGTCTATCCAGTGCCTTGTTCTGCTTAGGAAGCAGTAGTGAAACAAATTATCCCTTTTCTATTGCAGTGCATTGTGTTTATGGATTGGAAACTGAAGACAAAAATACGAGATGGCTTCTGATACACCTCAGAGCATGTTTTCAGGAAGAAAGGGGTTGAATGGGGACAGAAAAATTGTGCAGGAGGGGGAAAAAACCATTCATGATAAAAATATAGGCCACCTGATGTTTGTTGGTATTCATTGTATCAGATTAATATGAGCTTTTGCTTTCAAGCTGACTTAGACCCAAGTCCTACTAGACCAGTGGGGTAGAGGACACAAAAAAATATATCAGTTCACATTGCAGGATTCAGGCTTTAGTGTAATGAAACAAAATTTGTCCATTGGTTAGGAAACTGTGGGAATTCTACTTTTAATACTTTCAATAGAATAATTTGTTTCATGCACCAAATATTCTGGGTGTGTCCCATGTTTTATGTCAAGAGCAGGATAGCTTTTCCAGCGGACAGGGTACAATAAGGGAGGGTAATACCTTCTTATAATGGGATTTATAGAGCCCATTTCTTTTGCAAGGATATGAAAAATTTCCATTAAACAGCTTTCCGAAACCTGGGAGTCCTCTGGGCACATGGACTTCAACTTCCGGAATTTTCAGATGTAGATATATTGGCTGCTGATTTTTAAGGAGCTGGAATATGTATCTGGAAGAGATAAGCTGTTCTACATATACTAACAAATAGAAGATAAGTTTGAGCAGAATGAAACTGAACCATCTCAAGAGAAGATGGCCAGTGAGATGGCTAAGCTATAGTTACTGCCTTAGAAATCTGTCTGTCTCTCTTTTTATGCTGTTGAATAACTACTGTATAAGCTAGTGGATTACTCTGGAGCTTACACCAACATACCTTAGAGATTGTAAGATGCTTGAAAATGGAATGGGGGAAGGAAGGTTGACTTTAATATATATTCCATCAATTGTTATTTGGTATAAGCCTCTCAGCCTTACAACCCCCTAGCCTCCCCTTCACACAAACAGAAAAAAGCATGCTGTTAACATGGAAGGATTAACCATCACTAGTGATTTTAATGTGAGGGTGAAGAACATAATTGGTAAATAGGCTGTGGAAAAGTGAGATCAGAAGGATCCTGATAGACACACTCAACACCTGCACTTTTGTCTCTAAAATATGCATTGTGTAACAGAATTATCCAGTAACCTTATAAAAATAGAGGGACCATTAAAGATCATTATTGACCGCAGAAAAAAAAAATTGTGAGTAACTTAATTCCTGCACAGAATATTTCAGTTTTCTGGAAACCATTGCTACAATCCAATATCAATGAAAACTCAAAAGCAGCACCTTTTAATACTAAGAAATATAACATGAAATAGCGGATTAATGAAGGGAACTTGATTGTAATTACTAAATGTGCAGATGGACAGGTTAGAAATCAAGATAATAACAAGGGAAGCATCTGTGTCTTGCATATTACTTCCAAGATTGGATTTAGTTCCTTCAGATACTATTTTCTTTCAAATTTTAAAAAAATCTTATAAAATAGCACTTCTGATGACAATTAATAAAAGTCAAGGACAAATGTTTAATTATATTCACTGTGTGCAAGAACTGATGTTTATGTGAACACTATGAGAATATATAAAAATGTAATATGCCTGAGTCATCTTCTTCCACTGGAGTAGGACCTTCAAATTCCCTTCATGCCTAATTCAACCATTATACAAAAGTGCTCATTTCCAATATGTTTAATACATTATGATATCTATATTCTGGTTAAGGCTACCACAAGTTAATTATATACAACAAGCCTAGCTTCTGTATTATTACTCTGGATCAGGGGTCTTCAAACCTGGCCCTTTTATGGCTTGTGGATTTCAACTCCCAGAATTCCTCAGCCAGTGTGCCTGGCTGAGGAATTCTGGGAGTTGAAGTCCACAAGTCATAAAAAGGTCAAGTTTGAAGGCCCCTACTCCAGATCTTCTGGCATCCATTAAAGGCCCTGGCTTATACAACTTTATGAGTTTTCAACATGTCTATAAAGTTGGGCCGGGCTGGCTTGTAAAATGATTTGCCAGGAACGAGCCTCCAGGAAGGGACTCTATTCCTGGACTCTTTCAAGGAAAGCAGGAAGAGCTTTGCTTAGAAGTTGCAATTCAGGGTGGAAGGTTTGGAGGGGTTTTTTTTTGGTGTGTGTGTGGGGGGCCTGCTAGTGCTTCTTACTTCTTCTTCTTCTTCTTCTTCTTCTTCTTCTTCTTCTTCTTCTTCTTCTTCTTCTTCTTCTTCTTCTTCTTCTTCTTCTTCTTCTTCTTCTTCTTCTTCTTCTTCTTCTTCTTCTTCTTCTTCTTCTTCTTCTTGTTTTGAGAATTCCCAAGGCTAAGGTTGTCCACATCTTGTGTTTCCTCTCCTGCTTTGCCTCTCCTGCTTCCATAGGCATTCCCTAATGACTTTAGCTATCCAGGTGTCCAGGCCTGGCTCTTCCATTTTTTGTGCAGCCATATTGACATACAGCCAAGCATAGAATGCACTAAAATAATACAGGTTGCCAGTGCCATGCCCAGGGCTGGCCCATCTTGATCTTTTCATCCTTAACATAACATACAATAACATAGAATAACAGACTTGGAAGTAACCTCAGAGGTTTTCTAGTCCAACCCCTTGTTCAAGCAGGAAGCCCTCTACCTAATCATAATCATAATCAAGTTGGAAGGGACCTTGGATGTCTTCTAGTCCAACGCCCTGCTCAGGCAGGAAACCCTATACCAGTGATGGCGAACCTTTTAGAGACCGAGTGCCCAAAAATTGTCCTGCCCCCCTGCCTACCCCGCACCACTCCCTGACCTTGCCCACCTGCAGGGCCACCCACCACCTCCACGGCCCAGCACAGATCACCCAGGCGGCCCTGCAGCTCCATGGCAGCCACGCCTAATGCCCGTGCTCCAGAGCATCATCTGCACACAAAGGGGTGTGAGGGCGGAGTCTTCTCCCTTCTGCCCAGCTGCCATGTCCTTGGCTGCGCTGCTCCATGCGGGCCACACCTGGGGACGACTCTCCTCTGTGGGGGCTGCTGGTGAGGAGGCGGGGCTGTGGCAACAGTGTGCATACCCACAGATTGCTGAGTGCTGCCTCTGGCACGCGTGCCATAGGTTCAACACCATTGCCCTATACCACAGGTCTGCAACCAGCGGCTCCGGAGCCACATGCGGCTCTTCAACCGTCTCCTGCGGCTCCCAGTCCTCTGCCATGTGCAGTCCAAAAAAAAAGTGGAACTAAAAAAGTTCAACCAATCAATTCAAATATGCAGGGTAGGTGCATATCTCGCCTTGGCTCCACTCTTCAGTCAAACCCTGTTCTGCGCATGAGCGCATGTACGCGCATGCGCGCACATTTTTTGTGGCTCCCAGTTTTTCCTTTTGTGAGGGAACCCTTTCCGAGTGGCTCTTTCACTGTTTCAGGTTGCTGAACCCTACCCTATACCATTTCAGACAAATAGGTAGTCCAGTGTCTTTTTGAAAGCCTTCAGTGATGGAGCATCCACATCTTCTGAAGACAAGCTATTCCATTGGTTGATTGCCTCTTACCATTAGGAAAGAGCACCGTTACGTTACCAAGTAAGGAAGGGACTGCCCATTTATTTTGTAGATTTCTCACCTTTTCTGTTTCTGTTTCTTTCTTTTCTAATTCTGTTCTATCTCACCTTTTCTATTGTTGAATAATTCTTACTGGTAAGACATCATCATCATCATCATAAAAATCTACCTAAAAACAGCTTCATTATTTTACTGGTAGTCCTCAACTAATAACAATTTGTTTAGAGATGGTTCAGTTACATTGGCACTGAAAAAGTGGCTAGTTTCTGTGCAGCAGCGTTGGGGATTCGCCAGAAACTTAAATAAACATTTTAGATCTTTTTAATAATCTTTTATAATTAATTTTATTACGTGTTTTATACAGCATTAGACTATACTCAATGTACTTTTATTGTCAGGTCAGTATGATTCAGTTTTTCTGAAGCTAGCTAGTTTTTGTTATACTGTCTGTAAAACTAGGCAGACCTTGGTCACCCATTGATTACATCATTAATTGTAATATATTGCTATGTCCTCTTGTGTTGGTTCTGTTTAGTTTTGTTTCATTTGAATGTTTAATTTATGTGTTGGCCTTTGGCTGTAATAAATTGATTATTATGGCACTGAAAAAAGTGACTTAGGACCATTCCCGTATTTAACAAGTGTCACAGCATCCCCACAGATCAAAATTCCAGTACTTAGAAATGGTCATGGATTCACAACAGTGACAGTGTCCTGAGGTCATGTGACGACACCCCCCCCCCCCATTTGTGTCTTTCCCAGCCGACCTCCAACAAACCAAGTCAATGGAGAAGCCGGATTCACTTCACAGCTACATGATTCACTGAACAACTACAGCGATTTCCTTAACAACTGTGACAAAAAAGCTCCCAAAATCTGGTGTGAATCACTTAACAACTGCTTTGCTTAGCAATGGAAATTCTGGTCCCACTTGTAGTCATAAGTCAAGGACTACCTGTATTTGAATCCATTGTTTCAAGGCCTGACTTTTGGGGCAGCTTTAAACAATTCTGGTCCATCTTGTAGGTGATAGCTTTTGTAGATCTTGAAGAAAGCTCTCATGTCTCCACGGAGTCTTCTGTTTACCAAGCTGAACATATTAGATTTCAAGGGTTTCTTTCCAGTCCTTTTGGGTTCTGATTGTTGCCCTGTGGAGATATCCCAGTTTTTCAATGCCCTACCTAGAGCAAAAGAAACCAGCATAGCTGCATAAAGAACTCTCTGATAAATTGAAAGATAAAAAGGGCAAGTATAGAAAGTGGAAACAGGGGCAGATAAAACTAAGTCAGAATATCAGCAAATAGCCCGAGCCTGCAAAGACGAAGTAAGGAAAGCTAAGGCTCAAAATGAACTAACGCTTGCTACCAAAGTAAAAAATAACAAAAAAAAAGCTTCTTTCAACATGTAAAAAACAAGAAAAAATGAAGGAAATTATTAGTCCATTAGTGGGTGAAAGTGGCAAGAAGGTGACAAGCAACAGAGAGAAAGCAGAACTCTTTAACTCATTTTTTGTATCTGTCTTTACACAAAGGGAATAAACAGTCCAACCTATCAAAAATAGTGCCATAAAAAACAGAATAAAAATACAAGTTAAGGTAGGGAAGAAAATGGTAAGTGAGCACCTGTCCAGCCTAGACAGGTTCAAGTCACCAGGCCCAGATGGATTACACCCCAAGGTTCTCAAGGAACTGACGGATGTGTTCTCAGAACCACTGAACTATATTTTTCAAAGGTCCTGGAGCACTGGGGAACTACCAGAGGACTGGAAAAGAGCTGATGTAGTTCCCATCTTCAAAAAAGGGAACAAAATGGATCCAGAAAACTACAGACCTATCAGCCTGACCTCAATACCTGGGAAGATTCTGGAAAAGATAATCAAACAATGAATCAGTGAGCATCTAGAGGCAAACAAAATCATTACTAAAAGCCAACATGGGTTTGTCAAAAACAGATCGTGCCAGACAAATCTTATTGCATTCTTCGACCAAGTGACAAAATTAGTGGACCAGACGAATGCTGTGGATATAATTTACTTGGACTTCACTAAGGCATTTGATGTGGGTTAGACAGCATCACCACCATATGGATTCATAGCTGGCTGACCGGCCATACTCAGTGTGTGGTCCTCAATAGAACTGCATCTACCTGGAAGGAAGTGTGTAGTGGGGTGCCACAGGGCTCTTTTCTGGGCCCAGTGCTCTTCAACATATTCAGCAACAATTTGGACAAAAGGATAGATGGGGAACTCATCAAATTTGCAGACGACACCAAGCTGGCAGGAATAGCCAACACTCCAGAAGACAGGCTTAAGATACAGGAGGATCTGGACAGACTTGAACACTGGGTGCTATCTAACAAAATGAAATTTAATGGTGAAAAAAGTAAGGTTCTACATTTAGGCAAGAAAAACCAAATGTACAGGTATAGTATAGGGGGTACCTTGCTCAATAGTAGTAACTGTGAGAGGGATTTTGGAGTCCTAGTGGACAATCACCTAAATTTGAGCCAGCAGTGTGCTGCAGCTGCCAAAAAAGCCAACACAGTGCTAGGCTGCATTAACAGAGGAATAGAATCAAGATCATGTGAAGTATTAATACCACTTTACAATGCCTTGGTAAGGGCACACTTGGAATACTGCATCCAGTTTTGGTCACCACAGTGTAAAAAAGATGTCGAGACTCTAGAAAGGGTACAGAGAAGAGGGGGAGTGGAGGCTAAAACATATAAGGAACGGTTGCTGGAATTGGGTATGTCTAGTTTAATGAAGAGAAGGACTAGGGGTGACATGATAACAGTGTTCAAATATCTCAGGGCTGCCACAAAGAGGGAGTCAAACTATTCTCCAAAGCGCCCGAAGGCAGGACAAGAAGCAACAGATGGAAACTAATCAAGGAGAGAAGCAACCTAGAACTAAGGAGTAACTTCCTGACAGTTAGAACAATTAACCAGTGGAACAACCTGCCTCCAGAAGCTGTGAATGCTCCAACACTGGAAGTTTTTAAGAAGAGACTGGACAGCCATTTGTCTGAAATGGTACAGGGTTTCCTGCCTGAGCAGGGGGTTGGACTAGAAGACCTCCAAGGTCCCTTCCAACTTTACTATTTATGATTATGACAACTTTAAGACTTGTGGAATTCTGGAAGCTTAAGTCCACAAGTCTTAAATTTGTCAAGGTTTTAGACCTGTGCCCTAGAGTAAATTTACATAGACCCTTTTATTTATTGAAAAAACCCACATTTTATCGTTTGGGGGGGGTGTCAGTCAACGGCAACTGTAGGGGAAAAGCGATTTAGTGTTGTTTGAGCAACTGCCAGCCCTTCCAGATAGATCGGGCTTTGGAACTAATGTCATATAGGTCAGCCCTGCTTTTATATAAAGCTAGAGTAAGAAAATCTTGCAAGTCTGAATGTGTTCCCCCCACTCCCCACCCCTTTTATCTTCTTGAGAATTAGGGAGAGGCTTGTGGTGCAATGCTGCCACACTGCCTTTGTCATTCTGATTTCAGACAAGAGCAGCAAGAGCCATCCCATATGTCTTTTCCAACTATAATAACACATGAAATTTTAAACCTAATGGGATATTATTGCTACAGTCTTCACTTCCTGTATCTGTTAAGAGCTTCTCTGCCTCCACCATGGGCAGATAAAGCTATTGACCTTTTATGTCTCAGAATGAGCAGAAAGGGACTGAACCTCTAATTCCTTGACTCCTGGATCGGTTGCAGCTGCTCCAAAAATCTGTCACATGTAGCCTTGCCAAATAAACCTTGCTACTTCTTCATACCCTGTTTTCTATTAGCACTGAGCGAGCCCAAGCACCTTGTCCTGAACTGGACATGCTGAGTTGGAAGGAGAAAATATTAGCAGATTGCCCCTTCTGGACTGCCTCGGTGGGTGTTTACTTGGTATGTATAGTATGCAAAGCCTTGATCATTCTCTGAACTGTGTCCTACAGTGCTGAGAATAATTGAGGCAGTACAAAAAGGCCAGGTTCTGTAAATCACTGTATTTCCTACTGTACTTTGAAACCAGTATGTGCCAGGTAAGTATATCCACTTTCAACCTTTTGAGGTTTAAAGGGGGTAGATGAAAATCCTTTCTATTCAAAGACTAGAAAGAAATTTCCCTGTGATTCTGGGGACCCAATCAGGGAGAGAATTGAAACTTCCAAAGTGAATTCTCAGAGCTATAATAGTATTGAATAATTTACAAGTTAGTATGAGAAGAAATGTTTGCATTAAGCATTGATTCAAGAGGCACTGATTTCCAAATGCTCCAAAGACACATTGCCTCATACCTTTTCCTGGAACTGTTGAGAGAGGTTTTCTTGGAGATTTTTGTTTGTTGTAATGTGGACTAGCAAAATGGAATGATTATTTATGGAGTTCAACCAACTAATGATGTCTGTTTCTTTATATTATAGCTGCTCACTCCTATAGACTATGGATAGCTTACAAATACAAATACCAAGCAATAAAAACAGTTAAAAACATGAAATCCCACCGGCAGCCCCAACTCATATTAAATAAAGGATCCCACAAATACATCAGCACATGTATAGAAAACCCTAGACCAGGGGTGTCAAACTCAATTTCATTGAGGGCCACATCAGCATTGCGGTTCCCCTCAGCGGGCCGGGTAGGTGTGGCCTGGGTGGGCATGGCCTACTGGGTGGATGTGGCTAGAGTGCGTATGGCCTACTGGGTGGGCATGGCCAGCTCTACATCATTCGCATCAAGGGTGCCTATTGGGGCCTGGGCAGGAATGGGACAGATCTGAGGGTCTGTGGCAAAAGGAGGGTCTCTGGGCCAGGGCCAAGGCAGTGGGGGCCGTTCCCTCACTGTTTCCAGGATGGCTTCGCGGGCCGCATGAAACCACTTCGTGGGCCGGATCTGGCCCCCGGGCCTTGTGTTTGACATGTCTGCCCTAGACTTACAACAGTTCATTTAGTGACCATTCAAAGTTACAATGGCACTGAAAAAAGTTACTTAGGATCATTGTTCACACTTACAACTATTGCAGCATTCCAGTGGTCACCTGGTCAAAATTCAGATGCTTGACAACTGGTTCATATTAATGAGGGTTGCACAGTCCTGGGTGATTATCACAAAATATATCCCCATAAACACATAGGCACAAATACAAACATATAAAAAAGACATACAGTCCTAGGAAAAAAGGAGAAAATGTGTTAATAGTTCAGATACAAATTGATAGTCCCTGTAAAATACCTTGTGGAATTAAAACAAAAAAGGTCACATTAGAGGTTTGGCATAATATTAAAAAATTCAGTAGGAATTGGCTTGAAACAAGCTTAGAGAATTACGGTATTTAGATTTACATTTATGTTAGTTTTGTTTCTGGTATTATTCCATCTTTTTATTCTGTATGCGTGTGATGGATATTTTTTCTTCATTCTATTCAGAATGAATCAACTTGAAGTCTACGTTTAACTACAATAACCGTGGAAGGCCTGCTCTCACAACCCCTGTATTTTGGGCCAAAGTATCCTTTCTCTCATTTTTTCCACTAAAACAATTGTCCTAAACAGTCCTTTGTGCTCTCACAATTTCTGTGCATGACATTCAAGTAAAGGGGTGTCTTACCTGCACTTCCAAAAAGGGGGATTATGTGTATATTATGGCGATTTCTAAAAATAATAGCTGCTGTGCGGAAAATGTGTCCCTTCTGGCAATTTCTATTAATGGATATTAAGTTTCTAGCAAAATTTGCTTTTGGAGGAGAGGCAGGTGTGCTGGTTGGCTTTAGATAATGAGAGGGCTGGGAATTGCAACTAATGCAAGGATTCTGATGGAATGGTGGGTTGCAATCATCCATAGAAATGTAGATGAGACACTAGCACACTCTTCAATAAAAGGAATTACTTTTATTGACTGAAAATGAGAATAAATATTTGGAATTGCCTATCATAAAACTGAGGATCTATATACATTTGTACGAGATATTAGAGCCATAGAAAAGAAAAGCACTTAAACACTATGATTAGAATTACCCTAAAGTTAAATGGATTAAACTTGTGTAGAAGGGATGCCCTTAGCTCTGTGCATGGTATGATTTCATTTGACCTTGGGAGAGCAAAATGGAGGCCTTCTAAAGAAGATGGGAAGCTTGAGTAGTTTTATTAATTTAATCTCCCGTGGGATAGATTATGACACCGCAGGCTTCAACAGCTGCCCTTGTGAAGGGTCAGCCACTAGGATTTTCCAGCAAGGCTTTTTTTTTCTTGTAAGATATCAGATAGCCACCGTCCAATGTAGAATATTGTGCAGATGGGATGGGTGTGCTCTTTGAAAGCACTGATGGTATACAATCCCACTAGTTATACAAAGCTTACCTCCTGAAAATTGGTATAATTGTTCCTTAGATCCTTTAGATCACGGGTGTCAAACTCGTGATGTCACGTGACGTGTCGCGACGTATCACGACTTTTTTCCCATTGCCAGCAATGGGGTGGGTGCAGTTTTGGTGTGAGGCATCCGGCCTGCAGGCCAACAGTTTGACACCCCTGCTTTAGATTAAATGCTGACTGGGGAATTCTGGGAAATGACATTCACAGGGTCTTAAAGTTGCTAAGGTTAGGAAACACTACTTTAAATCAAGGTTTGTTTGTTCTTTAATATTTGACTGCCCTTTTAATGAATATCATCACCACTTATTTTGATAGAGTGACCAGATTAGCTGACCACAGACATGCGGTGAATTTGCTGTACAGCAAAGCATTTGAGAAAGTGCAATCCTCCTAGAGGCGATGACAAAATGTGGGCTGGGTTAAACCACCTTTAAATGAATCCAGGGCTGCTTGAACAATCATACTGTTCGTGCATGTCACCAATTTCCCATCAAATGGCATAAGTGAAGGAACTTGTACTTTCAACATATTTGTATTCTATTTAGATGAGGAGATGGAAATTATCAAATTTGGAAAGAATTGCAAAGGTAAGAAAATAGCAAACACCATAGAGGACAAGATTTCAATGATCTTGACAAGCTGAACCAAATGACAGAAACATGCAAGATAGATTTCAACAGCAACAAATGTAAACCTCTTTATTTGGATAAGAAAAATAAAAGACATCAGTATGGGATGGGTAGCAGTACTTGCAGAAAGAATATGGATGTCATGGATGATTGGAAGCTGAACATGAGCCAATGGTGTCATGCAGCTTCAGATTGTACATATGCAACAACAACAACAACAACAACAACAACAAAGTTGGAAGGGACCTTGGAGGTCATCTAGTCCAACCCCCCTGCTCAGGCAAGAAACCCTATACCATTTCAGACAAATGACTGTCCAGTCTCTTCTTAAAAACTTCCAGTGTTGGAGCATTCGCAGCTTCTGGAGGCAGGTTGTTCCACTGGTTAATTGTTCTAACTGTCAGGAAGTTTCTCCTTAGTTCTAGGTTGCTTCTCTCCTTGACTAGTTTCCATCCGTTGCTTCTTGTCCTGCCTTCGGGTGCTTTGGAGAATAGCTTAACTCCCTCTTCTTTGTGGCAGCCCCTGAGATATTGGAACACTGCATGTCACCCCTCACCCTTCTCTTCATTACACTAGACATACCCAATTCCAGCAACCGTTCCTTATATGTTTTAGCGTCCAGTCCCCTGATCATCTTTATTGCTCTTCTCTGTACTCTTTCCAGAATCTCAACATCTTTTTTACATTGTGGTGATCAAAACTGGATGCAGTATTCCAAGTGTGGCCTTACCAAGGCATTGTAAAGTGGTATTAACACTTCCTATGATCTTGATTCTATCCCTCTGTTAACGCAGCCTAGCACTGGCTTATGTGGCAGCTGCAGCACACAGAACAGAACAACAGAATTATAATGTCAAGATCAAGAGAGCAATTGTTCCTTTCCATTCTGCACTGATTAGACTGCACCTAGAATATTCTGGGAATTTAGGAGAGTGGCGTGGGGGCCTGGTGGTGAAGTCATTCACCTCCCACTCAGAAGGTTGAGAGTTTAATTCTGGATAGTGGCAGATGTTTCTCTTCTAGGGCGCAAAGAAAAAAAATCTGCGAACTCCATGTGGCATCAAGAAGGACAGCTGGCCAGTAAACTCTCAGTTCCATCCAGTTGACCCCAACTCTCCCCCAATTTAAGGGATTACAGGGTCATAAAAATTGAGTTTTTGCTGGGAATTTAGGAATTTCACATTTTAGGAAGGTCATTGATAAATTGGATTGTGTCTTGAACTGTTCAAGTATGGAAGACCTTAGGAGTTGGTAAACTCTTTTCTATGGCAAGTATTTAAACAGAGGCCAGATTATCTTATTTGGACGTGCTCTGGTGAAAGATACCTGCACTGGGCAGTGGTTTGGACTAGATGAACTCCAGTGATTCCAGTTAGAATAGAATAGAGCTGGAAGGGATCTTGGAGGTCTTCTAATCCTACCCTCTGCTCAAGCAGGAGAACCTGTACCATTTCAGATAAGTGACTTTAAGAAGTCTCTTCTTAAAAACTTCCAGTGATGGGGTGCTCACGATCATGTTCTTACATTCTAGGATGCTGTTAATTTATGTGCTTTAATTTCTCGTACCGTCCGTTGGAACACACTAGCTGGTTAACACTTGTACCATGTTTGTATTTCCCAGAAATGCTACTGAGCTTTTTTGAATGAGACGTTTAAACTATCAAAACATAACTTGTAATTTATTCTAGAAAGGCTGAAAGTGAGTTTCCCATTCTTTCTTTGGAAAAGGAAAAAATGGGAGCATGTTGTTTACTTCAGCTGTTTTTATCTAGGGGGTAGTCTATTGAATTACTTTTCTGATGTTAAAGATGTCTTATAGGAAATTAAGGTGGATGGAGAGTACTTTTTAATTTAATTTGTAATAAAAAGAGTCTATGAGGTCTCCTAAATGATTGACCAATATTGCTGCAAAGTGCTTTTATTTTATTTTACTTTTTTAGTGCCTGCTTACACATTAGCAGTATCTCAGTCTCTCCCAGGAATTCTGTGCTGCATTCCAATGATCATACAGTATTTCTTTCACTGTAGCTGCTGTTATTGTTGTTAGGCAGGAGACAGATAAATAAGAAATATGGCCGTGGTTTGTCTTACAGCTGTTATACCTGGCCTAATGAAGGGATGCAGTGGCTCAGTGGGTTAGGACGCTGAGCTTGTCGATCAGAAGGTTGACAGTTTGGCAGGTCGAATCCCGAGTGCCGCATAGCAGAGTGAGCGCCTGTTACTCGTCCCAGCTTCTGCCAACCTAGCAGTTCGAAAGCACGTAAAAATGCAAGTAGAAAAATAGGGACCACTATGGTGGGAAGGTAACAGCATTCCCTGCGCCTTTGGCGTCTAGACATGCCAGCCACATGACCATGGAGACGTCCTCGGACAAGCGCTGGCTCTTCGGCTATGAAATGGAGATGAGTCAGAAATGAGTCAGAAACGAGTAGCACACATGTGCGGGGGGAACCTTTACCTTTACCTTACCTGGCCTAAACAACAATTTGAGGAAGCAAGAGGTCTGTCTCCCTCTGACCCAGAGAGCAAAATTACTGACCTGGGTGGGAGGGGACGATGCATGGATGGCACATAATATGTTCTTTGATACTAATTTAAACTATATCAGAGCATGGCTATCGTAGGAAAATGTATAAGACCTCATTTCATCTATTATTTACAATTTCATACCTTCATACTCTGCCTTTTAGATGGATCACTCTCAAGAAGTTATATACTGCAAGCAAATGTAAAACGATGCCCCCAGAACATTAAGTCTGTGAAGCTCAAATCCAGCACTTTAATCTGAGATTGAATATATTGGCAACTAGTGGAGATTTTAGGACAGGTGGTTGATGGACCTGAGAAAAGGAGCAGGGAGATGTATTTATTATTAATATCTTCATATTGCCTTTCTGCTAAATGGAAAGGAGATTGTGTTTGGAAGCAGCTGGCATTCCAACTGATAGTTCCAGGCAAAGCACATCACAATAATCAAATCAAGAGGTTATCAAAACATAAATGATGATAGCCAGCTCTATATCTTCCAATAGTTTGATTATTTCTTTTTTTAAGTATTATTTTGAGCAACAATCACTATCTGAACATTCAGGAACAATGCAGATCTAAATTCCAAACAAGAATATTTCCTAGTCTGATCGTTTCAGTCAACTGGATTCAATTTTTCCATTCTTTTTTAAGCATCAGTAATTTCAGGCACTTGCTAAAGAGGTCACAGCCTCATCTTCAGCTGAAGAAAAGGAGAAATAGAGCTGCATATCATCAGCACATACTGAGACCACCACCACCCAGATCTTTACAAGATTTCATCCATAGGTTTTATGTAAATGGAGTAATAGCATGATGATAATTTTGGAAGAGGAAGCCCTCAGAATAATTTCTATCTGGAAGAAGAATGACCCTCTAATGGTATTTTTATTTATGAAGAATATTAATCCTTTTTTCCCTACCAAAACATTCAAAATGTTATGCAGGCAAAAAATTGTACAGTCAAAATTAGGAGACTGAAGGCTAAAACATGAAGAACGGTTGCAGGAATTGGGTATGTTTAGTTTAATGAAAAGAAGGACTAGGGGTGACATGATAGCAGTGTTTCAATATTTGAGGGGCTGCCACAAAGAGGAGGGTGTCAAGCTATTCTCCAAAGCACCTGAAGGCAGGACCAGAAGCAACGGATGGAAACTAATCAAGGAGAGAAGCAACCTAGAACTAAGGAAAAATTTCAGGCAGTTAGAACAATTAATCAGTGGGAAAACTTGCTTCCAGAAGTTGTGAGTGCTCCAAAATGGAGGTTTTAAGAAGAGATTGGACAACCATTTGTCTGATGTGGTATAAGGTTTCCTGCTTGATCAGGGATTGGACTAGAAGACCTCCAGGATTCCTTCCAATTCAGCTATTCTGTTATTCTATTTGTTTCTTTATGCTTTAGTTCAATATTTGTATGTTCCGTTTCTATCTTACTTGTTTCCATGTAGCCTTTTTAATTAGAACTGAGGTTTAGTCTTGCCTCCTGTGTTTGCCATTTTCCCAACTCTCATTGGAGCGTCCACACTGCCATGATTGTTATTTCTCATTCAGTTCCAGTGGACAAAAGATCTTGTTGGGATAGGAAGGCACAACATGAGAGTGGAGAGGTTTTCTGCTTATCTGACGGTCAAATATTTAATAATTGCAAAGTACCTCAGAAATGACTTGGGGAAGCAGTGGGATGGTAGTTAGCAAAGCACAACCTAAGCCTGGGAAGCAGGGAAAGCATTAGAAAAAATGTTAGAAAGAAACATAAAATGACCCTATCTTGAGTCTCTTTGGCATAAGATGGAGGGAAGGGAAAACACTGTCAGGCTTTCAAGATTCTGTTATTAAGCCAAAAAAGTAGATTTCCAGCATTTCTTGTAGAACCTGTTTTCTGACCTGGCCAATCTCGAAGGCTGACATCAATTTTGAAAATCAGTTGCTTCTCCCATTGGTACGGTTCTTTACAGCTATCCTCCCACAATTGAAGAGTTATGAACTTGGGGTGTCATAGAGACTACTGCTTAGCCTTGAGCTCTCTGGGGACCTTTGTACTCTGTATTCAGCTCTTTTTGAGAGGATCCAGGTTGGAAATACTGTTCCATTGCCTGCCACGTATTACATATGATGTTGTGTTTTTGGAGGATCTTGCTGATTCTGTCTGTGGTCCCTTTTAAGTATGGGAGGAGGGCTTTGCCATTTTCTTGTTCTCTGTCTTGGGTTTTTGTGGGTGTCTCTCTTCGGATTAAGTTGGTAATCATGTTTCTTTGGAATCCATTGGCTGTTAGTACATTAGTGAGAGTGTGTAGTTCGGTTTTTAGGTGTTGTTCGTCAGCTAGGTGTTTTGTTCTGGAGATGAGTGTCTTGGCTACGGAGTTGATCTGTGCTGGGTGGTGATGTGAGAGTGCGTTCAGATAGTGGTTTGTGTGTGTTTTTTTATGGTAGATAGTGTGTCCTAGGGAGCCGTTGGATCACAACATCAAAACAGCATTCTACACAGACAGAAAAATATCCACCATCCTAAGAAACACCAAAGACATCATTGGGTTAGAAAACCAAGGAGTAGACGAAATCCCATGCACCACCTGCCCCACCACATACATCGGACAGACCAACAGAAGAATAAGTGCACGCATTGAAGAGCACAGGAACTCACTCAGAAAGGGAGAACAAACTTCATCCCTGTTCCAACACTTTAAAGCCACGGGACATGAAATTGAATTTAAAAAAACCAGAACTATCGCCAAAATTGAACATTTTAACAACAGAATAATCAGAGAAGCCATCGAGATAAAAAAATGCCCCCAGAGCATGAACAAACGAGATGATACCTCTTGCCTACCAGCCATTTGGAAACCCACCTTGATTGACAGATGAGTCCCAACCACCAAGAATGATACCAGACCCAAACTCATGATAACGTCACATGACATCACCACCACACAACCATTCAAAAAGCAAATCCGAACCCACAACGATAACGACACACAACCACAAAACAGAAACCTAACTACAGCTGCAACATCAGCCACTTTAAACCCCTCCAAACCATACAATAAGCAAACTGACACCCACTATAAAAACATAGCACCACCACAAACATGGAGCCGAACAAAAGCAGCACAACTCACCAGTTCAGGTCTAAGGCTGGCAGCTGAGACCAGCCCATCCACTCAAAACACATCCCCACCCAATCAGAACACAGCCTCCATTCAAAACACACTCACACCCAATCAGAACAAAGCTAACCCCCCACCCAATCAGAGCACACCTCCACCCACAGAACACACCCCATCTGGCAGTTTAAAAAAGAAGAACAAACAGCCACTACCACACACTTCTCCCAGAAGATCGAAGCTGAAGCCACCAGCCTGAGGATGACGGATGAGAATTTGTCGAAACGTTGCCCTGATACCTCCAACTCTACGTGGGGAAAAAACCCGAATGACCAAAGATGTACATACAAACACCCGCGAAAACCTCAGAAAACATATTTTGAATCTATAACCATCTATTACAACTAAACCACTTTAAATTAAACAATTCTTAAGAATGAAATATTCTTAATTTGGACTTTACTTTTACTGTTTGGACTGTTGTGTGTTTTGAAAAATAGATTATTTAGAATTAGTTATGTTGCACTTCAGTCTTTAAATAATTAACCTAGTATATACATAACAATATATGATGTTTTCCATGGTGAGCTTAACATCAATAACAACATTTATTAAAAAGGCTAAAATAATTTCTGGTGGTATTATCTGTACATTAAAATTTTGTTTACTCACAATCTTTCACTTTTCACATTCTGGACAAGCAGTGGTCATGTATCCTAGCAAAAGATGTTACATATGTGCATAAGCACAGTCAGTAGCATATGCCTTTTTAAAAATATCAAACATGCAAAGAAACAAAAACAAAAATAAGTCCAAAATATCCAGAAATGCCAACTTTGGCATTTTACATCCAGAAATGCCAACTTTGCAACCAATATTTATCATCCATAACTATGGCACCCTAAGGATACCTGCATGCATGCAAATGCTTCTCTGTGATCAGTAACGCAGCAGGGATTGCTTTTTCCTTCCAGTAACAGATTGCTGGGAAATACCAAACATGGCCTTGAGAATTCCAATGTTTGTTACAAATTTTTCTGGATGTGGTTGGAAAGAGGCCTAGAAATGCCAGCACAAATACATCACACTTGCTGAATGTGCACATGCAACTAATTACAATCTTCAATTATATGTGATATATCTAAAATGAGATGGGCTGTCTCAACTGCAACTTGCAAACCGTTCCGTTTTGTGGCAAAACAATCCAGGACAAGCTGATCAGCATAGCTTAGAGAGGACTCATTAACACAATTTTTGGGAAGGAAAGAAACAGAAGGACAGTTTAACATCTTCCAGTTGATGTTATGTTATGTAACATCTTCTGGGAGTTGAAGTCCACAAGTCATAAAAGAGCCAAGGTTGCCTATGCCTGGCCTGTTGGCTTTTGAAAGCCAATAGGAATTGCTGCTGAGTGTGCCAAAAGACCCGGCCGACAAATGTTGCACAGGCAAGTTGTCTGCAGTGAAGGCAGGAACTTTGCACCCCTCCCTGCTGCCCAACTACACCATCTCAACTAGGTAAGTAAGCTATTATTTGCAAATAGGATGGCAATAAACAATTTAGGCTGCATTTACATCAGGGCTTTTCAACCTTTTCAGAAATTGTACCACATTTAGAACATGACAATATTCAAGCACCACCAGTGCTTAACAAGGTGTCAAAAACTTGATGACTAAAACAAGGGGGGGTGTATTTTGAGTTTCATTGGTTAGATTCATTTATTGTGATAGAAATGGCTAGTTTATAATATTATAGAAAAGCAAAAAGTTGAGGTTCAGTGTTAATGCTTCCTTCTACTCCTGTAACAGAGGAAGTCAGAAGTCAGTGCCTTTTCTTTTTCCCTTCTCCCCCTCACTTTTCCCTTTTTGTCTCACCCTTCACTCGCAAAAGCCCCCCCCACTCACACTTTGCTCACAAAAGCCTCCAGTCACTCTCACTCACTCCTCTGTCTCTTTCAAAGGCACCTCGTTCAGTCTCTCCCCCACTCATTCCATCTCTTTCAAAGGCCTCTTGCTCACTCGCTCACTTACTGCCCCGTCACTTCCAAACGCAATTTGCTCGTTCACGCATTCATTTACTGCCCCATCGCTTCAAAATGCCATTTGCTCGTTCACTCACTCACTTACTGCCCCATCGCTTCCAAATGCTTCCAAATGCCACTTGCTTGCTCACTCACTTACTGCATTTGGAAGCGACGGGGCAGTAAGAGAACGAGTGCCGGTGCCAGAGGCCATCAGCTGTTTGGTGCCGGAGACCACTGCCACGAGGAACTCAGCTCTGGGTCGGGGTTTGGAGCAGCTCCGGGTGGGGGCTCAGCATGGGCCACGGTGTGGCAACTGCAGGGAGAGGAATCCCCACGGTGGCTGTGGGGAGGGGAATCCCTGCAGCATGTGCCTCCGAGCCACAGGGGCAGGGGTGCAAAGGATGGGCGGTGATGCTGTAGCATGACACCAGCATCGCTCCCAGTGACAGCACCTCTGAGTTCTGGCACTTTTTTTTTTTTTAGAAAAAAAACACTGGTCATAAGTCACTCTTTTCAGTGCTGTTGTAACTTTAAACGATCACTAGATGAACTGTTGTAAGTCGAGGACTACCTGTACAATCTTAAAAGTACTTAGTAAATGGAGGGAAATGGCCATTCACTGGTTTATAGTAACAGAAGTACTACTAACAGGAGCATTGATTTGTCACCCAACCTCGGGGTGCATCCTGAAGCTGTTGTTTTGGTGTAATATGGAAGTGGTGTGCTATGGCCTTTTCCAACATGGTTTGTTAAGTTTCCAGTCTGGATAACAGCCCTGTGGTCTCTCATCCAAATACTATCAAAGGCTAACCCTGCTTAGCTTCCCAGGCAAAGCTTGCTAAGTGCTGCCACCTGTTGAAGAAGCATTCCATGGAGCTCCTTCCAAATTTGCTACAAATTTGTAAAGCCTATAGTGTAGTTAAAATGGCAATTACTATAGTCTAGTCATGAGGAGCAGCAGGAGTAATCTCAACAATCTGCAGAGATTACCCTAATTTGGATCCAGCATCCAGAGATGATTCTGTTTGGAAATCTGTCTTGCTAGCTAATACAAACCAGCTATCTGTCCACTCACCAGGGCACATAAAGGAAGTCTCTTCTTAAAATTATTTTCAGAACATAGTTGGAATTCTTTTTCTGCCAGATATCTCGGGAGCTAGTCATATGGAAAAAAAAGTTGGCCCTCTCTTAAATAATGCTTTAGTTTTTATCTCAAGCTGGGTAAATATATAAATGCAGAATTCCATCGCTTTCTCTCCAAAATCTTAGCTGAAACATACTCAAAAATTTGCACAAAGGTTTGCATTTCTGCAGTATCTGTACATATACATCCTACTTGGAGACCATTTGCTCCAAAAAATATAACATGCTAAATAAATACATCCTCCCTATATAAATTGTATTTGCTTTATTTTGTAAAGGGCACAAAGTAAAAATGCATTTTTAAAAACTTGCTTCTTGGAAAACATTTTTGATGAACTGCTTTAAGTAGGTAGATTGCATTCATATTAACCTGAGTGGTAGTAGTTTTCCTGGCAGAAAACAAATGGTTTTTTCACATCTGCAAGAGGGCATTAGGCAGAAGTAGTACAGAAATTATTCTGTAAGTGTCATGCAGAAGTGTGATGAAAAAACGATGCAATCTTATTAGCAAAGCAAAAAATAAAAACCCTATCTGTGGGACAAGATTTGGATTAAGAAGTAGGTGGTAAAAAGATTAAGTGTAGTTCCCATAATTTCTCAGCTTCAGATTCCATTCTTCCTGAAGTCACTTTTCTTATCTTGTGTAACAATCTGGATATATTTATGTACAGAAAGTTCTACATCTTGTATGGATAGCCAGGTTTCCTATATGACCATGAGAATACTCATTGTCTATTAACAGTTTTTCTTTTTAAACATAATCTTTTAAAAAATCCTATTTTCTTGCCTTCCCACTGTGATTTTATTTGATGATTACCCCTCTCTTCTTTCTTTTCTAAATTCACTTGAGCTAGTATTTCAGCTGTTTACATATGCATCTTGAGCTGAAAGGGTCTATGGTACTACATTTGTCTTCTTTGAGGAAGAATGTGTATTACTCACAATATGGAGGGGAGGGTTAGTTTAATGTGACTAAAGCAAACTTTCCATCTCTTGACTTTTATCACTGGGGCAGTCATGGGGGGGACAGACAGAGAGTAGTTCAGAATAGAGTAATAATGTTCAGAACAGAAATAGCAATGGTGAATGAGTGATTTTCAGAAAGGGTATAATGGTATATATGGGAATGACCTTGGGAGGCAGGGCAAAGAGACACAACAAAGGGAATGGTCAGATAAAAGACATCTGAGCCCACAGCAAGAATGTGGTTGGTAGAAGAACCCCAGAAGAGACTCTCCCTAGAATCTTCAGCTGTAAAGAAGATGGAGTGAGATTTACATTAATTTCAGTTTTGGAAAATTCTGTTGTAATTTTAAATGAAGTAGAATTAGTTCATCTGGTCACGCTTCCTGTCTGGTTTACCTCAGAAGGCTGCAGGGATTGATGCTGCCAGCCTTGAAGGAGGCATTTTGTTTCCCCTCCCCCCCCTTACAAAGCCATCTCATGGCCCAACCATTCTAGATAACTGTTGGCCATTCTTCAACCAAATCTTTCTTGATAAGATTGGCTAGGTTCCAACCTCTGAAAAACTTGGATCAGACAATTTATCAGGATCCTTTGCAGTCTCAAGTTCCAGAACATTCTATGGATGACCTGCAGCAGGAGGTGGGGAGTGGAGCACACTTCCCATTGTTTTCAAATGTGTTCCATAGCATCAACCATGGAAAACCTTTTGGGGTGTCTATGAGGATGGGACAATGGAGGGATTGTTCTACAGGAATTCTTCTCCTTTCTGAATAGCTGTTCCCATCTCTTCTTGGGGGAGGAAAAACAAATCCCTGCTCCAATGCCATGTGCCTCAGAGCTCAGGCCTTTCCTCCATCTTGTTTAACATTTACATGAAATGCCTGGGAAAGATCATCCCTCAGTTTACAGTTGGCTACAATCAGTGTGTATACCAGTTCAATGTTGCATATACCAGATCAATGTTGTGACACCCAGTTAAACATCTTAGGCTGAGAAGGTGATGGAATGAAAGACCTGACCAACTAAAAACAGATTAAGACTAAATCAAAAGAACCTTCTGATTCCATGAGTGTTCCATATATTCTTCTAGAATATGTTGCCCTGTCCATGAAAGAGTTGGGTGCTCACTTTGTGGCTTCTTCTAGACTCCCAATTTCTGGAACTGGAACAGCAAATAGAGGGTGTGACCAGAAAAGAAGAGCAAGAGAAATAATAATCAAATTAAGTGTATTGTATGTATGAGGGAGAGAAGAAATACTGTATGTGTTTTGCCATGGAACTAAGATCTCTTGTAGACTTGGAATAGGTTAGGTAAACATGTGACAGATAAGCCTGTTTATAGTTTCTAAAAACAGAGAAAGGCTCATACAGCATCTGCCTTTTGAGACCTCTTCGTTGATCTGCCAGCCATGTGGAACTGACACTAGCCCCAAGAGGGCAATGCAATACTATATTCCATTTAACCTAAAAGTGTGATGGCTAGCTAAAATGGCAACCGAATATTTTGTCTAGAGACAGGGATAGCCAAAATAATCTGTGCAACAGCAACATTGTCAAACTTCCATGCCAAACAGTGTTGTATTATAAAAATAAGCAGCAAATCTGCGTCCTTATTTCATACACAATTTTTCATCAATCAGAGCTAGCTGTGATTCAGGAAAATGCACCTTTGCCATTTCGTATACAAGATCATTTTTGCATCCCAGTAGGGATGAATACCTTTTCTGAAGCAACACTTTTGGCCTCTGACTGGCATGTAAGGTTGGCACTGCAGTGAGAGAACAAAACAAAATTATGTCCAACCCCCTAATTAAAATAAATATAAATTTTATATATTATTTAAATAAGTTAACATACTTACACCCTTCACATTCTTCTTATGTCATTAAAATGAGACACGCTAGCTGAGGAATTCTGAGAGTTGAAGTCCACAAGTCATAAAAGGGCCAAGTTTGAAGACCCCTGTTCTAGAGTCTCAACATCTTTTTTATATCATGGTGACCAAAACTGGATGCATTATTCCAAGAGTGGTCTTACTAAAGCATTATAAGGTTTTTATTATACCAAGGGATTATAAAGTGTTTATAGTCTTTATGAACAGTACACTCAATTAAACATTATATCTTAATCAACTTTTGGGTTTTTTTTAAAGAAAATTGCATATTGCAGAGATTAAGACTGACAAAGTTCTACAATATTCATCAGTAAGCTTCACTTTCTTTAAAAGAGGATGGTGTCAATTTGATTTCTAAAGATTTAAACATGATATTTTTATTATCCAGCAAAATGGGTATGGGATATGGATTTTGGAAAATTAATAATGGATAAGGGGGCAGAAAGATTTGGAATGATAGCTTTGAATTCTTTATCAATTTTCTTATGGAAAAATGGAGATTGTTCTTGGCTTTTTAATGATAAGGAGACCTTGAAGACTCTACACTAGAGTCAGAGGATATAGAAAATGGAACAGAAACCCTTAGTGCAAATTTCGGAATACTTTTCAGCTAAGATTTTGGACAGAAATCCATGGGAGTCTGCATGTAGATATTTGTAAGCTTTTGGACAGAATGGATCAGATGCTTGATCAAATTGACAGAACATGTTCTTATGAAGTTGTAAAATAAGAGTGAGTTGCAGTGAATGTTTATGAAATTATTTTGAAGAAGAATTAACTGTAATGCAAATGGATCTGATGGATAAATGGTGTTAACAGAGCTTAACCTTTAGGAACTCTTTTCAAGAGTAGGACTACTAAGGCTAGTAACCCATCAAATGATTCTTAATTCAATTAAATCAAACTACCATTTTATACAAGAAATTAAAAGATGCTTGCTCCTTGGGAGGAAAGCCATGGCAAATCTAGACAGCACACTAAAAAGCAGAGACATCACCCTGTCAACAAAAGTGCGTATAGTCAAGGCTATGGTCTTCCCAGTTGCAATGTATGGCAGTGAAAGCTGGACCATAAGAAAGGCTGAGCGCCAAAGAATTGAAGCCTTTGAACTATGGTGCTGGAGAAGACTCCTGCGAGTTCCTTGGACTGCAAGGCGATCAAACCGGTCAGTCCTAGAGGAGATCAACCCTGACTGCTCTTTAGAAGGCCAGATCCTGAAGCTAAAACTCAAATACTTTGGCCACCTAATGAGAAGGAAGGACTCATTGGAGAAGAGCCTAATGCTGGGAAAGATTGAGGGCAATAGAAGAAGGGGACGACAGAGAATGAGGTGGCTGGATGGAGTCATTGAAGCAGTAGGCGTGAGCTTAGATGGACTCCAGAAGATGGTAGAGGACAGGAAGGCCTGGAGGAACATTGTCCATAGGGTCGCGATGGGTCGGACACGACTTCGCAACTAACAACAACAACACCATTTTATAGCAGGTTCTAAAGTCTGAACTGACCATTAGATGCCCAATTCACACATTGTATGAGACAAGTTTTTTTAACTATGATTTCTTGAATATAACTGTATTTATTTAATTTGTAAGCCAGAATTGCTGGGCTCATATATTACGCAAGCCAAAAACCAGTTACAATATATCTTAGACCTAGGGATATATGTAAGCTCAACTTTTTAAAATCTTGTTCTATATTTGATATAGGTATTTTGTATGTAAATCAAGACTATTAATTTAATTTATTAATATTTCTATACCGCCCTTCTCCCGGAGGACTCAGGGCGGTGTACAGGGCAAGAATAAAACACAGAAATTTACAAAAACTAAAAGATAATTAAATACATGCCCGATTAAAATACAATTGATACATAGTAAAAACCCCAATAAAAATGATAAAAAACCCCACCAATCCCCCCTCAGGCCAGGCCGGCTTGCTCGAACAAGTATGTTTTCAGATCGCGGCGAAAGGAGCGCAGATCGGGCGCCGTCCGGAGCTCAACCGGTAACTGGTTCCATAGCTCCGGGGCGCCCACAGAGAAGGATCTCCCCCTGGGGGCCACCAGTCGGCATTCTCTGACCGGTGGCACCCTGAAGAGGCCCTCTCTGTGGGAACGCACAGGGCGCAGGGAGCTTGATGCCGGCAGCAGATGTTCCCTGAGGTACTTATGAGGCTGTAACCTATGTAGAGTTTATATGTGAGTAAATAGCTGGGCAGTTAAGTGCATTTTCTTAGGAGTATTACAGTTATCTTCAAACAAAGAATTAAAACAGAATGCAGCTTTGTAGACTTTGGCTTACTAAGTTGCAATAACCTGGTCATTATGGTTTTAAAGTTATGATTGATGGTTTACTTTATGTTTGAATCTGACCATTACGGTTGTTTGGTTACCCATGGTTGAAGCATACACTTAACATTTGTGAATTCAGCCCTTGGCTATTTATTTCACAATGTAGAGCCTTCTTCACATGCAGGAAGACAAGTGGGTTTTTTCTTCTTCAATTTTTAGCAGGATTTGTGGATTCATTAAACATATTTTATGTCAGCAGTTTGTCAGTTTTTCAGAGAGAAGGAGTAAGTGAGTAAGTCAGCAAGTAGAGAAAAGTGTGTTTTGGTGTCGCTTGTGTGCAAATATCCTGACTTGGCTTAAGTTAGCAATTTATCTACTTTTCCATGCATCATACTGGAAATCTAAACTCTATATGAACTTTCTTTACTCTCTTTTCTGTTCTCCCCCTCCCCACTCAACTCCCAACCCCAGTTTAGAAATAGCATAGTTCATTTTGAATTGGACTGTTTTAAAGGCAGTATGGGATGGACAATAAAAATTGTGCACTACTGTAGCTTGTTATTTCCTGTACAAGCTGCTTGTTTGAAATCCATTCCTTCACTTCCCTCCCCTTAAAACCTCTGCTTTTAAGATTCCTTGAAAATGGCTGCTATCTCAATGTACCATACCTTCGGGAAGCTAACACTGATTTTTGTGCCTGATTGAGTGCTTTGTCCTAGGCGGTGTTAGTGCTTGCACTGCCTTATATGTTTGAATTGCTGATGCTTTGAACTTCAACAGAGTCTTCCAGATCAGAGAATGCATCGGCGTGTATTGTTAGCCAGCATATAAATGATATCAACATTGTGACTAGAAGCCAAAATATGGAAATGTTTGACAAAGAGATTCTTTTGAGCAAAAAAAATGACTTTCATCATATTTTTAAATTTTAATTAATTAATTAATTTAAATCTGTTATATTTCAAATATGACTTGCTTTTCTGATCCTTTGTTCTCTTTATTATTGTGGTTTGCATGAGGGAGTGATGCTGGATTCTTTAATATAGAATTGACAAAGGCTTTTCTTCCTCATTAGATGTAATAACCCTTTTTATATCTGACTTAAACAATGTTTCTAAAGGTAACTGTCGACATTTCCCTTTGTAAAGATGCAGTCCCAGAATCAATGGATTGCTAAATAATATAGGGAACAATTCTCCATAAGCAAGAAAGTTAACCTCCCCAAATGTGGGAAATTTGTTTTTCTCCATTCTTTCTCGTAATATGCTCAGAGGATACAGTTTGCAACAACCTCTCTGGGCATATTAGATGGAGAATGGCGAGAGCTATGAAGTTTATGGCACAGCATATACCCATGTATTACAGGCTAACATTCTGACATGCCCAGAGAGCAAGATACCCATAAAAAAGGCATCCACATATAAACTTGCATTTTCTATTCAGATTCAGCTAGAGGTCATCAAGGAACTTTTCACTAGCATTATTTGGCTGAACAAGGGCTACAACGGAAAGCTTTAATAAGGAACTTTTTCAATACTCGTTATTCTGCATATACAATTACGAATGGCATTAGAATTAGAATCATTGTGGATGCTTGTGTTTGCTAAGCCCATATGGCATACTGAGAGAGAAAAGAGATTATAGCCTGTCATGTTTATACATTTTGTGTAGTTCAAGTAAGTGGATAGCTTGCAGAGGTGACCTTGCAGAGAGAGGCTTGCAGTGTCAGCCATTGGAGTTTTTCTCTTTCCTGTTTAATTGAATAGTGTGTCCCTGATGTTTCCCCAAGAAAGATGGTTTTGGCAGGAAAACACCTTTCGTATTTGGTATTATCTTTCTCCAGCAAAGTGTTTAAATTGCTAACCAGTCACCTCTTCCTTCTGATGATGATACATTTCATAAGCTGTGTGTGTTAAGTAAGTGATTCTTGATCCTGTGGGGCTGGCAGCATCCATTAGACTTTGAGTTGTATAAACCCAGGGCTGATATCTGTGGAACCTTATTTGAATCCTCCCCATCAGAAAGAAAGAAAGAAAGAAAGAAAGAAAGAAAGAAAGAAAGAAAGAAAGAAAGAAAGAAAGAAAGAAAGAAAGAAAGAAAGAAAGAAAGAAAGAAAGAAAGAAAGAAAGAAAGTCTTTGTAGATTGAGGTTCCAGAATCACTGTTTTCTGCCTGAAGATAGTGGACCAAACTCAGATGAAAAACATACTTGTGATATGTGTGCAGTAAGCAAAACAGAGGGGAAATCTTGAGCCGACAATGTCACGGGCAGTGAAGCGGGTGCAGAACACGATTTGTGCTGCTGCCAATTCCAGAGGTTCACAGACAAAGAAAATTCAGAGCAAATTTTGGGTTCCCCCAGGTTATGCACGCTTCCTTCTGCTCACAAAACGAAGCTTCTGAATAATTATCTGTGCTATGCACCTTGCAAATCTTCTGCCATGGCTTTTCCTCAGACCTTCACAACAAATCTAAAAAGGTGTGTGGTAGGGGGGTACAGGAAAAGAGGAGTCCATTTAGTGCTTTGTAATTACTTCTGTGTTTCCTAATATATAAACAGTGTCGCTATTTTTAATTTCCTATGGCTTGCTTGAATTGCACTGCTTTCCCATGCTCTATTCTGTTTCAACTCCCAAATATTCTTATGTTCTTCGATTTCTGAAAGGAGATTTTCATTCAAATTTCCCAACATGGTATTCTCTGCTATGAGACTTGGATTACAGCTAGCATATTGGCTGGCTGGGGATGATGGGAGATGTAATTCAATGCAATTTGGGAACTAACAAGGAAAGCTGCATGTGAATATCAGTGTTCATCAGAGTCCCAGGAGTAGCAGTACTTGTTATTAAATGAGAAGACTGAACAACACATACTGTTGTGGCAGGCAGCAGATTGTTATGATATTCCAGCTGATATTCCAGCTCCAGAGATTCTCAGCATTGCTATGATTTTTTTTTCAAAAATATGAGAACAATCACTATGACTTGCTATGTGAAGCAGTAAGGAAAGTAGATCCTCATAATAGCATGAATGAAGGCTCTGTGATCTTATGCAGAGGCTACCCAAGACAGAAATGGCAGAAATATTTATTCCATGCATAAATGAAGGACAAAACCACTGATTTGTTTTATAAGAACTTCTCAGTTCTCTGGCCATTGATCTTATTGCTGGTCAATGGAAACTGAGGTTGGATCAACTTGCTGGTTGAATTAACCTTAGCATTCCAGTTGTCATTTTATTGATTTGACACACTGACAATTTGACCTTTCTCCAGGTATTCCCGTGCCTCTTTCCTCCACTCTCCCCCTCCCAAAGTGTGTTAACTTGAGAAAGAATAACTGACATAGGTTTCCTTGTGACTTCATCGCAGAATGGAGATGGGAAAGTGGGCCTCCCTAGGCTTAATTCAGTGTTTTAATCATCATAGCCCATATACTGTATCAAGACGGAGTGCCCCAGATGCAAAGAAGAAGATAACTACCCTTTCCAAAAACAATTGCTAGGACTCAAATTTTCTAGGGTGCAGTAGCCCTGAATGGGAACTACTTGGATTCTGCTATAGGCAGGGAGGAAATCCAAATTTTAGTACAAGCGAGTGAATGTTGTGTCAGATGAGATATATGCAAAAAGTGAAAAGAGGAAACTGTCCACCCTGTCAGTGCAAGCATCCCAGATAACAGTGCAAAATAAATAAATAAATAAAATCTTCAGGAAAGCTTAGGAATTTCTCATCCTCAAAGCAATATCTTGCAGGAAATTCATTGGCTCCCTGCTTTTAGGAGCAATTACCCTTAGAGCAGCCATCAATTCTGTAGCCTCTTCTGAAGGGGCTATAAATCCAAGCAGCCACTGTCAGCTGGGATGATTTTTTAAAAAAAAGAAGAAGAAGAAACCCTGCATCTCCTGTACTACTCTGCCCAGGATGAATGGAGGATGCAGCTACTATTTAAGAGGCAGGACTCTGGGTTTATGCTTAGGCACAGAACGGTAGCTTCCCCACCTGTAGCCTGATTGGTTAAAAAGCAGCTCATGTTGGATTTGCTGTGAAGAGGCTAAGGGGAGGGTTTTATTTTAAAGAAGGTGGTGATGTGGAGGGGGGAATAGGGGAGCCTGAGAGTACATTTGATTGGCTGGGGGAGGGGGCTTGAGCTAGAGAGAGTGCTGAGCAGGCATTCATGAGATACGGTGAGGCGAGCGTCTTTCCCCCTGCCTCCCACTTCAGATGCAAGGACAGGCTGGAGCGCTGTGGCTGGGTTAATAGCACAGAGAGAGGGAGCACGACTGGATTGGATTCTCAAGAGTGACAGCGCTGGGAATGAAACACCATCCACTTCTTCCATCTGTCCTAGGCTTCCTCTGTCCAAGGGGAGACGGGGGGAGACGTTTAAAGTGAGCTGAACCATCTCCAGGCAGAGCGATGGGACCGAGCGGAGCAGGGCAGGAGAGCTGCTTGCTATTGGGATAATCTCTGATCTTAACCTCTTTTCTGTGCAACATCCCCGGTTTTACTCTTTGGGTGTCCTTGCTAATAGCAATGTGGATTGAAGGTTTTATATGGCACTTGGGATAATCAGCAAGACTGTCGCTCTCCTTTGCAAAACCAAACTAGACTATTTCTCTCCCTGGTTGTCTCTCTCCTCCCCCCCCACCCTTTTGATTGTGGCACCAAAGACGATGTTTTCTGCGCAGGAAAGACTTCTGCACAAGTAAGCCCAGGGGTTTCCTAACTCCTGGCTGAGCAGGCTTCAGTCTGCCAACGGGCTGCTTTTGCAACTCACTTTACTCCTTGACAGAACCATGGCAGGCAAAAGAACAGCTGGCAGAAAACATTAGGGGAGGGGGGGAGGAGGCAAATAAGGAAGTTGCTGAAAGCCTGTCCTTCCCAACAAAATAAAACTGCAAAGATTCTTGTCCATACTAACTCTGGAACACTTTTGACGTCACCATGCGCAGATCTAGCACCGATGAATCAACTTACCATAGGAGCCCTTCTGTGGACAGCAAGGATTACAGTTTTCCCAATGGCGCCTTCCGTCGCTACAGCAGCATGTACGGCGGCCAATTTGGAGCCGCAAGTAACTCTTTTTTTGGATTCCATACCAACCCGGGTCCTAAGGCCACCAAGGCTAAGTACACCACCCCCAAGGGGAACAAGTATGTGGTCTTTTACTTGGATCTCTCCTTTATTTTTCTTCTAGAACTGAAGAGGTGCAGCATGGCTCACAACTGCCTACAGTGCATTAAGTACCTCATGTTTGTCTTCAACTTGCTCTTCTGGGTGAGTATGTACCTCTCTCTGCATGGGTTTATTTAGCCCCTAGGGTGTCTCAACAAGTCTGGGGATAGTTTTCCTCCCAAACCTTTGGGCAGCAAGTAATGGGGGAAATGAGAGCTGGTTGTAGGCATTACACATCATGCACGCTGAAGTTGTAGACTGAAGTGACACAATTTTGGACGATGCCATTTGAGGCTGTGGGGGTGGATCTCATCTCTTTGAATGCTCTGCCACGTGAGTGTGAGAGAAAGAGAGTCATTCATAGAGAATGCCAACACATTAGCAATAAATTGGCACGTGTCCTTGCTTCTTATATGCCGGCAGCTTTTTATGGGAAGGAGCATTTTAAAAGACAGAATCCCAACCTTTAGTATGAAGTGCTACAGTCCAGAGTTCTGCCACTTCATTTGCCCCTTTGCTCTGCGTAATGGTAGAACCAGTCTGGCTTTTCCTACTGAGGTGGCTCTAGTTAGTGAGGACCAAGAAAATATTGGTCCCTGTTTTGTTCTGTTTTTCTATGTTCTTCATCCATCTTGTTAAGCTGCGTGCATATTCAGATGCTGTTCTGGAGGCTGGGAATTCATTGCATTTCTTGTTCCATATGAATTTGTGCCCCTGCTTAAGTCTCAAATGTGTTGTTAATTGCTCTGTGGGATCGTGTGCCCAAACTCGGATTTGCATAGTCTGTTTAAAAGGTGGTTCTTGAAATACTAAGACACAAATTGATGCTATTCTGTGGTGACCAGGAATAATCTGAATCAATGTGTACATTGTGGGAGTGCATATGAAGATAAACTGTGCCCTTGTGACTGATAGTGCCATCAATATTAGGGATACTGCAGGTGGATTTCAAGGGATTAGCAAACTAGTACCTGATTTTCTGCAGTAAGAAGAGACTTTACAGAACAGGGGTAGACTTACTGGGCAAAATGTGAACTGCACATCCTGGTAAGTAACTTCCAGTCCTGTGACAAGGTGTCATATTCCTTTATTTGGGAAGAGTATTTGGAAACCTTGACTATAAAGTGACTTTATTTCTGTGCTGCTTATTCAATTTCCTGTACAGAAATATTGTGTTGGTGGAAAAACATTGACTTGTCCTGATGATCTTTTTTATGTATGTATGTGTATATATATATACACACACACAAAAAAAAGACTTGTAGATTCATAAAGTTGGAAGGGGGCCATCTATCTAGCCCAATCCCCTTCTCACTGTTGAAATCCAAATTAATAATCCCAAACAGATGGCTTTCCAGCTTCTGTTTGAACACATTATAGGAGAATACATTATTTTTTTTTAAAAAAAAGCAACTGGAGTTGTATTGCTGTTAATTTAATTGCATATTAATTAATTTTGCCCATGGAATACACAATCATCTTCTTAACACAGTCGTCCAGCATATTTTTTGTAGAAAAATAGATAAGTGTAGGTAAATTTACTTTAGAAGGTGTTAAAAAAATGCAGTTAACTTGAGTAGGTACTGTATTGCATTCTTTCAAAGGGTTTTTTTTTCCCTTTTCGAGAAGCAAAGTTAAAGACTTCTTATACTATTACTCATCACAATATTCCGAATTTAGAAAATAAAAATGTTAAAGATTGAGAAACTGGTGGGGGGGCCTAAGCAGGCCCTATTATGATGTTTGCATGGAAAACTAACCCAGGCCCTCTTTCTTCTTTTTGCCACAAACAAACCTTTCAAGCACATACAAATATTGGGGGGGGGAGGAAAAAACAACAACAGCTGGGGCCTTGTTGGGAGGGAGGGAGGGAGGGAGTGTGGTGGAATTGCTAGTTACTTTAAAAAGGTCAGGCTCAGATTGACCCAGAATCTCCACCTTCTCCCCCACCCCACCCCCAATACAATTTTCCTCTTTTGCTTCAAGGTGTATGTGTGTGTTCCTCAGTGTTTATTCACTAGTTAATAGATTTTTGTTAAACACAAGGAAGCTCTGGATAAGCTGAAAGAAAACAGTCATTCAGACTGTTTCCCAGCTCCTAGAGTGTGTAGCCAGTTTGTCCCAAAGCTTCTTGAAAAGACAGAGAATCAGATTTGTTGACCTTTTCATCCACCATCTCTTCTCCATCTCTTACTGAATAGGGAGCTCAGTCAACCAATTGAACTATATATATATATATATATATGCAGGGGGAAAAATTAAGACAGCCTTCCTTTTAAAAATAATGCCCAGCAAAGACTTAAAGGATATTCTTTGAAATTCTTTCATAAATCCTGCACTGCAGAGAAGGCATGGTGGTGTTTTTTTTTACTTGCTTGTAATGCAGACTTACAATGGGAACGCTGCAAAGGTTTTTCCTTTAATTAACAAATTCAAGGAATGCTACTGTAGTATTTCTTGAAAATGACAACTAGAATTATAGCTCTTCTTTTTCCTCAGACTCTTGGGCAGAAAGATGCCTGAGGTGGTGAGATGCCCATGTCTCAAGGTTAGATCAGGGAACATACAAGAATTTATTTGTGATACTAATCCATATTTGAAGTATACTGTCTATAAAAAATATTTCAAATTTTAAAATTTTATCTCTTTGGGGACTGGATGTATGTTTGAGTAGTTTGATGGGCTAGCATTCTTTAGCAATATTTAAGAATCCAGGGCAAGGTCAGTTCAGAGCTTACATTATGCTGCAAATGCTTTCTCCTCCAGGAGTATTCCTAGATAATTTTTAAAAACATTTTACATGTTCCATACAGGAGACTTTTCTCTCTGGCTCAGAGATGCTGCACTACCCATTAAAGTGACAAAAGGCAGACACGCTGGCCTCCTTTTAACAAAAATCGGTATGTTGTGAAATGGAGATGAAAGATGTGTCACATGTACAGCTGAAGGGCCCATTGTACACCCAATGGTGACAGATCTGTTATTAGCAGCTGTTGCAAAATGTAATTGTTCTTACGCACCTGAAGATACAGTTCTGCTTGGATATGATCCATTCCTAGATACCCCCCCCCCAAAAAAAATGCTGCAATTTTTCTATTAATAGCTATGGCTCATAGAAGGTGTTTGTTGCTTTTATTTGCACCACAAACTGTTTTAGTTCTCTTCTCCCTCTCTCCTCCTTTTATCTATCATTTACCTATGCAGCCATCTACCCACTCTTCATTCATTCATTCATTCATTCATTCATTCGATTCTTTGATTCATTGATTTCTATAGCCTCCCATCTCAGCAAACAACTCTGTATATATTTTTATGGTTGGTTTTTTGACCATAAACAAACAAACAAGCCAAACTAACCTTCACACTAGGAGAATCTAGCAGTACCACCATATTCTCACAGTACCAAGTACTCACTTACGCCCACCATGCATATCTTTTTCACTCAAAGTGAAGAGTATTTTAAGCCCGCTTGTACTTTTGTACCTAGTTAATGTCATGACTTAACATTAAGAAAACCAAGAGCATGACATCTGACCCTCTCAATTCCTGGCAAATAATAATAATAAGTTAGAAGGGACCTTGGAGGTCATCTAGTCCAACCCCCTGTTCAGGCAGGAAACCCTATACCATTTCAGACAAATGGCTGTCCAGTCTCTTCTTAAAAACTTCCAGTGTTGGAGCATTCACCACTTCTGGAGGCAGGTTGTTCCACTGGTTAATTGTTCTAACTGTCAGGAAGTTTCTCCTTAGTTCTAGGTTGCTTCTCTCCTTGACTAGTTTCCATCCATTGCTTCTTGTCCTGCCTTCAGGGGCTTTGGAGAATAGCTTGACTCCCTCTTCTTTGTGGCAGCCCCTGAGATATTGGAACACTGCTATCATGTCACCCCTCACCCTTCTCTTCATTAAACTACACATACCCAATTCCAGCAACCGTTCCCTATATGTTTTAGCCTCCAGTCCCCCAATCATCTTTGTTGCTCTTCTCTGTACTCTTTCTAGAGTCTCGACATCTTTTTTACATCGTGGTGACCAAAACTGGATGCAATATTCCAGGTGTGGCCTTACCAAGGCATTGTAAAGTGGTATTAGTACTTCATGCGATCTTGATTCTATCCCTCTGTTAATGCAGCCTAGCACTGTGTTGGCTTTTTTGGCAGCTGTAGCACACTGCTGGCTCATATTTAAGTGACTGTCCACTAGGACTCCAAGATCCCTCTCACAGTTGCTACTATTGAGCAAGGTACCCCCTATACTATACCTGTGCATTTGATCTTTCTTGCCTAAATGTAGAACCTTACTTTTTTCACAATTGAATTTCATTTTGTTAGATAGTGCCCAGTGTTCAAGTCTGTCCAGATCCTCCTGTATCTTAAGCCTATCTTCTGGAGTATTGGCTATTCCTGCCAGCTTGGTGTCATCAGCAAATGTGATGAGTTCCCCATCTGTCCCCTCATGCAAATCATTGATGAAGATGTTGAAGAGCACTGGGCCCAGAACAGAGCCCTGGGGCACCCCACTACACACTTCCTTCCATGTAGATTCAGTTCCATTGAGGACCACATGCTGAGTACGGCCTGTCAGCCAACTACGAATCCATCTGGTGGTGATGCTATCTAACCCACATTTTTCTATCTTATCAAGTAGTAGGTTGTGATCTACTTTATCAAATGCATCAAGTATCAAATAGATGGGGAAGAAATGGAGGTAGTGACAGATTTTATTTTCCTGGGCTCCAAGATCACCGCAGACGGGGACTGCAGCCAAGAAATTAAAAGACGCTTGCTCCTGGGGAGGAAAGCCATGGCAAATCTAGACAGCACACTAAAAAGCAGAGACATCACCCTGCCAACAAAAGTGCATATAGTCAAGGCTATGGTCTTCCCAGTTGCAATGTATGGCTGTGAAAGTTGGACCATAAGAAAGGCTGAGTGCCAAAGAATTGAGGCCTTTGAAGTATGGTGCTGGAGAAGACTCCTGCAAGTCCCTTGGATTGCAAGGTGATCAAACCGATCAGTCCTAGAGTAGACCAACCCTGACTGCTCTTTAGAAGGCCAGATCTTAAAGTTGAAACTCAAATATTTTGGCTACCTAATGAGAAGGAAGGACTCACTGGAGAAGAGCCTAATGCTGGGAAAGGTTGAAGGCAAGAGAAGTAGGGTACGACAGAGAATGAGGTGGCTGGATGGAGTCACTGAAGCAGTAGGTGTGAGCCTAAATGGACTCCAGAAAATGGTAGAGGACAGGAAGGCCTGGAGGAACATTGTCCATGGGGTCGCGATGGGTTGGACATGACTTTGCAACTAACAACAACAACAACGTCATGTAGGAAGACAGTAGAACTTCCATTTCTATATCTTGCTCTGTCTAGTTCACTAATTCTATTCCGGAGTGACCATTTGTATGCCTGCCTTCTAGTTCCAATATTGTCATTGCAAAGAAACACATTTCTTTGTTTCTTATATATTTATCCCCCTCTGCTTTTGAAAACAACAACTTCACCTATATAAAAGGTAAAGGTAAAGGTTCCCCCGCACATGCGTGCTAGTCGTTTCCAACTCTAGGGGCCGGTGCTCATCTCCGTTTCAAAGCCGAAGAGCCAGCGCTTGTCCGAGGACATCTCTGTGGTCATGTGGCCGGCATGACTAGATGCCAAAGGCGCACAGAACGCTGTTACCTTCCCACTGTCGTGGTCCCTATTTTTCTACTTGCATTTTGTACGTGCTTTCGAACTGCTAGGTTGGCAGAAGCTGGGACGAGTAACAGGTGCTCACTCTGTTACGCGGCACTCGGGATTCGACCCGCCAAACTGCCAACCTTCTGATCGACAAGCTCAGCATCCTAACCCACTGAGCCACCGCGTCCCTATATACCAAGGGACAATGTACAAGGACCACACAACATGCACCAGTAGGGATTGAGAAGTGTGTGTGTATGTGTCCTTATATTTCTGAAATAGAGGGAAAAATGAAGTCAAGCTGCTGGGCTCAAGGATCGATGCGAGGTGATGGAATGGACATTTTGTTTGAATTATGCCAATCAGATTGCAGCTCAGTACTTAGCTCAATTATGTTTTGAGCCAAGACAGGTTGCCTAAAAGCAAACATTTCTAACCAGTTATGATGGAAAATGGTTTTACTCAGTGTTGGGTTAGTGATTTTCTAGACATTTTAGGAGATGGACAATGACATTCGTATGGATTATGTTCTAAGAAATGTCAACTATCCAAAATGAAATATGGTGCAGGAAGGAAACAGAGAAATAAAAGATTGAAAGTAGAATATATTTGCATATGCACGAGCGCACACACATGCGCACATACACATTCACATATGTACTTATGCCCAGAACAATATTTTGGATTGATAGTTCCCAGAGTACAAACTGGTCCTTTTCTGCAATACTATGCAATACATTTCATATCTTCAAGGAACACTCACCTTTCAGATTCTAGTTTTTTATATAGTGATGCTTTATATAGCAATGCTTTGGATTACTCTGGAGAAATCAAGACCAGGCATTGAATAAATTTTGCTGTATTTTTCAGATCAGCATTAACAATGGCAGGGCAAATTGTTTTGTTGGGGAGGGGTATGGCACTATTGAATTTTTTGTGTATACATAGGCATATGACTGAATGTATAAGACTTGCATGTCATGTAAAGGAGATTTGGGGTTTAGAAGTAGAGAGTCTTCAAGTCAACAGTCAATGGTTAGGTTAAGTTTTTTTTAAATAAAATGTGTTACTGCAATTCTTATCAATTTGGGGACATTCACATTCCATATAGTGGGTTGTGTGTGGATAAAGTACAGATAGAATAATGGTAGCAATTTCCAGCAAGCGTTGGCTAGAAGATTAACAATTCTTTTGCTAAAAGTAACCCCAACATAGATCTTTGCTGATCAAAGTTGGGGAGAAATATGCTATAGGAGATTGTCGGCAGCCAAAAAATTAAGGAAAGTGTACTAAGATGCAATACTTAGATAGCCAGACAAGTAAGATAAGGCCAAGCCAGTTGTGTTCTAGATACAGAATTAGGCCTGCCTGACCATATAAGGTGCCACTGTAGTTAATGGAAGACCAATAGTGTGCCTGGAGATTCAGCTCATGTTGTACCTGGGGAATAGAATACTGATTCTTTTCTCTTATTTCATAATTCAGAGATAGCTCCTTGCCAAAGATGTTATTTTACTACAAAGATGTGCAACCTATCATTCAGTCAGAAAATATTTCAAAGAGGCTATCAAACCTTAAAACATAGCAGTATCATATTGACCAGAACAGGCATCTGCTAGAAAGTCTGGGAGTTACAGCAAGTTGGGGAAGATTGCGATGGAATAATACAGTCCAAACCTTTCTGTAAATCAAAAGATTGCCAGTTCAAGAATGGTTGATTCTCCCATTTTAGCACCAATTGAAATAGCTAGCCCAGTCTGTTGTTAGCAGTACATAGGCAAAGATATCAGTACTGTTGCACTGATCATTGTTAATAGAGATACTTATATGGAAACAAAAGCAGTGATAAACATGAATTGTTTCAGTTGTATGTCTGACTCCAGAGGGATAATAGTGGACCTATTTGGAATTTTGAGAACATGCTATAGGTGTTTTCCCCCAAATTTATTTTATTTTATTTTATTTTTATTTATTTTTATTACATTTATATCCCGCCCTTCTCCGAAGACTCAGGGCGGCTTACAAGCTTAGCAGTAGCCTTCATTCTATGTATATGCCTGCTTGTTGGGGCTTTCACCCCCCCCCCATGGGCATTATTACAAAGTCAGCTTAATTGCCCCCAACAATCTGGGTCCTCATTTTACCTACCTCGGAAGGATGGAAGGCTGAGTCAACCTTGAGCCTGGTGGGATGCGAACCTGCACTAATTGCAGGCAGCTGGTGTTACTTAAGGAGGCATTAGCCCTCTGCTCCACCAAGGCTCTGTTGTAATGGTCTTACTGTCTCACAAATGTCATTTAAAAGCAATGATTTACTGGAATGTTGTTGACTAACCCACTAATCCCCTTCCTCCCCTACTTCCCTTGCTTTGTCCTTTTTCTGGGCAGGTGGGCATACTTCCAAACAGGTGACTAGCTCCATTTTATCCATTGTTCCGAAAAAGCTAACAAAGTTCACTGGGGATCCAGAGGCAGTCTTTGAGACAGAGAGGATGCTGGAAAATAGGATTTGGCAAAATACCACTTTCTCATTTAAAAAAAATGCAATGTTAGGAGGAGGGGGGGGAAGACTCTGCGAGCTATCTGCAGGTACATTGGCACCACACTGGAGACTGGAGATATCTGCTTTTATAAGCTTTCCATTTAAAATTCAATTTCCACAAGGGTAGGGTCAGCTATAACTGTATCAATAATTCTTTTGATATTTGAAATTACTAGCGGTACTTATCCTAGATTGGATGAATATGTTTTACTTTGAGTGCTACTTATACCTTGAAACATCATGTGAAATATATAATTTATATCAATTGTATTGTCTTAGTAGTGCTATATTAATCGATACCAAATTTCCATCAGAGAGGTTCTTTACAGGTTATGACTGGGATTCAACAAACTGAGGAGATTGTTCCGTCTATCTAAGGGGACAATAGAATGTACTACCTTTTGCAGGTTTTTTTACAACAGCTCTATATGCTGTAAAAGACATTGCTTTTTGAGTTAAGTATTCTTTCCAAGGCATGTTCCCATAGGGCAATAGACTAGAATGATTGAAAACGTAAAAGGTATCCTAAACCTCAACATTTATTTAAGATGTCAGGCAGGTTTGGCAGTCTTTATCTGTTTAGTGCTTATTTGATGGCCAAAGCATGGTTACTATTCTGTAGTGCAGGGGTCTTCAAACTCAGCCCTTTTATGACTTGTGAACTTCAACTCCCAGAATTCCTCAGCCAGCGTGAAATTTACCTAAACAGACAAATAGGAAACAAGAATTTTGGGTCAGCATGATGGGTATCTGTATATGTAAAAATGTGGCCCAGATTTTCTAACTGCCAGAAAGCTGCTGTCTTACCATCTCTTGGAGGGTACCAAGTCAAATCAGATTAGATAAATTAGATAATATTGACCTTGCTTCCAATAATATAAGTTTCCTTATTTACCTGGGATTTGGGTTTGATCGAAGAGTGTGATGTGTGATATGTAGGCCTCTGTCCAACTATAAGAAACTGTATGTAAATCTCACAGTGTATCAATCAGTGCAGCTTGTCTGGCCTATGTTATTTTTTCCTATTTAGAGAAAGCGGAATAAATAGGAGATTGTTTGGGGGGATTTTGTTTTTGGCCATCACTTAAGATGGCAGTCTGCTGCCCTTATTAGGATTTGTGTTGAAATGTCAGGGTCAATCGTCTTAATCTCTGGGACAGGAAAAGCCTCTAAAAATGAGGCAATCCAGTCTGCGCTTAACTGTAGGGGGTAGTTTAATCCTAAAACCAATAACTTACTGGCCGTGGTATGGATAAAGGATTCTTTCTCTCTTGGGCAGACTCAGTGGTGTCCATCTGCACATAACCACTTGGTGGCGCTAGAAAGGCATCTCACTTAAATCCTCTGAAATCACTTCTTAGAGTTAAATAAATGAGAGAAGCACCATGCCCTTTGCATCTCTGTGGGCTCATTTTTAATTTTTTTAATTACTTTTAGTTGAATGGCAAAGTCACATCTCATCATGGATTCCATTGGGCTAATCAAACTATGGGAGAAATGTCTGTGGTGTTGATGGGCTAAGGGTTTTCAAATGAATTTCATTATTTCTCAAAGATATGCAGATTTGGAATGATCATGTTGCGGAATACAGAACAACAGAGTTGGAAGGGAGAATAGGTCGATCCCCTTTTCACAGTGACCGCCCCTCAAATATCGGAAAACTGTTATCATGTCATACCTAGTCCTTCCTTTTGTTAGACTAGAGGTACCCAGTTCCTGCAACCATTCATCATACGGTTTACCTTCCAGTCTTTTAATCATCTTTGTTGCTCTTTTCTGCACCTTTTCTAGAATCTGTATGAAGTATGAATAGCATCTTTTTTGTACCGTGGTGACGAAAACTGGACTCAGTATACCAAGTGTGGTCTGACCAGCAATACTAGTACTTGAAGTAATCTTGATACCAGTGCTTTTTTTGTAAAAGAAAAAGGTGCCGGAACTCACACATGTCATACAACCCACCTTGCCTACCCTACAAGGTTCCATCCAAAAAAGGTGCCGGAACTCCGTTCTGAGTGTTCTATGAGAAAAAAAGCCCTGCTTGATACTATTCCTCTCTTGATGTGCTGTAGCCTAAGACTGTATTGGCTTTTTTTGGCAGCTGCAGCACATATTTAAGTGGTTGTCCACTAGAACACCTAGATCCCTTTCACAGGTGAATTTGAGTGTCGCTGACTTCTTGAGGTTCTTTCCTTTCCTATAAAGAAGAGGGCTAAATATATATGAAATATATTACTAAGATATATTACTGAAATAGTAGCATGAAATATTATCCCCAATAATTAATGATAGTATAATGGTATAAAATAATGATTTATATCAGCTGGCAATGGGTCATGTTAATGTTGCAAGCTCAAAACTCACAAGAACAAACATTTTGAAGCTAAAGTAGAATATTGAACTAAGGGAATTTTCTTCATTATGTATTGAAGACCAATGTGAGGAGACAGAAGTGAACATAGGAGAATCCATTCCCCCTGTCTTTACCTCAACAAGTCTATCCTGAGGAGATATTTATGGAAGAATTTTTATTTATATTGGAAAAATATGAGCAGGTCAAAATGTCCAGTTCAAGTCCTAGTGAAACAATTGATTTCATTCGTGAAAACTAAAGATGAGAGATTTGAGGGCTGAGAGTGAAAAAAAATCATATCTCACCTTCTTTCAAAAATTTCTCAGTCTCCAATGTGAGGACATGTGCACACAGGTATTTCCTTCCACAGGCGAGTAGACTTTCAAAAAGTTAATATTAGAAGAGGGAATTAAGTGGGGACAGGCAGATATTCTCATATAACCACTGTGAATCATATTCCATGATGTCTAGAAAAAATGTGGCAGAAGTCATATTGTACATTTCTTCATTATTATTCTCTATGACAGGTGGCGGCTGCTTGAATATAGGAGAAAATAATTATGTGGATGCTCTTTGAGATTGCTTTACTTTGGTTTTATATATGTGTGTGTCTGTGTGTCTGTGTGTGTGTATATATGTGTCAAAAGTGCAAAAAAGTCACTGAACTCCGGGATAGGTATAAAAACAAACTGTTTATTACTAAGCTTTTGTCGGTCCTCATCAGAGTGGAAGCCGGTGGCTGGAAGATCTGTTTATATGGCACCATATAACATCAACGTGGCAGACAAGCCAAATCAAACTTTGCGTGCCAAAGTATTGTGCCCCAAGGAGCCGCTGCCCAACGATGAAATGTAACAAATGCCACTGCAATTACATTGGAGAAACGGCCAAGCGACTCAAGACCAGGGTCCACGAGCACAAGTTGGCTGTCAGACGGCAAGAACAACACTCACAGGTGTGGACGCATATAGCTGACAGCAATCACTCATTCAACTTTGCGGGAGTGGAGGCCATTGCCCAAGACTCTTCAAAGGGTGGCTGGCTGCTCAAAGAGGCCTGGTTATCTAATGAACACTCAATTAATCACCATATAGATCTGTTGCCGGTTTATCAGATGCTAAGGAAACACGAACCACAATTCAAAGACTTACAGCGAGCACAAAGAGTACCGCCCACACACAGGAGGGAGGGACATAAGAAAGACCTAGGTTGCCTGCCCACGGAACAACATGAAATCACAACGAGTGAAAAGAGGGAGACATCAACACAACCTGCTCGAGAATTAAGAGGGAAATGATATACCAACAAAGACAGGACAGAGCATCTGACAGGAGGAATGCTACCAGGTTTAACCATAAAATGACTTATGGGAGCCGTAGGACAAGACAATTCAGAGGGTGATTCGGCAACAACTTCAAACAACCACACA